>NC_092050.1:133214744-133565238 GCF_003086295.3 Arachis hypogaea
CAAGTAAATTTAATTTCAGGAAATTAAAATACCATCATTTTAATTCTCATATTCCTCTTGAGGGATTGGCGGGGTTTGTTGTCCAAAGAATATGGAAAGTTCGATAATTTTAGGGAGTCAAAGTTACCTTATTTAAGATTTATAATTTCATATATGTAGTATTTACATTTTTTTCTAAAGTTAAGAGTGAGACTCGAATCCGAGACCTCTAAGTGAGGATGGAGAGACTATACTATTTGAGTTATAGTTCGTTGGCATACTTAGTATTTACAAGTACATCACTTATATATCTAATATTGATAATTTATTCCAACTGTAATTAATAAATACAAAATAAGATAACTTTGATTTGACTTGGACTGATTTTTATTTTCTGACCATTTTTTTTTCTTCTTTGAAACACCTTTGAGCAGCAAATGATGATTGTACAGGTAAATCCATAAATTGAGAAAGAGAAAGGAACCTGCAAATGATGGCAAGTATGAAGGTGAAAGCAGGAATGAGATTACTGATAGCTGAGGAAAGTGTGGGATTACTGTAACTAATTCCAGCATACCCCAGCATCTGTGATGAACATCTGCAAAAAATTCACAACAATTAAGGGTGAAAAGAGCCTTAATGATGGTGAATTCCAAAAGTCAACTCAAAGAAAAAGGTATATATAGGAATAGTTGACTTACCCTATGACCCCAAGAAGGGCAATTTTGGAAATGATTGAGAAACTCAGTGGAGGAACCACTCTTGATCTGCAAAAACAAGATGAATTCATATAAATCCATCAAGTGTTGATGTTTTTTCTTGGAGGGTTTGTTGCTAATTACTAACCTTCTATAGAAGAAAGTGATAGGACAGAGTACAATGGTTGAAACAGAATAAGCATATGGAACAAAGACATAGTTGCTCATGCCTCCATTGCTGGCTGCTTTGAAGAGAGTGAACAAGCCTGTGTTGCTGCATTCATTCGCCACAAGCACCACAAATGGCACCAGTTCCTTGTAACAACCCCTTCTATCCATCAAATATCTCTATCTTACTCTACTCTTGTTCACAGTTCGGAATATATGTGTTGAGTTATATGTTGTACAAAAAATAATTTATTAATTTTGTATGGAACATATGTTTTTCTATAAAAAATAAAAAATATCTGTTTTGGATTAAACTGATCCTCCACTTTCCGGTCTCTAATACTGTATTACTGTTTTCTTGTGACCACACTTTCACAACTGGACAAAGTACTAAAGTAGTAGGAACGGAAAGTGGTTACTTGAGGACACTTGAATTTGATCACTTTCAATTTTAAGATAAGAATTTGCAACTGATCCTATATATTCGATGATGATTTGCATACATCATAAGTTTTATAGTGGAATGGTTGGATTGACTTGTACTTCCTACCCTTGTTCTTTTCCTTCTATTCTTTTTATTTTTTCCCCTAAATAATCCATTTTCATTTTTTGTTTTGTTTTGTAGATTCGAGATTGTAACTTGTGATCCTAATTCATTGTTTTTCTGGATATTATTATTATTATTATTATTATTATTATTATTATTATTATTATTATTATTACAATAAACATCCAATTCAGTTTTTGTCTATTTATATGAAGGACAATGCAACTCTTAACTAACCTCGACATTATTATTTAGATACAATATGCGTCTTTCGTTAAAAAATATGTCAAATATTAACAAAATTAATTTCAAGATAGTTTTATTTATAATATGCGGGGATTTTAATTTAAACCTCCAGAGAATTCTATGCAAAAAAAAAAAAAAAAAGCTAATTACCAATTTTTCTGTGTTTGTCATTATAATTTCTATCTGTATTATTTTTATTGTGTCACAATATGTTATTTCATGTCAATTCTGAATTTACTGCAGAACAAAATGAAGCCTTATTAGCACTCCCCACTTACTTATTAGCACTCTTAGGAAAGTATAATATTCATAACAGAAACCAGTGTTAAGGCCATAAATGTTTCAAGTAATTAGTGCACATCATGTTTAATAGATTAATTTTTCTATTTTTGTAAGATATCCACCACCAGGACTAATGAAATGTCTTTGTCACCTAAACCTCCATTAAAAATCACGCTATATTCGTGGTGATATAGTGTTATGTATTCATAAAATTGAGGGATCGAATTCAGGACCTAATGAAATAGCTACTAAAGTACTTATTTCAACATAGCTAATGCCAAATCTTATGTTGAATTATCTATACGATTTGGAGAATTTTTTTTATTCCCGATATACCTCCAATTTTGAATTCTTGATTTGAGTTACAGCAAAACAAGAACAGAGCGGTATAAAGTACAATGATTTTTTGGTGAAGATAAAGTACTATTACTTTTAATCTATTTTGTATTTTAAAGAAGACGAAAAAATAAGGTTAGATAATATTTTCAGTAGTGAATTTAATTTGTATTTGTCGTAGTGTCACTGTTTTCTCTCTGTCTATCCTCTGGAATGGGGATAGATTAAATAGCTTCACTCCAAGCAGGGGTCTTAAGCAAAGAGATCCTATATCACTGTATCTGTTTGTGTTGTGTATGGAGAGATTGTCCTGCTCTATTAATCAGCAAGTTGATAGGGGCTTGTGGAAGCCGGTTGCTATTTCTAGAGGGGGTCCAAAAATTTCTCATTTGATGTTTGCCGATGATTTGCTTCTTTTCTGTAAAGCCAAAAAACAACAAGTTCAAACTGTAATGGAAGCTTTGGAAAATTTCTGTAAGGCCTCTGGGATGAAGGTTAATGGGGAGAAATCTAAAGCGCTATACTCCAGGAATGTTTCAGCGACAAGAAAAGAGATTTTCACCGGAGTGTCCTCCATCAGATTCGTCCAGAACTTGGGCAAGTATTTAGGGGTGAACCTTAATCACTCTCGGATGACACGCGCAACCTTCAACGATGTTCTGGACAAGATTCGGGGAAGGCTAGCCAGCTGGAAAGGGAGATTGCTTAATAAGGCGGGTAGACTCTGTTTGCTCAATTCGGTAGTGACTGCGATTCCTACTTACCACATGCAGGTATCTCTCTTCCCTAAAGGGGTAACTAATAAGATAGAATCCATGATGCGAAACTTTCTATGGAAGGGTCAAACTGATGGTAGAGGCCTGAATCTAGTTAACTGGAAAGTGTTAGTCACTCTAAGAAGTTTGGAGGTCTAGGAATTAGAGATCCTTTTTGTGCTAATATTGCTCTTCTTAGAAAGCTAGTTTGACAACTTTTTCACCATCCTGACAAGCTATGGGTTCAACTGTTGACGGAGAAATACCATTCTTCTAAGGATGATTGTTTTAGTCGGTCTCGAGGAAGGGGATCTTATGTTTGGAAGAGTATATGTCGAGTTTGGAATATCTTGAAGGAAGGTTTTATTTGGTGCATTAGAGATTTGGAACAGAATTTTTGGTTTTATAAATGGAGAAGAGAGGCGACTGTGTCAGGAGATGGATTATGTTCACATTTCTGATTCGGATCTCAGGATCTTAGATCTTTGGTCATCTGGACAGTGGAACCTTGAGAATATCTATTCTCCTCTGCATCAGTCTCTGTAGAGCAACATTAACTCTTACAACCTAGATGTTCAAGTTGGTTTAAAAGTCGGTTGGTGTTGGACTGGTGTGGCTTCAAAGGTTTATGATACTCGTAGTGGTTATTTGTGACTCAGTAAGAAGATGTTTAGTTGGAAGAATAGGGGTAATTGGCTTTGGCTTTGGCGTCAACATGTTCCAGAAAAGCACAAATTTTTGACCTGGCTATGTCTTCGGGGGCTCTTCCTACTGTTGCCTTTCGTTTTAGGAGGGGCATTTCGTACACGGATAGTTGTCCACGATGTTTCTCAGGTCAGGAATCGGTTTTACATTGTATTCGGGATTGTCCAAAAGCCAACTAGCTTGGCAAGCTTTAGGGATCTCCGATCAACCAGTGGATTTGATGAGTTGGTTCTTATATAATAGCAAACAACATCCCTTTAGATTCTTTTCTGGTCTCTGGTAGATTTGGCGTTCGAGAAATAACGAAATCTTTCATCCTCACGAGCATTGGACCACAGACAAGGTGATTGGTATGGCTTTGTCTTTGGAAAAAGAGCTCCGAAATATTTTTGAATTGCAACGACTGTGTATCCCCTCCACCATTATTGGCTCTTGGATTCCCCCTTCAGTGGGTACCTTTAAGATTAATTGTGATGCTAGCTATCCTGGCAATGGTGCTCGAGTTGGTTTTGCTTGTGTTAGTAGAGATTGGAAGAGAAGGTGGCAACGAGGCTGTCTGGGAACAATTGAGAGTCGTAGCATTTTGCAAGGAGAGTTGTTTGCTATTTGGAGAGGCTTTCTTTTAGCATGGGACTCGGGACAAAGAGACATTATATGTGAGACAGACTGTGTGGAGGCTTTTACTATTATCAATAATTTACAGGATTGCTCTGGGTTTATTGATTCTTTGGTGTTAAAAATCCGAGATATCATGTCTTGGAAATGACGTGCTGATCTCTGGTTGATCTTGAGAGATGCAAATAAAGTAGCAGACATCATGGCAAAGACTGCAATGAGGACCCTTTCTCCCCAAGTAGAGTTTCTGTTGCCTTGAAAGGAGTTTGAGAGTAGTATTCAGCGAGACTACCTTTCTTAAACAGTTTCTTATTTATTTTTTCTTTTTTAGTTGTTGTTTTTTTCTTTTAAGTCACCAAAAAAAATTGTATCTGTCTTGTTGTAATAAATGGCTAAGGAAGGCTAATAGTCTACAAAAATGAAATTATCCAAATTTGACGAAACAAAGAAATTTAATGAGAAAAAGAAAAAATATGAAAATAAGAAAAAAAAAAGGTGTTTTTAGATTAGAATTGATGGGTACTAGGAAACAGAATATTTATTATTTATTATATATTATTAAAATTAAATTCTTTTAATTAATAACATGGTTAATATGGCATATTTTTAAAAATATTTTTTATTTATTTTAGTTGATTCATTTAAATACATTATTTATTTATATATTTTATTTGACCACATTACCTAACTAATTAATTATATTAATTATTTAATTTAACTAGAATAAATAAATTAATTTTGTTTTAATTTGCATTAATTCTTTCATCTTTTTTTAGATGAGCTAGGGGTCAAAGACCCCAAGCAAGGAGGAAAAATAAGAAACAACCATCCAGGCTAAGAGGCTCTAGAGAGCAAAAAGCTAAAATAGCCTAAATCTAAAGCTAAGCTAATATTGGGAGGAGGCACATAAAAAATGTGCAGGCTAAAAGGAAGGGTCTGTCCCTTATCCCAATAAAAAATGTGCAGGCTAAAAGGAAGGGTCTGTCCCTTTTTAGCAAGTGTATTCACAACATAATTTGCCTCTCTAAGAATATGTGACCATCCGGAGATATTAAGCCGTTGGACATGAGTATTGATATCAGCAAGAATTGGTGCACAAGGATGAGTCGCAGGACAACCATTCTTCACAAATTCAAGAAGTCTGTTTCAATAACAACTCACTTGAAATTGTTTGCCACGGCAATCTGGAGACCGCGCACAATTAGTTAGAGTTTTAGTAGGATAGAGAAGTGGGATTATAGAAAAAAAGAAATTTTGAATTGTGTGAATTGTTATTATTGTTATGTACTTATGTTTGGCTTGATCAAAATTACAGCATGTATCCTCATACATGAATACACTAGGCACATAGTTAGTTAGACAAGAATGGATCAAGATTCTTAACGGAAAAGTGAGAGAAATATCCTAACTAATTGACTGATTTTTTTTCTCTCTTTATCTCACTCAGTATTATCACTAACAGCCCCCTCAAACATAAGGTAATTCTGGGAGAGACATTAAGTTTGACACAAAATTTAAGGAACAAATCCAATAATAATGTCTTTGTAAATATGTCCACGACCTGTTCCCCTGAATGAACATGCATGAACCACGTGAAGCTTTTGTTGATTAACTCTATCCCTTACAAAGTGTAAGTCCAACACAAAATATTTTGGTTCTACTGTGAAGAATTGGGTTGACTACGAGTAAAACAACACTCACATTGTCACAATACAAGGTAGGAATGATTGATGAAGAGACCTTGAGTTCAGATAACAAATTTTGAATCCAAATGATTTCAGAATTAGCAGCGGCAAGAGCTCTATATTCTGCCTCCGTGATTGATCTACTCACAGAAGCTTGCTTTCTACTTGACCATGTCACTATGTTGGATCCTATGTAGAAACCACCAGTTGATCTACGATCATCGACATTCGAGCCCTAGTCAGAGTCTGTAAAGCCAAACAAGCGCAAATCATGGCTAGGATGAAATATTAATCCATGAGAAATAGTACTTGCTAGGAATCAATATAGGCGTTTGACACATTTCCAATGGCTATGAAGAGGCCTCTGCATATATTGAGACAATTTATTTACAGTAAAGGCGATCAGGACACGTTAATGTTGCATATTGAAAGGAGCCCACAATGGATCTATAAAGGGAAGGATTATCAAATTCATCAGCACCCTCTTTGGATAATTTGATAGAGGTGATTATTGGTGTTGGAACACCTTTAGACTCTCTAATACCAACTTTTTGAAGTAAATCAGAAATATATCGAGTTTGTGACAAATGAATACCACTAGAACCTAACTTGTGTGCTTCAATTCCTAAGAAGAAACTAAATTCACCAAGGTCCTTGAGAGAAAATATGTTATTCAACTGAGTGATAGTAGATTGTATAATGTATAGCCATAGAATAATTTCCAGTTATTAAGATGTCATCAACATCCACAAGAATGTATAAAATAAGCTTTTCATCATGCTTAACAAACAAAAAATGATTTGACCTTGTCTTTAAGAAGCCGAATTGAGCCAAAGTGGTGGATAATTTAAGAAAACATGACCTTGGAGCTTGCTTGAGTTCATATAAGAACTTATGTAATCGACAAACTTGAGTACTATCACCTTGAATAAAGTCTGGTGGTTGGTTCATCAATACAAGCTCTCGTAAATCCCCATTTAAAAACATATTGCTGAAGTCAAATTGGCGAATTTGCCAATTATTCTTCAATGCAATGGTAAGCACTACACGAATTATTGTGGGTTTAATAACCGGGACAAAAACCTAATCATAATCAATGCCCTCAATTTGATTATTACCTCTGGAAACTAAGCGGGATTTATATTTCAATATGTCACCATTTGGGCATTTGATGGCATAAACCCATTGACAACCAATGACTTTGGAATTTTTTGGTGGATTAACAATACTCCATGTATTTGTTTTAGAGAGCAGTAAATTCTTCAATCATAGCTCGGCACCAAGGTAAAGATTGTAAAGCCTGATTAATGCTAGTAGGAATATTATTAACTAAATCTGGTTGCGTGTGAGTCAAGGCAGTATATAATTTTGGTTTTGTAATACCAGATTTCAATCTGGTTTGCATAGGGTGTTTATTTGGATTAATTTGGTTCTTTGGTGCACTACCAAACTGGATTTCTATACCTAACATTGGTATGCTATTAGAATGAAGCTTAGTATGTAAAGGGGTAGCTAGATTTTGTGAAGATGAAGTAGGAGTGGTAGATGGTTGAGGTTATTCTACTGACTGAGGATGACAGTGTGATGATGTGGAGTTGTCATGATGAGGAGGATGAGTATAGATGAGTTGAGGAATAGGGACAATTTGGTGGGTTCTGAATAGAATTATTGGAAGGAATATATGCAGAAGCAATGCCTAGGGAAAATTCTAAGGAAGTATGGGGAAACTGATTTTGTGTTTTAGGTGCTGGTTCAGTTGCAAATAATTCACTATAAGGGAACCTTAGCTCGTCAAAAATAACATGTCCAATAATAAGATTCTTACCACTTTTAGTGAGGCATTTATTGCCTTTATGATGGGAAGCATATCCTAAGAAAATTGAAAGCTGAGACCTATAATCAAGTTTTGAAACTGTGTATGATTTTAAACAAGGAAAAGCAGCACAACCAAAAACACTGAAATGAATAATCTAGATCATGTGAATGCATCATTTCAAAAGGACTAATGTTGTTAGTATTTGGAGAAGGAAACCGATTAATAACATAAGTAGCACTAAGAAATGCATCATCCCAATGGTTTAATGGAAGAGAGGCAATAACAGGCATTGCCAGGCCTATTTCAGTGATGTGGGGATGCTTGCGCTCATGCCTTTTATTTTGTTGGTGCATAAGGGCATGAGAATCTATATATGCTCAATATCCTAATCAGCAAAAAAGTAGTAAATGTGTGTGGTAAATATTTTCTACCATGATCAGTCTGGAAATTCTTTATCTTATATCCAGTATGTTTTTCAACATGAGTTTTGTATTGAACAAAGGCCTAAAATGCTTAAGCTTTAGTATGTAGCAAATAGATACATGTATAACGAGTGAAAGCATTAACAAAAGAGATGTAATAATTAAAACAATGATATGATGTAGTCGGAGCTGGGCCCCAAATGCAACTATATACCATTTCTAAAGGTGCGGAGAAATTAAATGAATCAGTAGAGAAAGGAAGAAAATTCATTTTAGCATTGCAGTAGAATTCACATACGTTTGAAGAAACAATTTTAGAAGAAGAATTCATATTGCATTTATTCATTACATTGAGAATAGCCTTGAATGCACAATGTCTAAGCATGTGGTACCAAAGTATGTAAGGATCAAATTTAGCTATGAAGGCCTGAGGTACAAGATTACTGAACTAAAATCAAAGAAAGAAAATTTGCTATTTTTGTCACAAACAGAAGAAAAATTAGAACAAATAACATTAGGCGAAATTACAACCACACGATCAAAAACATAAATTCCTTGTTTAGGTGTGCCCCCGAAGAAGCACTTCCTGAGTTTCTTAAGATTTTACAAAACAAGTATCAGCATGAAATTCAAAGTAGCAATTATTATCAGCTGTAAAATTTTGAACACTCACAAAATTATGTGTGATTTTAGGTGAAAGTAGTAATTTTATCTGATAGAAAAGCTTTATGTGTATCAAGATTAACTAAGAATGATTTTTCATAATGTGAAATTCTACTACCTTTGTCATTACCTAACAAGATTTGATCTGAGCCAGTATATTTAGAGGATGTAAGCATATGATGTGCATCACCAGTGATATGGTGACTTGCACCAGTATCTGGTAACCTAGAAGAATCTGTGAGAGTTGATGGAGTGGCTAAATACGCTCGTAGGGTATGAAAGATTGATGTAGGAGGTTAAGGTTGTGATGCTATTGATGAATTTGATGTAGAAGGGACATGTTGATAAGAAGAAAAAAAATGATGAAATCATCTCATAGCTGTGTGGCCAAATCATTGGCAAATCTGGCATTGAGGTCTAGCATCCATAGTAGAGAATGTACCTCCTCTACCAAAAGATCTTCCACCGCGTCCTCTCCTGCCACCAAAGGAATTTTGACCAGTTCCTCTACAAAATTGTGATGGAGCCTGAACATAATTTGCATGTAGAGCCCTTAATTTTGTCTTTCTAAACCTCTCTATCATTCCTTCATGTGCAAGTAATAAACCTTCAATTTCAATTAAGGACAATGAATTAGATTTTGGCATGACAGAGGAAATGTACATGGCATAGTCCTCTATTAAACCATCTGTAATTGCAGCAAGATGAACTTCTAAACAAACTACATGTCAAAGAGAAGCCAAAGAATCAACTACTATTCTGATCTTCTTGAGGTATTCAGTTGCAATGATGCCTTGCTTGCGAATAAGCTTGAGTTGTGCTTTAAGTTGTTGCACACAAACCTTAGAAATTTCGGTAAAATATTCTTGAATTCTTGCCCAAAGTTGATGTACATATTTAGAATCAAGCATTTGATTCTTGAATGAGATATCCATAAAATTGAAAATTCATGTCATTAAGTTGTGATCTTTAACCTTCCATTCAATAAAGACAGCAGATTTAGTACCTGTAGCTCGTGCAACATCATTCTCGAATTGTGACGGAATTTTTGAGGGATCAAGATGATTACAAATCTTATTGGCATGAATGACGTGAAGTGAAAGCTTCTGCCCTGCACTATGATTATCATCATTGAGCTTATTGTCAATGATTGGAGTAGAAAGAGAAATGATGGAGGTGGGGGACAAAAAAGGGATGACCTTCCTAAGCTCTAGATACTATGATAGAGTTCTAGTAGGATAGAGAAGTAAGATTATAGAGATGAAGAAATTCTAAATTGTGTAAATTATTATTATTGTTTTGCTTGACTTGATCAAAGTTACGGCATTTATACTCATACAGTAATACACTAGGTAGAGTTAGTTAGACAAAAATAGATCAAGATTCTTAAAGAAAGAGTGAGAGAAATATTCTAATTAATTCACTTATTTTTTCTTTCTTTATCATACTCATATTATCACTAACAATCTTATATACTTTGATTAATAATTTTTAAAAGTGTTATAATTAATTATTTATTTGATTTAATCCAGATAAATATTAAATTATTTAATATTTTATCTGGTCATATTAACTATAACTAATCAATTATATTTATTATTTAATTTGACTGGAATAAATAAATTTATTTTATTTTAATTTACATTAATTTTTTCATCTTATATATTTTGATTAGATTTTTAAAGTGTTATAATTTTTACACGGTATATTTATAGGGAAATATCCTATCCGACTCCTAATCTTTTTTTCGTGAGACATACAACACCTTAACCAATCTTAAATCTCAAATAAAAGGACCTCCACCCATTAAAAAAAATGGACAAGATCGACTTTTGTTACTAGATGACAAATGGTTGTCCGATGACGTGTTAGGTAACAGTACCAAGTGTCAACTCTAAATAATTGCAGGGACTAACAATCTCCCTCTCTAATGCTTCTGAACCACTATCATCACTATTCACTACCTATTTCCACAATTTTAAAACTCTTCCTGCATTAACTTTGGCAATATCAATAAAGCTAGTAATCCATACATCATTAACAATTTAGCATACACTTCATATGTATAAAAAGAAAAGATTTGGGAGCAATTGAAGGTCCTCGGCGATGAGCTTGAATGCCTCACCAAATGCCACGTGGGACTCTTGTTGGGTGGAGTAGTAGCACTAGCTGCTGGTAGCACTTGTAGAGGACAAGGCAGTGGAGAAGGGCTTAACACTTAGGACGGCGTACCAGTCCGAGAAGATTTGGGGCGAGGCGGTGGGCGCGCTTGGCGTAGTTGAAAACGGCATTTAGGTCTATGGAGGAAGTGAAGTAGGATAGGGGTAGCTGAGCTCTAGTTCAGTGAGCTTGAGGGAGAGATTGGGGGCGAACTATTGAGGGAGGTTGGGTGAGGATGAGAAGGAGAAGAAGAAGAGGAAGAGAGAATCACAGTGATGGTGGCTGCTGATGGCAAACTGAGGGAGAAGATGGTAGTTCTGGAGATGACGCGACAGAGAAAGAAAAAGAGAAGAAGAGGAGGAAGAGGATGGAAGAAGAAAAGAGAGGTTGGTTCGATGATGGTGGTGCGATGGTAATGGTGATAAAGATAAAGTTCAATGATGATGGTGACTAGTTGAAGAAAAAGGAAAAAAAGAGGAGGAAGAAAAGGGGGAAGAAGTGAAGAGAAGAAGAGAAGGGGTTTTTATTTTTTGTACAAGGACGGATTTTTAGTCCCTACAACCATTTAAAGTTGACACCTGACGCTGTTAATTGACGTATCATATTCAACCTAACACGTTAGATGAGCAACTATTTGTCAACCGATAGTAGGGGTCGATATGTCCATTTTCTTTGATGGGTGGAGGCCTGACAGAAGTTTAAAGATGATTAAGATGCATTATGTCTTACGAAAAAAAGGTTAGAAATCGAAAAGAGTATTTACCCATATTTATAAGATCATATTTATATATTTAACTTATTTTATTGAGCCAAACAATTATAATTAATTCAAACATATGTTATTTGATTCAATTTATTGTCACATTAATATTTAAGTCATTGTTTATAAAAAAATCCTCTTCATTTCCTTTTTTAATCTTAATCTTTATATTTTTATGCACAGTTTATATTTTTTATTTTAATATCAAATCTAAAATTTCTATTAATATTTTCTTGTAATTTATTATCTAATTATTATATGTTCATCAGCAATTATATGGTCACGAATATTTTTTTAACCTAATTTCATTCATTCTTTTTTTTTTTTTATCTATTTCTATATTTTATAACTTATTCATTGTAAAAAGACATTGTAAAAAGACATATATATTGGAAGACGATCCTATTATTTTATTAATTGCTTCTCCATTCAGTAATACGTTTTTTTTTCTCTTACGAAATTATTATTTCTACTCTTTGATTTTTTTTATAAACTATAAAGCATTATTATTTGTTATTATTAAAGTATTATTAGAGTTGTTAGTAGTTGAGAGTTAAGTCAGTAATAGTTAGTAGTTAGTAGATGGATATTTATAAAGATACTTATTAAAGTATTATTAGAGTTGTTAGTAGTTGGGAGTTAAGTCAGTAATAGCTAGTAGTTAGTAGATAGATATTTATGAAGTTTGTTGAAAGTATAGCATGACTTTTGTATCATGTAAAAAATAACTTCAATACAACTTCACATATATTATTATCTCTTTATTCTGTTCTTTCTCCCAGAAATTTAACATGGTATCAGAGCCATGGTACCCTCCTTGATGAAGAGGATAAGCCATTAGTTTTTTTGTGAAAAATCACCATACTTTTTCTTTAAACCCAAATAATCAGTTTTCATTGTCTTCTTCCTTTCTAATGGCAGAATCATCTCCTAACCTAGCACAAAATCCCACTAGTCCTTTCTATATTCATTCTAGTGAAAATTCAACTTTTGTCACCCACTCTGTTCTTTCTCCTCTACACTAATGATCTTCTGTTTTCAATAGCTAGTGTTGTTTTGGTTATATCATTTCCTCTCTCTTTCTATTACCTAAAATTATGGTAATTGAGACCTGCGCTTTCACGAGTCTCTCAAAGTTTGTTGTCATCATCACTTTTTCTTCTTTTCTCTTTTTCCCAAAACACTGCCTGTCGTAGCGGCCTTTCCGACGTCTCCTTTTTTCTCTCTTCTTTTTCTTCCTTGGTTGTCTCACTCTCAAACACAGAACGAGAGAAGTAGCATTGTTTCTTCCTTTTTTTTATCTATCTGTTCAAAACACTGCCGGTCGTCGCGGCCTTTCCGACGTCTCCTTTTTTTTATCTTCTTTTTCTTCACTGGTTGTCTCACCCTCAAACACAGAACGAGAAAAATAGCATTGTTTCTTCCTCTCTTTATCTATCTGTTCAAAACACTGCCAGTAGTTGCGGCGTCCCCGACGTCTCCTCCCCATTTTTATTTGTTTTTATTTTTATTTTTATTTTTTTTCTCTGAGTTCAACAGGTCAAAAATAATTGGCATCCGCCACCAAACGCATCTTCTTCCTATGCGTCATCGCATCGCACGCATAGTCTCTTCTGCGTCACTTCACGCCGCTCACAGAAGCCCTGTTCATCGTTTCTGTCATGACCAAATTGCGGCCCACGCCGCACCGCCCTTTTTCTTTGTCTTCTCTACGTCTCGTGCCACAAGCCTCTTCCTATGCGCTGCATGCCTCTTCTTCAACCATCTCATCGAAACTTATCCAAGTTGGAGATTATTGACATGTTTCATCCACTAACTTGCAGGGGCATATTAAAATATTATTAGAGTTGTTAGTAGTTGGGAGTTAAGTGAGTAATAGCTAGTAGTTAGTAGATGAATATTTATGAAGTTAGTTGAAAATATCTTTATAAATAGCATGACTTTTGTATCATGTAAAAAACAACTTCAATACAACAACTTCACATATATTATTATCTCTTTATTCTGTTCTTCCAGAAATTTAACAGTTATTATATTATACCTCTTGAATTTCTTTTATTTTGTTCCTATTTACGTAAGTTTTTATCATTTTTTTATTATAAATTTTACCTTTTTTATTTCATACAAGTTAATTTATCATAACTCTTCACTTATTAAATCTTCTTAATCTTTAAATCATATTCATTAGATGCTTAATTTCATTTCTGATATGAAATATTGAATGATGAAATAAGATCAATGAAGACTATTGTATCCCATCTTCTTTTAGTAAAATTTTTATTATTTATTTTGAAATAGAAAAAGACATTATAAATTATTTTAGACCAATAAATTTGTCATTATTGTAGGGAATTGTAGAATTTTTAAAAAAATTATAATTATTTGATGGTACTTTATTTAGTCTAATATATAATTTTTTTAGTCAAATATTATCCTGAATTTGTGTTGGACTCGAATATTTTAACAAAAGACATTTAAAAGGGTATAATCCATCTTAATTAAAAAATGAATAAATTTAGATGTTTATTACAACAACTAACGTCTTGGACTAAGATAAAGAAATGGATCCAAGAATTACGTAAACAAAATATTATTTTGGAAGAGTTTGAAGATGATACATTTAAATATTGAATAAAATTTTATTGTATTTATTCTTATTATTTTATATTTACTATTTTTTGTTTGAAATTTTTTAATATTGTTCCTTTGTATTTTTATATTTAAAAAAACATAGTCTAATATATTTGTTTTTTGGTTTAATTATTATTTTTTACAAAAAATATTATTAAATTAAACATAAGTTAATCTTTAATTAAAAAGTTATGTTGATTAGAACAAGTATTAACCGTATTTTTTTATTTTATTTGTATATTAATATAATTAATTAAAAATAAATAATAAATATAATTAGAAAATAATTAAAAGAATAGAATGTTCCTAATTACTTTAAAATAGATAATAAAATAAATTTTAGGTTATTATTTTATTTAAATTGTTAATAATTATTGGAATAGTCATCTGTGAAAGCCTACTATGGAAATTTAATTTGAATATGGAAACAAAGGAAGTGTTGGACTCGCGTATGGGGAGGAGAGGTGTTTCACCTCGTTGTGAGATCAGAGGAAGCAGAACTCACACCTTGTGAGTTGTGTCTCTCAAAATGTAAAAAAAAAATTACTTAGAACAAGAAAAACGGAGGGTCCGAATTCCACGTTTCAGATTTCAAACTCCATCAACTGCAAATCGGACCATGCGATTTGTGAAGCAAAATTTCATAACCAAAGAACTCGCATGGTCCGAGTTGTGTACTCTGAGTTTTTTCAATTTTTAACACAAATCGGACCTTCCGATTTGTATAATCTGAATTTTTTTTAACTTTTTAAACATAAATTGGAGGGTGCGATTTGTGTACTCCCACAATTTTAAAAAACACAAAAAATTACCATATTAAAATATATCACTTATTTTATTTTCATATCAAAAATTTTTAGCCGCGTGCTGTTAGCTCTTGTAATGACATCAAAGATTCTAGAACACTACAAAAGAGGAGTTTGGACTGATATATCATGAATTGGTAGTGGTAATAAGGACTTGAAGAATGTGTTGGAGGATGGTATGCACTTAGTAGTGAGAGACCCAACTTTTTTCTAGGAGAGTTTATAGATAAGGGAGGCGTCCTTCAAGATAAATTTCCGAAAATGTATAAAGTTTCTCTTAACAATTTTAGATTTTTTCATTCATATACTTCACTCATTAAATTCATAAACCTATGAAGCACGGACACTTTGTTGAGTTGTCGTGTCTGCATATCGGACACATTTCGAACACGACACTCACCGACACTCGTCCGACACGCGTGTCTGCTGTGTCCAAACCGTGTCTCAATAAAAAATAAAAAAAAAATTTTCGGACACACCTAAATACCATCACGTGTCAGCATGTCCGGTCTTATTCTTAATATATATTCTTAAAATAAATTTAGATATAGTATATATTATTATTTATCAAAATAAAAAATATTTTAAATACTTAATATAATTAAAATAAGACATTAAAAATAATTTAAAAAATTAATTTATATTTTAATATCAATAAAATATTAAAATATTATTACGGTTTATCTAAAATATACTTTATATTTTATATGTATATGTATCCCTGTGTCATGTAAGATTTTAAAATTCGCGTGTCGGCATGTCCTGTGTCGTGTCATGTCCCATGTCCGTGTCAGTGTCCGTGCATCATAGCCATAAACTAACAACAAAGTGCATTCAAATTTTACAAAATATTACAACAAAAAACACTACAATTGAAAGCAAAACCAATACTAACAAATGAAGAATCATTTTTTGACTCCTAACATCATCTTTCAACTTTGTTAGTCTTTAGGCAAAGTTCAGCTTCAATTAATCATTTTGATTAATAAATGTTGATATTTTGAAACCTTCATCTTGTCTAATGTCATGTCCACACAAACAACCCACACTACTTTTTTTTATTTGTCTGAAACAAACAAAATATTTAAATATGCTGTAGAAACAAAGAAGAACTAACAACTTAACACGACACCAACAAATTAACTCACATTATATTAGGGCAACCAAAGAAAAGTTAGTTTGAATTCGAATCTATCCTAGACCATCGCAAAATCGGATGGCAGCCACAAGCATACCGTTATGGCATGCACGTTGTGTTTCCACAGTTAGTAATCTTCGCCGAGAATCCAATCGGAGGTGACTTTATCAAACTGCCTGCAGTAATGCTCTCACCTTCCATCGTAGTTTATCAATGTCAAATAACTGCAGATGATCAAAGAGCTTCAATTAAGAAGAAGAAAAAGAAAAGGAAGTAGAAGAGGAACACAATCTGAACATTGGGAATGAATTAGGGTTTTATAATGGGAGAGGGACCAAATTGGGTTTAATTATAATTTTGCTAGGTTATCTAGCCGTTGGGAACTTCCAACGTGGCAAAGGAGTGCTACATCAGCACTCCGTTAGTTGAGTCAGCACCAGAAGTGATCTTAGGAACCACTATTGTGTCCGGAGCTAATTCTAAAAGACCACTATAGTAAAATTGGAATTTTAGGGACCAAATTGCGTAATCTGCTGAATCTCAAGGATCATTATATGAATTTACTTGAATTTCAACCACAGTCTTTATTTCATCAATCTTTGGTCCTTTCTTAGTTCATCTTAGGTATACAATGAGAACAATGGCGGCAGCATTAACCGGGATAATAGTGACTTCGATTCCAAAGATACTCCAGTAACAGCGACATCAATAATTCTCACAGCAATAACCAAGGTTACAACAAAGTAGAGAGTTCAAATTCAATGGAATCGGAAATGGAAACGAATTCAATGGAATTAGAAATAGAGATAGCTTACAATAAAATAATGAAGCAGCAACAACAGGGTTTTTGGGCAGCTCCAACGTTGGTTCCCAGTGACTCCAACGGCTACCCACAGAAGTAGAGGCTCTGGCAATTGCGAAACCAGAAGCAGGGGTAGAATAGAGCAGTATAGAGCAAGAGCTGCAGTAGCTTCTTCTGACAATAGCTCCTTTTCCGACGAGCTTCAATGGTGGCAGAACAGTGACTCCGATGGTGGCACAGAACTCACCAACGAATCTGGCAACGATGGAGATCCTTTCTTCCTCTCCTCTGCGTGTATTTCTGCAATGGTGACGGCTTGGATAGCAGCGGCAACGTCAACCCAGCAGCAGCGACGGCATGGCGGTTCGGCGCTGATGGAAGCACGGCGGTGACGCAATAGAGTCTCCCTCCTTCCCTGGTTGCCATTGTTAAATATGGCTTATTTTTTTAATTTATAATTAAAAAAATTCTTGAAGAAGTCATGCTTGTTGTCTGTGTATTTTAGTGTATTTCTATATACTGTTTTGAGATTTATATACTATTTGGAGACGATGATAATGGATTAAAAATATGGATTTTGAATATTTTAAGGGGAGTTCGCCGGGGGTTAGGCGAACTCTATATAATTTATAGAGTTCGCTGAGAGTGTGGCGAACTTGCCAAATACCAAAAAAAAAAGACTCGTATTCTGGTAATTAAAGTTCGAATATGAGTTTTGGGAAAATAATCATTTTCCATATTTTATTTCGGAAAAAAATTTCTTAAAATTAGAGATAATATAATTTATTTTATTTGTCTATAAAATTAAAATACCAAAATTCTAAAATCTCAATTATTTAAATTAAATCATATAAAATTCTTATTCTTTTACAACTACTAAATTTTTATAATTTAAATATAGAAAATAATTCGATAATATAAAATTAAATAAAATTTCTATTTTAATTATTAAAACTGGAATGTAATTACTTTTTATAAAATAATTTCTAAAAATAAAGTCTTTAATAAATACATAAATTTAAAATTAGTTCATGATGGTTATCAGTGGCTAAGAGAAGGGGGTTGAATCTTAGCTGTTTTTCTACTGAATATAACTTCTGCTTTCTCCAATCAATTTAGGAGATATTTTTACTTTTGTCTCGTAACAAGAGGAGAGACATTTTCATTTTGTCTCCTAAGCTACAGAAACAGAAAAGGAGTAGAAGAGAGAGAATCACACCCAGATGTATCTTGGTTCAGCTGCTAAGTGTAATGCAGCCTACATCCAGTCTCCATCACAACTATGATGGACTTTCACTATCTTTTTCACAATATTACAAACACCAATACTTCCCTAGAATCTATCCAATCCTATCTGGGACAAATCTAAATTCTAACTGTAAAATCCCTAAAATACCCTTACTCCTCTTTTTTTCAAACCAAACCCTAACCCTCTCCTAACACACACACACACATCGCGCTGAGAATGAAAGAAAGAACAAGAGAGAGGGAAAACAGGGAGGGAGAAGAAAGGAAAAAGAGGGGGAGAAGGAGGATGACGCCGGTGAGGGCCACGCCGCCGTCGCTGAGGGAAGCCTGAGCAGAGAGAAGAGAACGTGCGAAAGAGAGAGAGAGATGCGATGAACAGAGGAAGGAGGTTCCATCGCCGTCACTGCCAGAGCCCTAGCCGTCGCGGTCGAAGCCAGCCTCGCCGTCATTGTCGCGATTGCAGATTTGGAGTTTCGAAGAGAGAGAAGAGTTCGCAGAAAGAGAGAAATGCCAAGGAAGAGGGACCGTCTGCTGCTGCACTGTTCCTGTTGTCGTTCGGATGTACCTGAACAAAGCCATTGTCCTTGCCGCCGAAGTTGTTGGTGCTGCTGGAGCTGAACCGTTCCTGTTATTATCCCTGTCCAGCCTTTTTCCTTGATTCTGCTCTAGCTTTCATGTCCTATTATGCCACCATTTAATATGTCTTGTCCTTGTTTTAATTCGACTTTAGTTTTGCCCTGTTTTAGATTCCCAGAACTATCACCAGCTCCATCTTGTCACTACTCCGGTCAAAATTCTGCGCTCATTCGTTCCATTCTACTTCAATCCTCCTCACCTTGAATTTGGCACTCCGGGTTTGGTATCTTCAGTCCTTTGGGACCACGTTGTGAGTAGGCTTTACATTTATAACCGTTAATCTTTTGGTTTATGCTATTCTAAAGTTTTAATTATATTTATAAAACTATTGTTGAAGAACTTTAATTTGATTAAAATAATTGATTTATTATAGTTGAATAATTATTTTTAGGTTTAATTACTCTGTTGGTCCCTATAGTTTCGCGAAATTTTCAATTAGGTCCCTATATTTTTTTTTCTTTTAATTGGGTCCCTATACGTTAATTTTTTTTTTAATTTAGTCCCTATTAACGTTAAACGTCAAAAAAATGTTAGTGAATTGTGAAATTACTTTTATACCCTTAGGGACCTAATTAAAAAGAAAAAAAATATAGGGACTTAATTGAAAATTCGGTAAAACTATAAATATTCAATGAAAGATATTCCTATAATCCCTTTTATTTTGTCACTATCATTCTTTTGTTTATTTATATACAAATTGTACCAAAAATACTTTCTCTTTTTTTTTTCCGACTTTCAAATACCTTATCTTAAGAACCTAAAAAAAAGAATGGATAAAATGAAATATAAATAGTAGTAATAAGTATATATAAAATTCAGTTTTCATCTTTCAAGTATTCATTATGATAATGCATCCAGTTTATATAATAAACTTTACATTAATACTTAAGAGCATACTTACATCTAGTTTGGAATTGGAGGAATGCATCCACCAATTGATATTGTATACAAATAAACAATAATCGATGTAAAATAAAATACTACAATTTTGTATGCGCCCTTTAGCAAATGGGCAAAAGATTATCACTATGAAAATTCATGCTATGCCTAATGAATGAAAAATTGGGTGACTTCAATTCAATAGGTAACTATTCATGCCTGTCTAAGAACTTCTCTATAACGACTGAGAATGCCGCAAAGCCAGCACAACCAGTACATGCTGCTTTTGGATCACCTACAATCACAAAGCAACACCAAAGCATTTTGCATTAATCTTTCGCTTCTTTTCCTGGATGAGGTTCAGACAAAACACGGAAAGAAACACCATTCTAAATATTGGAATTCATGAAGATGAGTTGAGATTGATATAGTTTTGTCATCAGTGGATTTACCTATCAAATACTTGTACGGAAGGAACCATGGTGGTCATTGATCAAGGGTCTTAAAAATGTGAATATTAAAACTTAAGTGCAATCACATAGATTGGTTATTAACATATTCTTTGCATGGTGCACAAATTCTTTGAAAATATAAGAATGTCTGCTATTCCTTTAAGAATGATAGATTCTATTATCAGGAAAGAATAGCTTAGATACTAATAACGCTTTGAATTTCCAAGATTTATTTGAAGAATTTCTCTTAAAAAATAACTGACATTTGAGAAAGGTGCTGACTAACATTAGTAGAAACAGGAGATGCAATGCAATTACATCAAATATCAAAGCATTATTAGTAATTTACAACAACCATTTGTAATGTCTTAGCAGAGAAAAACAAAGAAAGGAGGCAAAGAAGGGAACAATGTATTCTAACCATACATTTTCAAGCTCCTTCTCACAAGCTTCATCACATAGTTTCGGCCTATCTTTCGGGGGCAAACCAGCTCCTTTGGCTTCCAATGAACCAACAAAGAGGCTTGAGATTCCCAAAGCCAATCCAAGAAAGTCTTTGCGGGAATTGGTATTAACCATAGCAGCACATTCAGTTGTATCTGAGGCCTTTGCTTTTACCACCGATCTTCGGTATTGCAGAACCAAGCATCGACGCCTGTCAGCAGCAATGCCTTGAGGATTGCAGCCCAAACTTTTACAAGTAGAACCCGTATGCCTCTATGACAATGATCAATTAAACTCATAATCAATTAATTATAGATAACTTACATAATCAAAACTCATAATCAATTCAACTCTCTCAAAGGCATTTAATCAAACACCTTATCTCCAATCTCACCTCTTTCCTTATTTCTAACATAATCAATTAATTACAGATAAAATACATAATCAGAACTCATAATCAAAATTTTTTAGCACAATCAAAACTAATTTTAGTAAACTAAGCTTCACAATTAGATCAATTGGTTCTCTTTGTCATTCAGAATGTTGGTTACCTAATCAAATAAAGTCAAATTATATACAAGCAGCAACAAAAAATAAGCATAAGCAAAATTAGAGGTATTTAACAATTAAGATTTCTCAACATTGAACCTGAAGCATTAGAATCGGGAGAGAATGCCGTTTGACTACTAGTTATTTTAAGCATAATATTTCTCCCGTTCTTAGTGTAGTGGGAGGAAGACATTATTGAGAAGAATTATTATCCAATGCTGAAAAACTAAAACAAAATTCAACCATCATCTGTTGTTGCAGAACCAGTTCAGATAGCAAAACACGGAGTCGAGGAGCGGCAATTTGAGGCAAGGCACCGCGAGGCACGGTGAGGCAGGGCGGGACGAGAAAATGCAATAGGCAAGGCGGACGAGCAGAGCAGAATAGAGCACCTGTGGGCGACGCAGAGGGACGACGACAACCCAGCGACGGACGACGACGACGCCACAGAAGACGGCAGCAGAGTGCGATGGAGGAGAAATCCAATTGGGAACATAGGAGAATAACCTAGGGATAGTTAGAGTTCTCTGATTTTGGGGGACAAAAATACAAAGGGTATTTTTGGTATTTTATAAAAATAGAGGTATTTTTAATTAAATTTTTTGACTAAATTATGATAATATTCGATTTTTTAATGGAATATTCTGTTATTTCAAACGGTTTTATGACGGTAAGGACTAAATTAAAAAAAAATAAAAGTATAGGGACCCAATTAAAAGGAAAAAAAAGTATAGGAACCTAATTGAAAATTTCGTGAAACTATAGGGATCAACAGAGTAATTAAACCTTATTTTTATGAAGTTCATACCTTAGAAATTTTACATGAGACTATATATATGTTTGATAAAGTTTTATATTATTTTAGAATATTTGATTTACTCAACTATATACTTTTTGAAGCATTGAAGTATTTGTTGGCACTCACTTACTTTAAAATTGTGGAATATGTTCTTATAATTGAAAAAAGTATTATTGAAAAAGATTTTTGATGAGAAAGTATTATCTGATTTGATTTTATTCGATACCTTATATATTTGAAAAATTAAAGATTTATTATATTTGAAACTATATGTTTTGAATTGGTTTGGGAGGCTCGTAATAGAAAATCGTAGTTAACGGCGATTATGACGTTAACTTAGATGCATCTGGCTCAGACTCCAACTAGCAGGGGTGTTGCTAGCCTAATGTGTAGGTCACATGTTAGATCTGTTATTCTGTTATGACACACAAGAGGAAATGGTTATCCATAGAGGTGGAGCCGCCCATGTGTGGACTTTTGATTTGATTTTTGTATGAGAGCTCCCTTATTGATTCACTTATATTATCAACTATTATTTTCTAATTAAAATTACTTTCATAATAATGTTTACATGCTCTCATGTCGATTATAGATATATTGTCTAGTCACTGAGTTGTAAAACTCACCCCGTTTTTCTAAAAATATTTTCAGGAACAAATACTTGACTATGTGAAACTTTCTATTCAAGAGTAACGATATACAATAAGTACCTATTCTTTGTCGAGTTCCTACATGTATATGCTCCATATGTCACAGGCAGAATCCAACCATTTGTAATTATTTTATTTTTGTTAAAAATGTATAACTATTTATTTTAGAACTTGTAAAATATTTTTAACTTTCTTATTTAACTTATATTTGAGTATGTTAGGCTTGCTATGGGATTATTTTTCTGAGCGCCGGTCGTGGCTCATTTTGAGCTGTGACAAAGTGGTATCAGAGCTTAGGTTTAATCTGTGTAATATGGAGCAAGCGTCCTATGGTAGGATCACAATTGTATAAATAGAAGCGTGCCTATTTATACGAATTGTGGTACGATTAGAGGCCTATAGGAATGTCATCCTTGTCCTCTGTATCATTGTTCTCTTTTGATTGTGATCATGTGTCCTCTATCGTGTCTTACTACTCCTGTCCTTTTGTACCCAATCTTGACTTATTCTTTGGTAGATTTTTTTTAACGTGTTTTTGCAAAGGTTCCAGTTTTGCGATTTCTCTCGTAGCTAGTTTAAATCATCCCCGATTTTGTAAATGCATGCTTTAATCTTTTTCGTCTTTGTGTTCTTCTCTATGATTCCTGATGTCAATATTTCATTAATTACTTAAAAGATCCGATCGGTGTTGGCTGTAAATTACTATCTAATTCCTTTATAAAATTATATTTAAAATTGTGGATTGTATGGATTCGTTGAGTTACTGAACGAGATGCTTTGTTTTGGACTTGATAAGCGATATCGGAGTTTTTCTTTTTATGTTGATAATCTTTAAAGTTATGACCAAATATTGATTTGTCTGTGATCCTTTCTTTCAAATTAATGATTTTGAAAACTGTTATCTAATTGCTTAAGGAGAAGAACTATGCATGCGATGAACATATAATGGAGTGTTATTGTTATTTGTTGAACTGGTGATTTTATCTGTTTAGGTATAATGAATTATCTGGGTGACTAGTTAGATGGATCGAAGGTCTTTTTGATATAGAAGTTTGTAGAATTTTTCTAATTTGATGATCTGGTTTTATTATAGTATTGTGTTGCTGGACATAGTTTTTCTATCACGGAATTATTGTGATTATGTTGTTTTATGATTTTTCTATTGTTACTGAATTCTAATTATTTCTATGAAATGTGATGTTTGTGAAAGAAATTAGTTATTTCATGAGATTTCTAAGAAATATATGATACTTGAATGAAGAGGTTAAGGCTTTTGAAATGACGACAACAAATTAGGGAGTATATTCAGCAGCTACTGATTTTTAGGAATCAATTTGTGTGGCTAGATTGAATAAGGGGTTATTTGAATTTTAGGTGATTGCCTCTAATTGTATGTTTCTATTATGTATTGTCCTGATTAAATATTATTTTGTTTTTTTCTTGCTGGTTTGATGTTCATGGAGTTATATATCTGAGATGTGTTCAAGAAAAATGGTTGAGTACACAAACAAGGAAAAATAGATTGATAGAAAATCGGCCAGTTCTAAAATAGCGTGTTTTAAGTTCTCTTTGGTTGTAGGTGCGAAAAAAAAAACATTGTCCCTAAACTCATACATGTTCCTACCTTTAGATTATATATAAATATGAATTGTTATTTGTTATATATGTACTTGAAGAAAGATGTGAGAGCTAACTTTGCAGACACTTAAATTGAGGAGCAAGGAGATAAATTGTTTAACTTTTGGATGCTTACAATATAATGTTTTATTGGTTCACACAACTTTCCATCTATTCAATTGGGATCCTTTCCATTCTATTTAGATGGAAGTAAATCTCAAAAGGCTTTCTGTTATACTACCTCTATACTTTTTCAGGTTTATCATTAGTTAAATTAAGAAACATTTTTTTTTGTGATTATGTCAAAATGACTTCGTACTTTCAAGTGAATTTTTATGATCATATCCATTATTTTGAAACTGAAAGTCGAAAATAATTTGGTTGGTTTGACTTTAGAAATGCACACCACAGCTGATGTGTCTGTGTCTTTTAATAATTCTGTGCTATACTTCGATTTCATTGTTGCAATAGTGGATTATATTTAGACGCAAATGCCTTACTAAAGGGCAGCTCAAACAACTTATTTTATGTGTATTATCATGACAAATTTTGTTTATGTATGAATGAGGGTGTGTTAGAATCAGCTCTTATAATTTTATTTATTTTGGTGATGTTTGTCTTTTAATGTTTTTTATTAGCTGATTTTAGATATATAACTATAACTGTGATAGCAGTAATGCTACTTTGTTGTTTGAATTTGATTTTAAATTGGATATTTGCATGAGTGGTATCTCAGTTTGTTCACTGTGAAGGACCTTGGTCTACTCTCAAACAGATAATGCATGTGAAGGTAAAATATAGATTGTGAACGCTTGTTGGAAAGAATTTCTAGCGATTTCAAATAGAAAGGATTGGATATCTAATTCCTTAAAGTTGAACAAATTCTTTATATGAGTTTTTTTCCTTATTATATTCACGGATTATTATAAAGTAGGCATTGAAAAAAATTGATTAATTTTCTAATTTTAGGGCAACTTTGGTACTTGTTTGCAATGTATGAAGATTGGAGATGTCTAAATTTTAAATGAACCGATGAGTTCATTTTGAGTCAATGGGTTTGATCTTGAGTTGTTTCATTATAACTTGTTGACCTCAGAAATTATGGGTATGGATTGACCATAGCTTGATTTTGGAGGTGTAAAATTATCAATATTTTCTTTTCTTTTCATGCGTTTCCTATTTTTAGTTGGTTCATTTATTTCAGTTTTTTTTTTCATATGTTGCCTTTACTTGTTCTAAATTTTTCTTTATTACTATATTTTGATTGATTGTGTTTGAATATTTTGTTTTGTTATTGTTGTTGATGTTTAGAAGTAGAAATCTCCAGGTGATACCAATTTTTTATATACTAGCTTCTAATTTTGGATGCAACATCTATGTCCTTTTCCTAATCTGCGCTTTCAACTATTTGCAATACTCATCATTTTGGCCTTTTTAGAGTCTTGATGATGATGTTGATGAGGAATATGGTGAAGCTTTTTCGATAAATTCAACATTTACTTATCCCTAAAGCGTCTTATGCTATAATGATATTGTTCTGGTGGACTTTATTTTGTTTTATTTTCTTTCTAATTTTGTTGAAAAAGAATCTATATTCTATCTAGCGTTGTCACATCTTGTGGTATGATTGTTGAGCATGGTGCATATAGAGGGCTATAAATTATAACCTGCGAGGAATAGTTCTTCGAATAGTTTTGTTCACTCTGCATTTGAAACTCTGAAACCGTGTTATTTGTTTTGAACTTTATTTACTGTTGGATGACTGTAATAACTCTTATTCTGGTACAATTTCTTTGGATTGCAAGAATTAATGTTTTGAATGCATTACTGGCTAATGTTTTGCCTGCAGGTGTCCTTCCTTGATGTCAAGAGGGGGAGAATGAGAAAGCTGAAAATGGCTGAAAATGAATTGAAACAATTTAAATTTCATGTGATTAATTTTGTGCTCTATTTTAGGAGTGCCTAGTGCTTTGTTTTTAAACACTGATTGATTTGTTTTTGAGCATTATTGCCTTGATAATATGGGGCTAATTGGATTAAAATTTGTGCATGATCCTTTTTGAACTTTATGTTGTTTATGGGATCAATTTTTAAGTGACTTTGGTGTCACTTTGATCGGATTGAAGGATCCTGCTTCTTGAAATATTTTGGATCACTCAAAACTGAGCAAAAGAACACATTAGTGCTTGTGTATTGGAATTATTTATGTGTTCGAAACAGGTTAATCAAAAGCACGTATTAAGGGGGAGCATGGATATCAAAAGAAAGGGGGAGCGGCCCGTGAATCTTCCAAGGGAAGTTTTTCTCTCCAAATTCTTTCAATTTATTTTAATAATATTTGTTATCAAGGGAGAGATTGTTGAATTTGAAAAACTAATATGATCATCAAACATTATTAATTATTAATTGGGTGTTTTATTAAATTATTGGCAAATCTAGCATTGAGGTCTAGCATCCATAGTAGAGAATGTACCTCCTCTACCAAAAGATCTTCCACCGCGTCCTCTCCTACCACCAAAGGAATTTTGACCAGTTCCTCTACAAAATTGTGATGGAGCCTGAACATAATTTGCATGTAGAGCCCTTAATTTTGTCTTTCTAAACCTCTCTATCATTCCTTCATGTGCAAGTAATAAACCTTCAACTTCAATTAAGGACAATGAATTAGATTTTGGCATGACAGAGGAAATGTACATGGCATAGTCCTCTATTAAACCATCTGTAATTGCAGCAAGATGAACTTCTAAACAAACTACATGTCAAAGAGAAGCCAAAGAATCAACTACTATTCTGATCTTCTTGAGGTATTCAGTTGCAATGATGCCTTGCTTGCGAATAAGCTTGAGTTGTGCTTTAAGTTGTTGCACACGAACCTTAGAAATTTTGGTAAAATATTCTTGAATTCTTGCCCAAAGTTGATGTACATATTCAGAATCAAGCATTTGATTCTTGAATGAGATATCCATAAAATTGAAAATTCATGTCATTAAGTTGTGATCATTAACCTTCCATTCAATAAAGACAGCAGATTTAGTACCTATAGTTCGTGCAACATCATTCTCGAATTGTGACGGAATTTTTGAGGGATCAAGATGATCACAAATCTTATTGGCATGAATGACGTGAGGTGCAAGCTTCTGCCCTGCACTATGATTATCATCATTGAGCTTATTGTCAATGATTGGAATAGAAAGAGAAATGGTGGAGGTGGGGGACAAAAAAGAAATGACCTTCCTAAGCTCTAGATATTATGATAGAGTTCTAATAGGATAGAGAAGTAAGATTATAGAGAAGAAGAAATTCTAAATTGTATAAATTATTATTATTGTTTTGCTTGACTTGATCAAAGTTACGGCATTTATGCTCATACAGTAATACACTAGGTAGAGTTAGTTAGTCAAAAATAGATCAAGATTCTTAAAGAAAGAGCGAGAGAAATATCCTAATTAACTCACTGATTTTTTCTTTCTTTATCATACTCATATTATCACTAACAGTCTTATATACTTTGATTTTAATAATTTTTAAAAGTGTTATAATTAATTATTTATTTGATTTAATCCAGATAAATAATAAATTATTTAATATTTTATTTGGCATATTAACTATAACTAATTAATTATATTTATTATTTAATTATTTGACTGGAATAATTAATTTTTTTATTTTAATTTACATTAATTTTTTTATTTTATATATTTTGATTAATAATTTTTAAAGTGTTATAATTTTTACATGGTATATTTATAGGGTAAATACCCTATCCGACCCCTAATCTTTTCTCCGTGAGACATAGAACATTTTAACTAATCTTAAATCTCAACTAATAGGACCTCCACCCATTAAAAAAAAATGGACAGATCGACTTCTTCTACTAGATGACAAATGATTGTCCGCTGACATGTTAGGTAACAGTGTCAAGTGTCAACTCCAAATAATTGCAGAGACTAAAAACCCCTCTCTACTGCTGCTGAGCCACTATCATCACTACCTATTTCCACAGCTTTAAAACTCTTCTTGCATTAACTTTGGCAATATCAATAAAGCTAGTAATCTATAAAAAAAGAAATACTACCACCGCTTTATAATTATACACAAAAACCAATATCACACCTTTACAAATTTAAAAACAAACACAGCCCAACTACTACACTGTCCATTCACGGCCCAAACCCGATGAAAGCAAATATTTTATACCTCCCATAAACATATATATTATGTTCTCACCCAAGACAATGGATACATTCTATCCTTGTTGGAATCTTCTCAAGTGTAGTGTAAAGAGGTTGTTGTTCTCACTTGGTTAACCCTTACTGAATAAAGGAAAGTAAAGTGATCAAACCAACTCTTATCCGCAAATCCTAGTCCTCTCCCTTGGGAAGGTCCAGCGTTAGCAGATACAGAATTGGCCAACAACATCCAATTTAACTAGGCACTTGAGCATTCCAACTCAAGTGTCTCCTCTTAATTAACCACCATGTCAAGTGGAGGATCTACTCCATTGACATGGAATTAACAATCATAAAAATATAAGAAGACATAATTAAATAAAATTAAATAGAGGATTAAAATTAATTAAAAATAAAAATAACTCTATATATTAATAAACTCAAAATGTAACATACTTAATTGAATAGAGTCAATAATCAACTGAAAAGAGTAAAGGATAAAAGAACAAACTAAAGTAGTGTCTTCACGGAGGTAATGGCTCTTCAACATCCATAATCCAAAGCAAAAGCATAAATTATCAATGTAACACTAATCTAGATTCAGATCTAAAACTAAAGTAATCCTAATATGATGAATCTCAATGTGTGTGGATGCCTCTCGTTCTCTCCTTTGAGTTTCTGTACGTTCTCTAGCTTTAGTATGTGTTTCTGGGCCGAAAACTAGGTCAAAATGCGGCCCAAAATCGCCCCCAGCATATTCTGTTATTTTGTAGATCGCGCAGGTCATGCGTACGCGTCATCCACGCGTTCGTGTCATTCAGCGATTTTCCTTGTCACCCGTTCGCGTCGTCCACGCGACCGCGTCATTCGTGCATACTCCAATCCACGCGTTTGCGTCAGGCACGCGTTCGCGTCGCTGCGATTTCTTCATTTTGCGCGTTCGCGTGGGCCATGCGCTCGCGTCATTGCTCGCTGGTCATCTCCTTAGTTTCTTGTGTTCCTTCTATTTTTGCAAGCCTTCTCTCCAATTTCCAAGTCATTCATACCCTATGAAGCCTAAAACACTTAACACATGGATCACGGCATCGAATGGGATAAAGGAGAATTAAAATACATATTTAAAAGTCTCTCGGAAGAAAGTTTTCAATCATAAACAATTTTGGGAAGGAATGGTAAATACATGCTAATCATATGAATAAGTGGGTAAAGATTTGATAAAACCACACAATTAAACACAATATAAATCATAAAATAATGGTTTATCAACCTCCCCACACTTAAACATTAGCATGTCCTCATGCTTAGTTGAAGGAGATAAAATAAATGAGTAGGGAAATACAAAACTCATGAAATGCAATGCAACCTATAGATATATATGTATGCAACTATATGATTCTTGTCTACTTGGCAAAAAAGAAACAAGCTCTTCAGGACAAACATAAATTGAATCTCACTAATTTAATTTATATAGTGAAAACAGGTAACATTGTAAGAAGACAGCTCATGAAAGCAGGGAACATAGAATTAAGCACTGAACTCTCACTGATGGTGTATGTACACTCTAGTCTCTCAAGTGTATAGGGTAATCACTCTTCCCTTCTCTAATCATGCTTTCTAAACTTTGTTTTTTACCTAACCAATCAACAATATTTAATGTATTAATGCAAACATCATGAGGTCTTTTCAAGATTGTAATAGGGCTATGGTAAGGGTAAGGGTATATATATGGCTAAGTGAGCTATGAATTGAATCTTTGACTAACCTAAACTTTCACCTAACATACATACACTCGATATAACTCTAGAATCATACCTAGCTACCCAAAAATTTACCACTTTGCATTACATACTTATGTATTAACTTTTCCTTTTTGCTTGTATCACATATGCATTGATCTTTTTATTAGCTTAATATTGGGGTAATTTTGTCCCCTTATTTATTTACTTAATTACTATTACTATTTTTTTTTACTAGGAAATTAAACATAACTTATCAATGCACATGGATTTTTAATTTTTATAGTTTCACATGAGTAGATACCCAAATTTCTATTATTTTATCATGACACATTCCCTTATTAACCCATGTTCCCACAATTTTCCCATGTTTAATTAACACACAGTTTCTATCTTAAGCTAACCAAAGATTCAATTGGGATATTTAATTATTTTTCTGCTTAAGGCTAGTAATGTGGTAAAATATAGAACAAATGGGATTAGAAGGCTCAAAGTGGCTAACAAAGGTAAATTAAAGGGTAGGCTTATTTAGGATACGTGAGCTAAAATCAAATAATGGCCTCAATCATATGCATGCATATGACACATTAAATATTGGACATATAGGATGAAACAAAATAAAGATTACAATCATAGAGAAGTAAACACACAAGAATAAAATATTTATGGTTAAATAATGTAACCATATAATTAAGCTCAAATCTCACAGGTTATGTGTTCTTAGCTTTTTAAACTATGTTCCAATTACAACTTCTAACAAGTTTAACACAAAAGATTTATTTTAAATTAGTGAAATTTTTCGAAAATAGGGTCTTAGAATAAACTTATTATTTTCAATCAAGTAGAACATGCATGCAAATAACCTATTTCTATGCAATCTATTCTATCCTAGACAAAAGAAAAATTAATTAAATATCCTATTTTATTGGTGTTTAGGGAAGAGAATTCACCTCCGGAAGTCAGGTACTGACCGACCTCCCACACTTAAGGCTTTGCACCGTCCTCGGTGCCATCTGTCAGGAATAAAGGGGGGCTGGTAGCAGCATTTCCACTATCGGGATCGTCATGGCTCCCTGTGCTGGTATATGAAGTGGAGTCCGGGGTGTCTGGATCTTCTCTAGGTGGTTGGTTACCAACAAGTAGCTCTTTGAGGTATGTAAATCTGCGCTTGTTATGGCGCTCTCTCTGCTTTCCTTTTCGGTCAAGCCGGTCCAGCCTCTCAAGTATCTGGTTGAGCAGTTGGTTTGTTGAAGGTGCTCGTGGTGTGGAAGAAGAGGGAATATCTTCTGCTGGTTCTGTGCTCTGGTTGATAGTTGCTGCTGGAGGTCTAATATACTTCCCGTTGGGGACGTACTGATCCTCTCGTGGAATCATGGCTTTGGTATCCCCAACTCTGTAGGAGACTCCGGCTACTGAGACGAGATCTGAAACCAAGGCGGAGAAAGGTAAGTTTCCCGCTATCTGTACGTGTCCCATAGCATGCCGAATGTATCTTGGTAAATTGAGGTGCTGGTCTGTAAGGATACACTAGAGTAAAACAGCCATGTCTGCAGTGAAGGAAGACTCGTGAGTGCTTGGAAAGACGTAATGGGACATGATTTGTGCCCATACTCGAGCTTCCAAGGCGAGTGCTGAAGCCGATATCCCTTTAGGTCGGGATCGATGGTATCCGTAGATCCATAAGCTGCCAGCTTGTGGGATAACTCTGAGAATAGCGTCCCAGTCAAATTGGTATGTCTGGCGCTTGAATGAGGCTTCTTGGAATGCGTCCAATCCTTCTGGAGCAGGTGGAAGATATAATGCTCGTTGAATGGCTTCTTCAGTTATGGGGACTTGCTTCTGACGGACATAGACAGACTGCATGGTTGGCATGTGAAAATTGGAGTAGAATTCTACTACCCATGATAAATTAATCTGCCGTGGCTGTCTCCGTAGGAATTCCCATTGTCTTCGCTCAATGCGGGGCTCAACAAATTTAGCAGTGTGGGTTGGAAAGATGAGAAGGTGCTCATTGTTATAATTCCTTGCTGCCAGGACGGGAAACATCTGCTCACAGTAGTGGTTAGTGAACTGCACAGTGTCCTTTGCTGGAAAGGATTTATCTTTTTCATTGACCTTGATGATCCTCTTGATTCTTTTTGTTGAGGGTTTAACCGCTGTTGAAGAAGGATCTTCTACTAATGCTCTTTTTGTTCCTCTCCTTGCTGGTGGTTTGGGAGTAGCTTTCTCTTTACCTTTCTTGGTGGCCATCTTGAAAAAGGAAAGAGGTAAGTACATGTAAAGCTAAGGGTTCGAGCAAGGGAGCGAATATTAAGGGTGATAATCAATGCACGGTAAAGAGGGATGTCGTTAACACATGGTCTAGACTACATGTGAAAAGTTCATTAAAGGTAATATAACAAGTGCATGTGATGGCAATTAAATGCAAGATGTTTATTGGCATGCTGGCAAAGGCATGAGTAGCATAGATCAAGCATTCAATGTCCAAGTTAGATTACCAAGTCATTCAAACTAACAACCTATTTGTATTAACAATTATATTTGATTAATAAAATATACGAGGGTTTTTGTGAAAAACAGGCATCAAAGTAGTAAAATAGAATAAATTAAATAATGCACAATGCCATACGGGCTTTTTCACAAACACTTGGCATGCATGTTGAATATGTCATGGAAAGTAGTAGATTGAACATGCAAGCAACCCTTATGAAAAGTGATATATAATTGTCAAATAATTCCACAATAATTCACAAGTAAAATATAAAAGATAAGAATCACCTAGTTAAATATCTAACACCAATTAAAGGAATAAAAAGAAAAGAAAAGAAGAGAAAATATAGATGATGAAGGTGAAAAGAAAAAAATAAAACATAAATAAAAATAATAAAGGAAAAGTAAAAAGTAAAGAAAGAAAGAAAAGAACCTTGATAATGGTTGTGAAAAATAAGGGAGGAGAAAGTAAAAAGTGAGAATGAGTAGAGAAAGAAGAAGGGGGAAGAAAGAAATAATAAAGGAAAAGAAAAATTAGGATTTGGGGAAGAAAAGATAAGATATTTTGGCTGATCTGGATATTCTGTGCGCCGCATGTGACGCGGACGCGTGGGTCACGCGATCGCGTGACTTGATTTGTGCGAGTGGCGCGAGGGCAGCGACGCATTCGCGCAACTCTCTGTCTCAAACTCATTTTGCCAAAATATTTGGGTGACGCGATCGCGTGGTTGACGCGATCGCGTGAATGACCATTTTTGGAGGACGACGCGGCCGCGTGGGGCACGCGGTCGCATGGTAAGGCTGGTGCTTCCAACACCATTCCAGCCTTACTCCATCATAACTCTCTGCCATATACCTCTTTTACGTCGATTTTTAGGGTCACGCGTTCACGTGGTTGACGCGGACGTGTGGGAGGCCATTTTCCAAACGACGCGGACGCATCATTGACACGGTTGCGTGGGCATGGTTGTTCCTAAGGCACGCCTTCAGTCACGCTTTCGCGTGACTTTTTGTCCCATTCTCTTTTCTTCAAATCGCACTGGTGACGCGGACGCGTCAGCAATGCTGCCGCGTTGTGCTTGCTTTTTTTTTAAAAAAATAAAAAATATGCAGAATGCTAATGCAAACTATATGCAGCTATATGCAGGGGTGATGAGAAGAGTCATTAATATCATAAAAAATAAAATAAAGTAAAAATAAAGCTAAGACTGAAACGGAACATCATACCATGGTGGGTTGTCTCCCACCTAGCACTTTGCTTTTACGTCCCTAAGTTGGACGCTCTTCAGGCTCATTCTGCTACTATTGGTGGGTCTTCCAAGAGAAAAATCTCGAGTTCTTTGTGATCCTTCATCTTCTTACCATGATAAAGCTTCAGGCGATGTCCATTGACCTTCAGAAATTTGGAGCTAGTGGGATGACGTAGGTGAAAAACTCCGTATGGCTCTGCCTTTTCTACTCTGTAGGGGCCTTCCCATCTTGATCTCAGTTTACCTGGCATAAGCCTCAGTCTGGAGTTATAAAGAAGAACTAACTCCTTTGGTCTGAATTCTCTCCTTTTTATATGCTTGTCATGGACATCCTTCATCTTTTCTTTGTATCTCCTGGAGTTGTCATATGCTTCTAGGCGAAGATTCTCCAGTTCTGCTAATTGTAGTTTTCTTTCAGCACTAGCATTCTCAAGATTCATGTTGCACTCCTTCACATCCTAGAAAGCCTTGTGTTCCACCTCTACTGGGAAGTGGCAAGCTTTTCCGTATACCAAGCGGAAGGGGCTCATCCCAATGGGTGTCTTGTACGCTGTTTTATATGCCCAGAATGCATCTTGTAGCCTGACACTCCAGTCCTTCCTGTGAGGTTTTACTATCTTTTCTAGAATACGTTTTATCTCTCTGTTAGAGACTTCTGCTTGTCCATTGGTCTGGGGATGATAGGCTGTTGCTACTTTGTGAATTATCCCATGCTTCTTCAGTAATTCTATTAGTCTCCTGTTACAAAAATGGGTGCCTTGATCGCTCACGATTGCTCGTGGTGATCCAAAGCAACAGATAACATGGTTTATAACAAAGGAAACAACAGTGTTAGCATCATCAGTACGGGTAGGAATTGCTTCCACCCATTTAGAAACATAATCTACAGCTAACAGTATATATAAGTAACCATTAGAATTTGGAAATGGACCCATGAATTCAATGCCTCAAACATAAAAAATTTCACAGAAAAGCATAATCTGTTGATGCATCTCATCCCTCTTGGATATGTTACCAAACCTTTGGCATGGGGAACAAGATTTACAAAATTCAGCAGCATCTTTAAAAAGAGTAGGCCACCAGAATCCACAGTCTAGAATTTTTCTAGCTGTTCTTTGAGGGCCAAAATGTCCTCCACTCTCAGATGAGTAGCAGGCCTCTAAAATGGACTGGCATTCTGATTGAGGCACACACCGTCTAATTACCTGATCAGCACCACACCTTCATAAATATGGATCATCCCATATAAAATATTTTGACTCGCTTTTCAGCTTGTCTCTTTGATGCTTAGTAAAATTTGAAGGAAAAGTGTGGCTAACTAGATAATTAGCTATAGGTGCATATCAAGGAACTACGTCAAATACTGCATGTAAGCTATCAAATGATAAATTATCATTTATAGGAGTGGAGTCATCCTTAATGTGTTTAAGGCGACTCAGGTGGTCTGCCACTAAATTCTGGTTACCACTCCTATCTTTAATTTCTAAATTAAATTCTTGCAGCAGTAGTATCCAACATATTAGCTTTGGTTTGGACTCCTTTTTAGCTAATAGATAGTTTAGAGCTGCATGATCTGAGTACACTACTACCTTAGTACCAAGTAAATAGGCTCGGAATTTATCCAGAGTAAAAATAATAGCTAGAAGCTCTTTTTCAGTAGTAGTGTAATTAGATTGAGCAGCATCTAAAGTCTTGGATGCATAAGCAATTACAAAAAGATCCTTACCTTCGCGCTGAGCCAGCGCCGCTCCTACTGCATGGTTGGAAGCATCACACATAATTTCAAATGGCTGGCTCCAGTCTGGTCCTCTCACAATTGGGGCTTGAGTCAGAGCGATCTTCAGCTTATCAAATGCCTGCATACAGCTCTCACTGAACTCGAACTCAATATCATTCTGCAGCAATATGGATAAGGGCAGTGCTACCTTACTGAAGTCCTTAATAAATCTCCTGTAAAAACCTGCATGGTGAAGGAACGAACAGACTTTCCTCACAGAGGAGGGGTAAGGTAAACTAGAAATAACATCCACCTTTGCTGGATCTACAGAAATGCCGATATTAGACACAACATGTCCTGTTGTCCTTGTGCAAGAGAACAGAGCATCTCGTCATTTGATGAGGAATTGGAATAAGTGATCTGAGGAACTTGTTCTTGGTTGTGATGGGTTCCTTGTGATTGTCTTAGATGAGGTGCTCTGTAAGGTTGGTTCTGATTCTGCTGTCTGTAGTTGTTATTGTTATTCCACCTCTGGTTTTCATTATTATCTCTGCCTCTTCTGTTATAGTTATCCCTCCAGCCATGGTTAGAATTATCTTTCCAGCCTTGATTGGAGTTGTCCTGCCATCCGCGGTTATAGTTGCCACCTTGGTTGTAGTTGCCGCCTTGTTGATTGTATCCTTGATTCGGGCGGTCATAAAAGTTGTGAGTGGCTGTCACAGTGTTGTCTTCCTGTTGAAGCTGCGGACATTCATCAGTATAATGACAATAATCAGCACAGATCCCGCATACTCTTTGTGGGACCAACTATCGGCCTTGCTGTGGTGGGAGAGGCTGAGCTTGTTGTGCTTGTTGTTGATTCAACTGTATTTGTTTCAGTAGGTTGGTTGATGAGCGGATATTTCATACGCTTTTTGGGGTTAATATCATATAGTTTTTAGTATGTTTTAGTTAGTTTTTAGTTTATTTTCATTAGTTTCTAGGCAAAATTCATATTTCTGGACTTTACTATGAGATTGTGTATTTTTCTGTAATTTCAGGTATTTTCTGGCTGAAATTGAGGGAGCTGAGCAAAAATCTGATTCAGGCTGAAAAAGGACTGCTGATGCTGTTGGATCCTGACCTCTCTGCACTCGGAATGAAATTTCTGGAGCTACAAAATTCCAATTTACGCGCTTTCAATTGCGTTGGAAAGTAGACATACAGGGCTTTCCAGCAATATATAATAGTCCATACTTTGCTCAAGGATAGATGACGTAAACTGGCGTTCAACACCAGTTCCATGTTGCAGTCTGGCATCCAGCGCCAGAAACACGTTACAAGTTGGAGTTCAACGCCAGAAACAGGTTACAGCCTGGTGTTGAATGCCCAAAACAGCCCAGACACGTGAGAAGCTTTAGTCTCAGCCCCAGCACACACCAAGTGGGCCCCAGAAGTGGATTTCTGCACTATCTATCATAGTTTACTCATTTTCTGTAAACCTAGGTTACTAGTTTAGTATTTAAACAACTTTTAGAGATTTATTTTGCATCTCATGACATTTTAGATCTGAACTTTGTACTCTTTGACGGCATGAGTCTCTAAACTCCATTGTTGGGGGGTGAGGATCTCTGTTGTGTCTCGACGAATTAATGCAAGTATTTCTGTTTTCCATTCAAACATGCGTGTTCCTATCTAAGATATCCATTCGTACTTCAACATGAATGTGATGAACGTGACAATCATCATCATTCCCCCACGAACGCGTGCCTGACAACCACCTCCGTTCCACCATAGAATGAATGAATATCTCTTGGATCTCTTAATCAGAATCTTCGTGGTATAAGCTAGATTGATAGCAGCATTCAAGAGAATCCGGAAAATCTAAACCTTGTCTGTGATATTCCGAGTAGGATTCAGGGATTGAATGACTGTGACGAGCTTCAAACTCACGAGTGCTGGGCATAGTGACAGACGCAAAAGGATAGTAAATCCTATTCGGGTACGATTGATAACCTGCAGATGATTAGCCGTGCGGTGACAGCGCACCTGGACCCTTTTCACTGGAAGGATGGATGGTAGCCATTGACAACGGTGATCCACCAACACACAGCTTGCCATAGGAGGACGTGCGTGCGTGAATCAGAAAACAGAGGAAAGCAGAATTTCAGAAGACAAAGCATCTCCAAAACTCCAACATATTCTCCATTACTGCATACAAGTATAATTTGTGTTATGCCCTTTTTCTTTTTACGATTCAAACTAAAAATTATTATTGATATTATATCCTGACTAAGAGTTACGAGATAACCATAGCTTGCTTCAAGCCAACAATCTCCGTGGGATCGACCCTTACTCACGTAAGGTATTACTTGGACGACCCAGTGCACTTGCTGGTTAGTTGTGCGAAGTTGTAAGAGAGTAATGTGAACATTGACATTACAATTTCGTGCACCAAGTTTTTGGCGCCGTTGCCGGAGATTGTTTGAGTTTGAACAACTAACGGTGAATCTTGTTGCTTAGATTAGGAAATTTTTGTCTTTTGGGTCAGAGTCTTTTATTTTCTTTTCAAAAAAAAATTTTCAAAAATATTATTTTTCTTGTTTGATCTTTAAATTTTCTTGTTCTGTTTCTTTTCTTGTTTTTCTTGTACCTTTTCAAAACATTAGTTTTCAAAAATTTTTATTCTTAGTTATTAAAAATACTTCTTCAAAACAAGTGTTACATTTATTGCCCAGTTGGCTAGAGCGTTGGTCTATGTCCTTGGTAATTGGGTATCCTCTTTTTAAAAATCTTTTTCAAAAATAATTTTTCTTGATATTGTGCCAAACTTTAAGTTTGGTGTTTTCTTGTTAATCTTTCTATAATTTTCGAAAATTTTAGTTTGGTTTTCTAAAAATTTTAAGTTTGGTGTTCTTCCTTCATGTTCTTGTGTTCTTGTGAGTCTTCAAAGTGTTCTTGAGTTTTCCTTGTGTCTTGATCTTAAAATTTTTAAGTTTGGTGTTCCGTGGTGTTTTCCCTCCAAAATTTTCGAAAACAAGGAGCATTAGATCTAAAAATTTTAGATCTTGTGTTATTTTATTGTTTTTCTCTTTCCTCATTAAATTCAAAAATATCTTTTCCCTCTATTTTAAAGCAATTTTTCGAAAATCAATTTTAAAATTCAGATTTTTTATTTCAAAATTTAAAACCCTTTTCAAAAAATCATATCTTTTTCAAAACTTCCTCACCACTTTCTCTCTCCTCATTTTTTCGAAAATCTTCACCCATTTTTATTTATTTTATTTTAATTTATTTTATTTTCAAAATAAATAAATAAATAAATAAATAAAAATATTTTTTTTTATTTTACATCATCTCCCTTTCTACATCATGGATCTAAGTGGAAATGAACAGTCCAGAAGGACTCTGGGGTCATATGCTAACCCCTCTACTGCTTCATATGGGAGTAGTATCTGCATACCCTCCATTGGAGTCAGTAGCTTTGAGTTGAATCCTCAGCTCATTATCATGGTGCAGCAAAGCTGCCAGTATTCCGGTCTTCCACAAGAAGAACCTACAGAGTTTCTGGCACAGTTTTTACAAATTGCTGACACAGTACATGATAAGGAAGTAGATCAAGATGTTTACAAATTATTACTGTTTCTATTTGCTGTAAAAGACCAAGCCAAGAGGTGGTTGAATAACCAACCTAAGGCTAGCATAAGGACATGGAAACAGTTGACAGAAAAATTCCTGAATCAATACTTTCCTCCAAAAAGGATGACACAGCTAAGGCTGGACATCCAAGGCTTTAAACAAGGAGATAATGAATCTCTTTATGATGCCTGGGAGAGATATAGAGAGATGCTACGAAAATGCCCCTCTGAAATGTTTTCAGAGTGGGTTCAGTTAGACATCTTCTATTATGGACTTACAGAAAGAGCTCAGATGTCTCTAGATTACTCAGCTGGTGGATCTATCCACATGAGAAAGACAATTGAAGAAGCTCAAGAGCTCATTGATACAGTTGCCAGAAATCAGCATCTGTACCTAAACAGTGACCCTTCCATGAAAGAAGAGGCCAAAACAGTAACTGCTGAATTCAGTTCTGTAAAACAAGCTACTGAATTCAATCAGCAATTGGATTTTCTAACACAGCAGTTAGCCGAATTCAAAAATAGAATACAAGAGACAAGGATGACTAATATAAATATGGAAGAACAATTGAAGCAAACAAAGCAGCAGCTGTCAAAACATATAACAGAAGAATGCCAAGCAGTTCAATTAAGAAGTGGGAAAACATTAAATATCCCACCTCAAGGCAGCAGGAAGCCAAGAAATGAGCAAACCACCCAAAATCCATTTGAGGACAGTAAGAGCCCGGGGAAAAATAATTCTGGCGTTAAAACGCCAGAATTTGGGTGGAAGGCTGGCGCTGAACGCCCAGACCATGCTCAGGACTGGCGTTCAACGCCAGAAACAAGCAAGGAACTGGTGTTGAACGCCCAAAAGAAGCACAGTTCTGGCGTTCAGACGCCAGGAACAGAGGAGGAGTTGGCGTCTAACGTCAGCCCAGCTTCTAACTCTGGCACTCAATTGCCAGTGAGGGATCAGACACACACAAGTGCTGATGACAACCCCTCTAAAAAGGCTTCTTCAACCACCACTGTAGGAAATAAATCTGCAGCAACCAAGGTTGAGGAATATAAAGCCAAGATACCTTATCCTCAAAAACTCCGCCAAGAGGAGCAGGATAAGCAATTTGCTCGCTTTGCAGATTATCTTAGGACTCTTGAAATTAAGATTCCATTTGCAGAGGCACTTGAGCAAATACCTTCTTATGCCAAGTTCATGAAAGAGATCTTAAGTCATAAGAAGGATTGGAGAGAAACTGAAAGAGTTCTCCTCACTGAAGAATACAGTGCAATCATTCTGAAAAGCTTTCCTGAAAAGCTTAAAGATCCCGGAAGCTTTCTGATACCATGCACATTAGAGGAAAATTGCACCAGGACAGCTTTATGCGATCTTGGGGCAAGCATCAACCTAATACCTGCATCCACCATCAGAAAGCTTGGTTTAACTGAAGAAGTTAAACCAACCCGGATATGTCTCCAACTTGCTGATGGCTCCATTAAATACCCATCAGGCGTGATTGAGGACATGATTGTCAGGGTTGGGCCATTCGCCTTTCCCACTGACTTTGTAGTGCTGGAGATGGAGGAGCACAAGAGTGCTACTCTCATTCTAGGAAGACCTTTCCTAGCAACTGGACGAACCCTCATTGATGTCCAAAAGGGGGAAGTCACCCTGAGAGTCAATGAGGATGAGTTTAAGTTGAATGCTGTCAATGCCATGCAGCATCCAGACACACCAAAAGACTGCATGAAAGTTGATCTTATTGACTCTTTGGTAGAAGAGATCAACATGGCTGAGAGTCTCGAATCAGAGTTGGAAAACATCTTTAAAGATGTTCCACCTGATCTAGAGGACTCAGAGGAATTGAAAGAGTCTCTGAAATTTCCTCAGGAAGAGGAAAAACCTCCTAAACCCGAGCTCAAACCATTACCACCATCCCTGAAATATGCATTTCTGGGAGAAGGTGATACTTTTCCAGTGATCATAAGCTCTGGTTTAAATCCACAGGAAGAGGAAGCACTAATTCAAGTGCTAAGGACACACAAGGCAGCTCTTGGGTGGTCCATAAGTGACCTTAGGGGCATAAGCCCAGCTAGATGCATGCACAAAATCCTATTGGAGGATGATGCTAAGCCAGTGGTTCAACCACAGAGGCGGCTAAATCCAGCCATGAAGGAAGTGGTGCAGAAAGAGGTCACTAAATTACTGGAGGCTGGGATTATTTATCCTATTTCTGATAGCCCCTGGGTGATCCTGTTCAAGTTGTCCCTAAAAAAGGAGGCATGACAGTGGTTCATAATGAAAAAAATGAATTGGTTCCTACAAGAACAGTTACAGGGTGGCGCATGTGTATTGATTACAGAAGGCTCAATACAGCCACCAGAAAGGATCATTTTCCTTTACCATTCATAGACCAGATGCTAGAAAGACTAGCAGGTCATAATTATTACTGCTTTTTGGATGGCTATTCAGGCTACAACCAAATTGCAGTAGATCCCCAAGATCAAGAGAAAACATCATTCACATGTCCATCTGGAGTATTTGCTTACAGAAGGATGCCTTTTGGGCTGTGTAATGCGCCTGCAACCTTTCAGAGATGCATGCTCTCTATTTTCTCTAATATGGTGGAAAAATTTCTGGAAGTCTTCATGGATGACTTCTCAGTATATGGAGACTCATTCAGCTCCTGTCTTGATCACCTAACACTGGTTCTAAAAAGATGCCAAGAGACCAACCTGGTTTTAAACTGGGAAAAATGTCACTTTATGGTGACTGAAGGGATTGTCCTTGGGCATAAATTTTCAAACAAGGGAATAGAGGTGGATCAAGCTAAAATAGAGGTAATTGAAAAATTACCACCACCTGCCAATGTTAAGGCAATCAGAAACTTTCTAGGGCATGTAGGATTCTATAGGAGGTTTATAAAGGATTTTTCAAAAATTGCAAAACCTCTAAGCAACCTGCTAGCTGCTGACACGCCATTTGTGTTTGACACAGAGTGTCTGCAGGCGTTTGAAACTCTAAAAGCTAAGCTGGTCACAGCACCAGTTATCTCTGCACCAGACTGGACATTACCATTCAAATTAATGTGTGATGCCAGTGATCACACCATTGGTGCAGTACTGGGGCAGAGGCATGACAAGCTTCTGCATGTCATTTATTATGCTAGCCGTGTTTTGAATGATGCCCAGAAAATTACACAACCACAGAGAAAGAATTGCTTGCAGTGGTTTATGCCATTGACAAGTTTAGATCATACTTAGTAGGATCAAAAGTGATTGTGTACACTGATCATGCTGCTCTTAAATATCTACTCACAAAGCAGGATTCAAAACCCAGACTCATAAGATGGGTGTTGCTTCTGCAAGAGTTTGATATAGAAATAAGTAGGGGTGTGCATGGTTCAATTTTTCTATGAACTGAACTGAAACTGCACTAAACCATTTTAAATGGTTTAGAAATTGAACCAAACTGCTTTATCACATATGAAACTGGTTCTAAACCAATTTATAATACAGTGCACCAGTTTAAACTAGTTCATAAAAATAAAACTGGTTTTAATTAAAAAAACCAGTTTAAACTGGTTTATAGGCTAAAACTAGTTTTCACACTCCCCTCTCTCTCCCCACTCTCTCTCTCTCTCCCCTCTCTCTCTCTCTCTCTCTCTCTCTCTCTCTCCCCTTTCCCTCTTTCGCTCTCTCTTTCTTCTTCCCTCCCTCTCACACCCTCCTCTCTCTCTCTCTCTCTCCTTTCACTTTTTTTTCTCTATCTTCTTCTCTCCCTCTCTCCCCTCCTTTATCTCTCTCCCTCCTCTCTATTTTCCTTTTCCCTCTCTCTCCCCCTTTCCCTCTTTCTCCCCTCCCCTCTCTGTCTTCCTCTCTCTCTCTCTCTCTCTCCCTCTTCTCTCTCCCTCTCTCTTTTTCCCTCCCTTTTTTCCCTCTCTATCCCTTTCTTTCATTCTCTCTCTCTCTCCCCTATCCCTCTTCCTCTCTCTCTCTCTCCTTTCCTCTCCCCTTCTCTCTCTCTCCGTCCTCTCTCCTCTCTCTCCCCATCCTCTCCCTCCTCTCTCTCTCTCTCTCTCTCTCTTTCTCTCTCTCATTCCCCTCTTCCTCTCTTTCTCTCTTTGCTCCCTCCTCCCTCCCTCTCTCTCTCTCTCTCTCTCTCTCTCTCTCTCTCTCTCTCTCTCTCTCTTCCTCTTCTCTCTCGCTCCCCTTCTTTCTCCCCTCACTCTCTTTGTCTTCCTCTCTCTCTCTCTCTGACTTTTCCTTTTCTCTCTCTCCCCTCTCTCTCTTTATCTCCATCTCTCCCCCTCCTTTCTCTCTCTCTCTCTCTCCCCTGCCCCTCTTTCTTCTCCTCCCCTTTATTTCTCTCTCCCTTTTCTCCCTCTCTATCCCTTTCACTCATTTCTCTCTCTCTCCCATATCCCTCTCTCTCTTTGTCTCTCTCTCCCTCTCTCTCCCCTTTCTCTCTCTTTCTCTTTCTCCCTCTCTCCTCTCTGTCTCTCAATTTCTCTCCCTCTTTCTCTTTCTCTCTCTCCTCCTCCTCCTTCTCTCACTCCTCTTTTCCTATCTTTCTTCCTCCTCTCTTTTTTCCTCTTCTATCTCTCTCTCTTTCTCTCTCTTATTTTGGAGAAAAGAGGGGAGAAAGAGAAGAGGGATATAGAGTGAGAAAATACTGAGAGAGAAAGAGAAAAGAGAGAAAGAAAGGAGAGAAAGAGAATAAGGAGAGAGAGAAAGGAGAAGAAAGAGAGAGAAAAGGAGAGAGAAATAAGGGAAGGAGAGCAAGAGAAAAGGAGAGAGGAATAGGAGAGAGAAAGAAAAAAGAGAAAAAATGAGAGAGAGAGAGAGAAAGAGGAAGAGAAAGGGGAGGGGGAGAGAGGACGGAGAGGAGAGAAACAACAGGGGAAAGAGGAAAAAGAGGAAGAGAGAGAGAAGGGGGAAGAGAGGGAAAGAGAGAGAGAGGAGGGGGAGAGAGAGGAGAGAGAGAGAGAGAGAGAGAGAGAGAGAGGAAGAAAGAGGGGAGGAGGAGAGCGAGAGAGGAGGGAGAGGAGAGAGAGAAAGAAGGGGAGAGAGAGAGAGAGGAAGAGAGAGAAGAAGGAAGGGGAAGGGAGAGGGAGAGAGAGAGAAAGAGATTGGAAGGGGAGAGAGAGGGGGAATGGAGGGAGAGGGGGAGAGAGAGAGGAAAGAGGGGAGGGGAGAGAGAGGAGGGAGAGGAGAGAGAGGGGAAGGAAGGGAGAGGGGGGAAAGAAGAGAGAGAGAGGGAGAGGGAGAGAGAGAGAAGGGAGAGAGAGGAAAAAGAGAGAGAGAGAAAAGGAGAGGATGAGAGAGAGAAGGAGATGAGGAGAGTGAGAAGGAGGGAGACAAAGAGGAGGGGAAGAGAGAGAGAGAGAGAGAGAGAGAGAGAGGGAGGGAGAGAAGGAAGAAAGGGAAAAGAGAGAGAGAAGGGAGATAGGAGGGGGAGAAAGAGGAGAAGAAGAGAGAGAGGAAGAAAAAGGAGAGGGAGAGAGAGAGGAGGGAGAGGAGAGAGAAAAAAAGGGAGAGAGAGAGAGAGGGGAGGAGAGAGAAGAAGGAAGGGGGAAGGAGAGGGAGAGGGGAAAGAGAGAGAGAGAGGAAAAGGAGGGAGAGGGAGAAAGAGGAAGGGGGTGAGAGAGAGAGGAAAGAGGGGAGGGGGAGAAAGACAGGAGGGAGAGGAGAGAGAGAGGAAGAGAGAGGGGAAGGAAGGGAGAGGGAGAGGGGGAAAAGAGAGAGAGAGTGATGGGAAGGGAGATGGAGAGAGAGAGAGAGAGATGGGAGAGAGAGAGAGAGAGAGAGTGAAGGGAGAAAGAGAAAAAGAGTATGTAAAATTAATTTTGGAGTTTAAATAAAACCAGTTTTAATTTGGTTTAAAACTAAACTGAACCATAAAAACTGGTTTTTAATAAACTGGTTTTTCATACAAACTATGGTTTCAGTTCAGTTTTTTATTTAAAAAAACTGGTTTATTTAAAACAGTTTCAATTCAGTTAAGTGAAACCAGTTTTTTTGCACACCCCTAGAAATAAGAGACAGAAAAGGGACAGAGAACCAAGTGGCTGACCATCTGTCCCGGATAGAACCAGTGGAAGGGGTGTCCTCCCCCTCTATTGAGATATCTGAAACCTTTCCGGATGAGCATTTGTTCGCCATTCAGGAAATACCATGGTTTGCAGACATTGCAAACTATAAAGCTGCAAGGTTCATACCCAAGGAGTACAGCAGGCAACAAAAGAAAAAATTTAATTACTGATGCAAAGTACTACTTGTGGGATGAACCCTATCTCTTTAAGAGATGTGCAGACGGCATAATCCGTAGATGTGTGCCTAAAGAAGAAGCACAAAGGATCTTATGGCATTGCCATGGGTCACAATACGGAGGTCATTTCGGAGGTGAGCGGACAGCCACCAAGGTCCTCCAATGTGGCTTCTACTGGCCTATACTCTACAGAGATTCCCGAGAGTTTGTACGTAACTGTGACAGTTGCCAGAGAGCTGGTAACTTGCCTCACAGTTACGCCATGCCTCAACAAAGAATCTTGGAGATTGAGTTGTTTGATGTATAGGGTATTGATTTCATGGGCCTTTTCCACCATCATACTCAAACACTTATATTCTGGTGGCAGTTGACTATGTATCAAAATGGGTAGAGGCCATTGCCACACCCACCAATGATACTAAAACAGTATTGAAGTTCCTCCAGAAACATATATTCAGCAGGTTTGGTGTCCCTAGGGTACTAATCAGTGATGGGGGCACTCACTTCTGCAACAAACAGCTTTATTCTGCCATGGTCCGGTATGGGATTCACCATAAAGTGGCAACTCCATATCATCAGCAGACAAATGGACAAGCTGAAGTTTCTAACAGAGAACTAAAAAGAATCCTGGAACGGACTGTAAGTACCCGTAGAAAGGATTGGGCACGAAGCTTGGATGATGCTCTGTGGGCTTACAGAACAGCATTCAAGACTCCTATAGGAACCTCTCCATACCAACTTGTGTATGGTAAGGCTTGTCACCTGCCCGTGGAACTGGAACATAAGGCCTACTGGGCAACCAGATTCCTAAACTTTGATGCCAAACTAGTTGGAGAAAAAAGATTGCTCCAGCTGAATGAGCTAGAGGAATTCAGATTCACTGCTTTCGAAAATGCCAAGCTTTATAAAGAAAAGTAAAAAAGGTGGCATGACAGAAAGCTGTCATCTAGAATCTTTGAACCAGGACAAAAGGTTCTGTTGTTTAACTCTAGGCTCAGGCTATTTTCCGGGAAACTGAAGTCCCGGTGGAGGGGACCATATGTGATTACAAGTGTATCACCATATGGTTATGTGGAGCTTCAAGATATTGATTCTGATAAGAAGTTCATTGTTAATGGACAGAGAATCAAGCACTATCTTGAAGGCAAAGTTGAGCAAGAGTGCTTAAGGCTGAGGCTAGATTAAAAACTCAGCAAGGTCCAGCTAAAGACAATAAAGAAGCGCTTGCTGGGAGGCAACCCAGCCATAGGGCATCACTTCCTCTAAGCATTTTGCCCTATTCTTGATTTTATTTGTTTATATAAAGTTCATTGACACTAAGGTAAAGAGTCAATTGTATAAGTTTACAGGGTTACAAAAGGATTCTGCACACAAAACAGAGAAAAAGAGCTCACTGGCAAGAAAACGCCAGTAAAAGTCTATTTTTGGCGTTCAACGCTCAAAAGAAGCATCCACTGAGCGTCGAACGCAGTAAGGATAGCCATCTGGATGTTAAACGCCAGAAAGAAGCATCTTCTAGGCGTTGAACGCAAGAAAGAAGCTCCTTCTGGGCGTTCAGAAAAACACCCAGTGACAAAGGAGTTCCTGGCGTTCAACGCCAGAAAGAAGCAACAGCTGGGTGTTGAACGCCCAGGAGAAGCAGCAGTTGGGCGTTGAACGCCCAAAACATGCAGCGTTTGGGCGTTCAAATGCCAGGATGGTGGGGAGGAGGTAAATTCGTTTTTACTTCAAATTTTTCATTTTAATTTTAAATTTCATGTTTCAATTCATGATTTCTTGCATAAACATGTTACAAACCCTGATTTCTAAAATCTCTAATTTCTAAAAACCCTACTTTAAAAATATCAAATGTATCTTAATCCATAAGCACAAATCCTTTTTTCAATCCAATTCAACTCTTTTTCAAAATTTTCAAAACAAATCTATCTCTTTTCATTCAAAAATCTTTTCAACTAAGCAATATCTTTTTTTTGAAAATCTCCATATTATCTTTTTCAAAAATCCAAATTTATCTTTTTCAAATATCTTTCATATCTCTTCAATTTTTAATTATATCTTTTCTTATCATACTTAATTTTTTTTAAAAAAATCATATCTTCTATCTTATCTTTCTCCCTATTTTCGAAAACCCACCCCCTCCCTTTTAAAAACCCATTCAGCCTCCTCCCTCTCATCCACCATTCAACACTAGCTCTCCTTCTATCCCTCTCCTTTCTTTTCTTTTGCTTGAGGACAAGTAAACCTCTAAGTTTGGTGTGTTTATCTGTGATCACTAAACCATACCCACTAAGATCATGGCTCCTAAAGGAAAACAACCCACTCCAAGAGGCAAGAAAGAGAGTATTCCAAAACCACTTTGGAATCAAGGGAGGTTCTTAACCAAAGAACATTCAGACCATTACTACAAAATAATGGGTCTAAGATCTGTGATCCCGGAAGTCAAGTTCGATCTGAAAGAAGATGAATATCCGGAGATCCAAGAGCAGATTCGAAACAGGAACTGGGAAGTCCTAGCTAATCCTGAAACGAAAGTGGGAAAGAATATGGTTCAAGAATTCTACGCTAATCTGTGGCAAACAGGCAGGCAGAGAATATCTGGAGCTGCCCTCTATGACTATAGGACTGTGGTCAGAGGAAAGATTGTTCACATCCACCCTGACAAAATCAGGGAGATCTTTAAGCTACCTCAGCTGAAAGATGACCCAGACTCCTTTAATAGGAGAATGATGAGAACAAACAAGGGCCTGGATAAGATTCTAGAGGATATATGCATCCCTGGAGCCAGGTGGACCACCAGCACGAGGGGTGTCCCAAATCAACTCAAGAGAGAAGATCTCAAACCAGTCGCCAGAGGATGGCTGGACTTCATTGGGCGTTCTATATTGCCCACCAGCAACCGTTCTGAAGTCAATATTAGAAGAGCAGTGATGATCCATTGCATTATGTTGGGAAAAGAAGTAGAAGTTCATCAACTGATCCCATCTGAATTCTACATACTTGCCAACAAGAATTCCAAGGATGCCAGGTTGGCTTATCCAAGCCTAATCTCTATGCTCTGCAAAGATGCTGGAGTAAAGATGGGAATAACAGAGTATATCTCAGTGGAGCAACCAATTACTAAAATCACAATGGAAAAACAACAAATGCAGGATGACCCCATCAAGAGGAGGGCACAAGAATTCCTACCAGAACTCCCTCAATTTGAATACTGGGAGCATCTTGAGGCATCTGTCACTAAGTTGTAAGAAACCATGGACCAAATGAAGGAAGAACAACAAAATCAAAACAGCATGCTGTGCAAACTGCTCAAAGAACAAGAAGTGCAAGGGCATGAATTAAGAGAACTAAAGCGTCAGAAACTATCTCTTGAAGGGCCAAGCACTCCACAGACTAAAGAGGCATCTGTTTCCCAAAGTCAAGGTTGTTGAGTTCTGATCTTAACCTTAACCCTGTGATAATTTTTTTTATTTGAGTTTTACCTTAGGAGTCATATAGTAGTAATTAGTATCTATATTTTGATTTTATCTCCAATTAAGCTATAATCTATTTTTCTCATCATCATTAAACATGAATAAAATAGAAGATTTTCTTTAGGATAAGGAGGCAATATTTCTCGAGTTTTTAATACAAGAAATTCTGATTAATTACATGTGGTGGCAATGCTTTCTGCCTTCTGAATGAATGCTTGAACAGTGCATATGTCTTTGGAATTTGATGTTCTTGAATGTTAAATATGTTGGCTCTTGAAAGAATGATAAACATGAGACATGTTATTGGTAATCTGAAAAATCATAAAAATGATTCTTGAAGCAAGAAAAAGCAGTGAATACAAAGCTTGCAAAAAAAAAAAAGCAAGCAGAAAAAGCCAATAACCATTAAAACCAAAAGGCAAGGGTAATAAAAAGGATCCAAGGCTTTGAGCATCAGTGGATAGGAGGGCCTAAGCAAATCAAATCCTGGTCTAAGCGGCTAAACCAAGCTGTCCTTAACCATGTGCTTGTGGCGTGAAGGTGTCAAGTGAAAACTTGAGACTGAGCGGTTAAAGTCAAGGTCCAAAGCAAAGAGAAGAGTGTGCTTAAGAATCCTGGACACCTCTAATTGGGGGCTTTAGCAAAGCTGAGTCACAATCTGAAAAGGTTCACCCAATTATGTGTCTGTGGCATTTATGTATCCGGTGGTAATACTGGAAAACAAAGTGCTTAGGGCCACGGCCAAAACTCATAAAAGTAGCTGTGTTCAAGAATCAACATACTGAACTAGGAGAATCAATAACACTATCTGAATTTTAATTTCCTATATATGCCAATCATTCTGAGCTTCAATGGATAAAGTGAGATGCCAAAACTGTTCGGAAGCAAAAAGCTACTAGCCCCGCTCATTTAATTAGAATCTGAGCTTCACTCAAAAAACTCTGAGATATTATTGTTTCTTGACTCATATGTATTATATTTTATTTATCTAGTTGCTTGAGGACAAGCAACAGTTTAAGTTTGGTGTTGTGATGAGCGGATATTTTATACGCTTTTTGGGGTTAATTTCATATAGTTTTTAGTATGTTTTAGTTAGTTTTTAGTTTATTTTCATTAGTTTCTAGGCAAAATTCATATTTCTGGACTTTACTATGAGTTTGTGTATTTTTCTGTAATTTCAGGTATTTTCTGGCTGAAATTGAGGGAGCTGAGAAAAAATCTGATTCAGGCTGAAAAAGGACTGCTGATGCTGTTGGATCCTGACCTCTCTGCACTCGGAATGGAATTTCTGGAGCTACAAAATTCCAATTGACGCGCTTCCAATTGCGTTGGAAAGTAGACATCCAGGGCTTTCCAGCAATATATAATAGTTCATACTTTGCTCAAGGATAGATGACGTAAACTGGCGTTCAACGCCAGTTCCATGTTGCAGTCTGGCGTCCAGTGCCAGAAACACGTTACAAGTTGGAGTTCAACGCCAGAAACAGATTACAGCCTGGCGTTGAATGCCCAAAACAGCCCAGGCACGTGAGAAGCTTTAGTCTCAGCCCTAGCACACACCAAGTGGGCCCCAGAAGTGGATTTCTGCACTATCTATCATAGTTTACTCATTTTCTGTAAACCTAGGTTACTAGTTTAGTATTTAAACAACTTTTAGAGATTTATTTTACATCTCATGACATTTTAGATCTGAACTTTGTACTCTTTGACGGCATGAGTCTCTAAACTCCATTGTTGGGGGTGAGGAGCTCTGCTGTGTCTCGATGAATTAATGCAAGTATTTCTGTTTTCCATTCAAACATGCGTGTTCCTATCTAAGATATCCATTCGCACTTCAACATGAATGTGATGAACGTGACAATCATCATCATTCCCCCACGAACGCGTGCCTGACAACCACTTCCGTTCCACCGTAGAATGAATGAATATCTCTTGGATCTCTTAATCAGAATCTTCGTGGTATAAGCTAGATTGATAGCAGCATTTAAGAGAATCCGGAAAGTCTAAACCTTGTCTGTGGTATTCCGAGTAGGATTCAGGGATTGAATGACTGTGACGAGCTTCAAACTCGCGAGTGCTGGGCATAGTGACAGACGCAAAAGGATAGTAAATCCTATTCCGGTACGATTGAGAACCTGCAGATGATTAGCCGTGCGGTGACAGCGCACCTGGACCCTTTTCACTGGAAGGATGGATGGTAGCCATTGACAACGGTGATCCACCAACACACAGCTTGCCATAGGAGGACGTGCATGCGTGAATCAGAAAACAGAGGAAAGCAGAATTTCAGAAGACAAAGCATCTCCAAAACTCCAACATATTCTCCATTACTGCATACAAGTATAATTTGTGTTCTACCCTTTTTCTTTTTACAATTCAAACTAAAAATTATTATTGATATTATATCCTGAGTAAGAGTTACGAGATAACCATAGCTTGCTTTAAGCCAACAATCTCCGTGGGATCGACCCTTACTCATGTAAGGTATTACTTGGACGACCCAGTGCACTTGCTGGTTAGTTGTGCGAAGTTGTAAGAGAGTAATGTGAACATTGACATTACAATTTCGTGCAGCATTGGTCATTTCACATATACTCTGTGTGAGAGCAGTAGTTTCTATGCTAGAAGAAACTTTGGCATTAGCCTTGTGATGGTTGCGCCTTTGTCTGTGATTCTTAGTGGACGCAGCTAAGTCGCTGATCAGTTGCCATGCTTCATCTGCAATTTTGTACTTTTTCAAAGAACCATTACTAGCACCTTCCAGTGTAGTCTTATCCTGGGGGTTCATACCTTGAGTGAAGTAGCTGATCAATACTAGTCTATCAATCATGTGATGGGGACATGCGTCCAGGAGATTGTTGAAGCGCTCCCAATATTCATAGAGAGTCTCGGATTCGCCTTGAACAATCATTGAAATCTCTTTCCTCAATCTATCAGTAACTTCAACTGGAAAGTATTTTTCCAAAAATTCTCTTCTAAGCGTATCCCAGTTAGTAACAGTCGCTTCTGATTGAGTATAGTACCATTCCCTTGCCTTTCCTTCAAGAGAAAATGGGAAAGCGGTTAACAGAATAGAAGTTTCATCTGCACCATGACGCCTAACAGTAGAACAGGCTGTCTGGAAATCCCTAAGATGCTTAATAGGCTCTTGAGCAGGTAAGCCATGAAACTTGGACATCAAGTTGATTAGTGCAGTCTTTAGTTCAAAATCTGCAGCCAAAGTTGGGTGATGCACTTGATATGGTTGTAGTTTGAAGTCTGGGGCTCCTGCCTCCTGGAGAGTAATCCTCCTAGGTGCTGCCATGTCACCTGCACGTGAGTGAACTGAATCAGTAGTAAAGGAGCTTGTTTCGCTCTCAGATGGCGGTTCAGATTCGCCCTCAGATGAGATTGGTGAATCGATAATAATCACTTCACCACCCTCAGCGGCTAACCGACGTCGAGCTCGCCTAATACGTGAAAGAGTTCTTTCAATTTCAGGATCAAAAGCGGCTAAGCTCGGATAAAGCAATGAACGCGTCATTCAATGAGAAAAACATCTGGCTCATGGTAACAAAATAAAAATAAAATATGAAATAAAATAAAATATGTACACTAATTAATAGTTTAGCACACTATTGCAACTCCCCGGCAATGGCGCCAAAAATTGGTGCGTGGCAGAAGTCAACCAATTAAGAGATTCCAAATAAGAGAATAGCGTTGCACGTATAGCTCTTAAACAGCTAAGATCCGCCTCACCAATTTAAAAAGGGTTGTCACAAATTTCAGAAATAAAAATACTGGGGGTATGAGTCCCAGGTCGTCTCCCAACGAGTTGCAAGAAAGAGTGCCAATTTATTAATCAGAAAATTCCCAGAAAGTTTGAGTTTGATAATGAATAACTAAATTAATTGAGAATTAAAGCAATAAAAATAAACTAAGAATAATTATTGATATTCCAAATAAAAGGCCTTGACTGGGGGAATAATTAAGTGGAAGTTCTATCCTTGTTGGAATCTTCTCAAGTGTAGTGTAAAGAGGTTGTTGTTCTCACTTGGTTAACCCTTACTGAATAAAGGAAAGTAAAGTGATCAAACCAACTCTTATCCGCAAATTCTAGTTCTCTCCCTTGGGAAGGTCCAGCGTTAGCAGATACAGAATTGGCCAACAACATCCAATTTAACTAGGAACTTGAGCATTCCAACTCAAGTGTCTCCTCTTAATCAACTCCCATGTCAAGTGGAGGATCTACTCCATTGACATGGAATTAACAATCATAAAAATATAAGAAGACATAATTAAATAAAATTAAATAGAGGATTAAAATTAATTAAAAATAAAAATAACTCTATATATTAATAAACTCAAAATGTAACATACTTAATTGAATAGAGTCAATAATCAACTGAAAAGAGTAAAGGATAAAAGAACAAACTAAAGTAGTGTCTTCACGGAGGTAATGGCTCTTCAACATCCACAATCCAAAGCAAAAGCATAAATTATCAATGTAACACTAATCTAGATTCAGATCTAAAACTAAAGTAATCCTAATATGATGAATCTCAATGTGTGTGGATGCCTCTCATTCTCTCCTTTGAGTTTCTGTATGTTCCCTAGCTTTAGTCTGTGTTTCTGGGCCGAAAACTAGGTAAAAATACGGTCCGAAATTGCCCCAGCGTATTTTGTTATTTTTGCAGATCGCGCAGGTCACGCGTACGCGTCATGCACGCATTCGCGTCATTCAATGATTTTCCTTGTCACGCGTTCGCGTCGTCCACGCGACCGCGTCATTCGTGCAAACTCCAATCCACGTGTTTGCATTAGGCACGCGTTCGCGTCGCTGCGATTTCTTCATTTTGCGCGTTCACGTGGGCCATGCGCTCGCGTCATTGCTCGCTGGTCATCTCCTTAGTTTCTTGTGTTCCTTCCATTTTTTCAAGCCTCCTCTCTAATTTCCAAGTCATTCATACCCTATGAAGCCTGAAACACTTAACACACGGATCACGGCATCGAATGGGATAAAGGAGAATTAAAATAAATATTTAAAAGTCTCTCGGAAGTAAGTTTTCAATCATAAACCATTTTGGGAAGAAATTGTAAATACATGCTAATCATATGAATAAGTGGGTAAAGATTTGATAAAACTACACAATTAAACACAATATAAATCATAAAATAATGGTTTATCACACCTCCACCACCAACACCTTCCTTTCATAACCCTACAGCCTATATGGCAGTACTTGCATCAGTGACAGACCCTAACTAGTACCCGAACACTAGAGCATCTCATAATGTTTCACCAGATTCTTCATCCTTCATTTCAAACTCTGAATACTTTGGCCCAGATCAAATTCAGATTGGAAATGGATTAGGTTTGCCTAATAAGAGTGTTGGTAACTCGTTCTTATATTCTATTGACTCTAAACATTTTTTTTAATTGAAAGATTTAATATTTTCTCCCGACTCACAAAGAATTTAATTAGTGATGTAAAATTTGCTGAAGATAACAAAGTATCTTTTGAATTTCATGCTTATATTTGCTTTGTTAAATGTTAGTTCACTAAGAAGGTATTGATGCAAGGATTTAGATTTGGAGGAATTTACAAGTTCATCAATGTGGCTGTTCCCAACTCTTCTCCTACTATTTCTTCACTCTTAGTGTTTACTGTTTCTCATGTCTCTTTTGATCATTGGCATAAAAGATTAAGCCATACAAATAGGTAAAATGTTCTTAAAATTCTAACTCAATGTAATCTTGACACTTTTAGTATTAATAATAAGAGAAGTTTGCAAATTAATGTGTGTGAAAATTGTGCTAGAGAAAATATGCATAAACTTCCCTTTCCTACCTCAAGTACTATCTATAGTACACCTTTACAGCTTGTTATTTCGGATGTTTGGGGCCCTGCTCCTTACACCTCTCACTTGAATTTTCGCTACTATGTTACCTTTATTGATGCCTACTCTAGATACACCTATCTTTATTTACTGATTTCTAAATCCCAGGTCCTACAGATCTTCAGGCAATTTAAATTATACATTGAGAATCTAACTAACCACAAGATACGAGAATTTCAATCAAATAATGGGAAAGAATTTACCTCTCATCAATTTACTGATTTTCTTGCACAGGAGGGCATCTTACAAAGGTTTTCTTGCCTTTATACTCTAAAGCAAAATGGCATGGCTGAAAGGAAACATCGGCATCTCATTGAGATGAGTATTGCTATGTTATCTACAACATCCGTGCCATTAATATTCTGGGATGAAGCAGTATTAACAGCCACTTACACTATTAATCGAATACCTACTCCTGTCTTAGCAAATAAATCCCCCTATGAAGTCCTTTTTGGTGCTAAACCTGATTACAATGGCTTTAGAATTTTTGGTAGTGCTTGCTACCCTCTTTTTTGGCCTTACAACAAAACTAAACTAGATGATAGATCCAGCAAATGTGTTTTTATAGGTTATGATTCCAAATATAAGGGTTATAAATAAATTGCTTCTTGTGGCAGAATATACACAACTAGGCATGTTCTCTTTGATGAGTTTGACTTTCCTTATAATTCGTTGTTTCAACTTGATCATATTAATCATAGTACTGACAGTAATTTTGATTCCTCTATTCAAAGTATAGGTTGTTATTTTGAGAAACAAGTATATCCTACTCCTATACGACACACAAATCAACTTGTTTCTGCTACTACAACTCACTCTACATTCCTAATTTAGATACTTCTTTAGATACCCCTGCTCCTTCTGAAAGTAATAACACTGCTTCTCAACTCCAAAATCATATTCCTTCCCTAGATTCTTCTTCCACTACTAATTTGAATACTGTTAGTAATTTCACTCCTTCTTCTTCTTATCATCACCCTTCTCCTCCTCACAATACTCATCCCATGATCACTAGATCCAAGACTGGTCACTCTAAACCAAAAATATATGTAGTTTCTAGATCTGTCACAGCTTCTTTAGAAAATCCACCAAAATCTCCATCTATAGCCTTAACCATCCCCCAATGGAAACAAGCTATGCAAGAAGAATTTGATGCATTGCAAATAACAAACACGTGGACACTAGTTCCTAGATCTCAGTATTGTAAAGTGATAGGAAGCAAATGGATATTTACCATTAAAACACTCCTTGATGGTACTATTCAGAAATACAAAGTTACATTGGTGGCCCAGGAGTATCACCAATCTGAAGGTTTTGACTTTGAACAGGTCTACAGCCCAGTTATTAGACCAGCAACAGTTAGATTAGTGTTAAGTATTGCTCTTTCCAAAGACTGGGTAATTAGACAACTAGATTTTAACAATGCTTTTTTTAAAATGAAAACTTGAATGAAACTATCTATATGTCACAACCATTTGGTTTTGAACAGGATGTTGCTACTCATGTATGCAAACTCAATAAATCTCTTTATGGTCTCAAACAAGCACTAAGAGAGTGGTTTCTAAAGCTTAGTACCACACTACAATCCTTTGGTTTTCAAAGTACAAAATCTGATATCAATTTGTTTATTAAACGTGGTTTAAATTATCTAATTTACATCTTATGCTATGTTGATGACATTATTATGACTAGTAATGATGCGATTGAAATTGACAATATGATTCTTAAGTTGCACAACACTTTTACATTGAAAGATTTAGGACCACTTTCATATTTTCTGGGTATTGAGGTTCACTGGAACAACACTAGTCAACTCCACTTATCACAAACTAAATATATAACTGATTTACTTTCAAAATTAGGCATGAGTGAGGCAAGTGCTATGCTTACCCCTATGATTTCTGCTTTACAACTTTTGTCTACAGGGTCAGAACGATTTGAGGATCTTAAATTATTTAGGTTTGTTGTTGGCATACTGCAATATATTACCATAACAAGACCAGATTTGAGCTATGATGTTAGTAAAGTCAGCCAATTTATGCACTCACCACTATTGGCTTACGGGAAAGCAGTAAAGCGAATCTTGCAATACCTTCAAGGAACTAAACATCATGGCTTTGTCTATCTCAAATGTACAGATTACAGGTTGTATATATTCTCTGATTTGGATTGGGCAGCAGACTTGGAGGATCGAAGGTCAGTCTCTAGTTATTGTGTATTCTTAGGTACTAATCTAATCTCAGGGTCATGTAAGAAGCAAACTACTATCAGCAGATCCTCCACTGAAGCTAAGTTTCGGAGTCTTGCTGCATGTGAGACTAAACTTGTCTGGATCAGGAACCTTCTTTTGGAGTTACAGATTGAAGTACCTACAGTTCTAGCTATTTACTGTGACAATTTAAGCATTGTGCTTTTGACAGCCAATCCAGTATTACATACTAAGACAAAGCATTTTCAATTGGACATTCAATTCGTCAGAGACAAAGTCAATTCGAAGCAACCACAAATTGTCCACATACTAGGGATTGAGCAAATAGTTGATATGCTTACTAAACCCCTTTCAACCTCATCATTTGAAAGACTTAAGACCAAACTCAGAGTTGTTTTTCGACACAACTTGAGTTTGAAGAGGGGTATTGAGGATATAAAAGGAAAAATAGAATAACTAGAAGAGATTAGAAGTAATTTTCTGGTTTTAGCTAGTGTAGCAGCTCTATATATTAGAAGAGAGAGCTATGGCTTAGTTGTGAATCTTCTATTCTCTCATGTATAACCCTAACAGTTTAGTGCACTATTTTTCAGACTAATAATCTTCTCAGATTTGATAGACTCTTCTCTGCTTTATTATCTTCTGAGTTTTAGCTCTTTGTTATGAATCTTTTGTTCATTTTTTGTTCTTTAAACTTCTGTACTTGAACTTCTATATGGTAGAGGTTGCCAGAGCTTGTTGTGGTATGTGTTAGGGTTGGCTTGTGAGTTGTGAGAGAGCCAGAGATTAGTTGACGTGATCAATTGGCAACTCTATAAGCATAGTTTTACTTCTTGGGCTCCATTTTTTTTTTTGTATACCTTATTGTACTTAATGGATTTATGATACAAAATTCTTCCGTTGCTAATAGATTTATGGTACACAAATGTGAGTATATTAATGAATTTCACTATATGTGTTGCTAAGTATTAATTGAATTGGAAAATTGTTATCTGAGTCGAAGCATATTTAGTTTAGACCCAAAAAAAAAAAAAAACAAAAAAAAAGGATATTTAGTGAATCTTTGGTGTATAGTAATTTTTTTGTGAATATTAAAGAAATGCATAAGATGTTCATTTTTTTTTTGTCATACATTCACCCTAAGTGTTTAAAACAAAATTGAATCATGCCTTTAACTTTGAAATTTGAAATTTGATCTATTGTGAGATTGTCCACATTAATTACGTAATTCTTTTTAATCAATGTTGTTGAGCAACATATTTAAGAATAAAAATAATTAATATTTATCACTTAATATACCACAAAAAGAATTATACTATCAAGAATAAATTTGTAATGCACGTTATGTAAAGAAAATTAGTTTATGTTCTTTTGAAATACACAAAAAAAAATTAGTCAGTTTATATTTTATTAGAATTTTTAAATTTATTTTTTATTAATTTGTTTAATTTGTATATATTCTACCATTTAATACATATTATATTTTTGTACATAGGTATTTCTAAATAATTACTAAAAATATATAAATTTATATTACAATATATAATTAATAAAAATTAACATGTTACAATACATAATATATTACAAATAAACTAAAATAAGAATATTGTGAGTGCATTTTCTAGTCCCTCGTTATCTACAGCCTCCTTAAAAAATTCAAACAATAAATTATGTATAAAATATTATTAAATTAAAGACCTCTTTCTGACATTATATTTTAACTTAACTTTTTTTGAATAACTATTCTTTGCATCTTCTGTTCTTTCTTTCTCAATAATTAAGAATTAGGGATGGAAATAAAGTGAGTAGGAGTGGAATTTTGCCCAATTCGATCCCATTCTACTGGTGCAGAATTTATAACCATAAACTAATCGGTAAGTGCATCGGGTCATACCAAGTAATACCTCAGGTGAGTGAGGGTCGATCCCACGAGAATTGATGGATCAAGCAACAATGATTGAGTGATTGGCTTAGTCAGACAAACAAAAAATGGTGTTTGAGAGTTCAAAAGTATTAAACAGTAGATTCAGAATATCAAAAGGCAGGCAGTAAATAAATTGAGAATAATATATGGAGAAACAGTTAAGGCTTCAAAGTTATCTATTTCCTGATTGACTTTTCTTACTAACTATTTTAATCATACAAGATTTAATTCATGGCAAACTATATGTGACTAAACCCTAATTTCTTAGACCTTTTTAGTCTCCTCTAACTCTCATCAACTGCTAATTCCTTGGTCAATTAATTTCAATTAGAGGGTGAAGTTTAATTCTAGTTATATGCCAGAGAAATCCTAATTACCCAAATATAAGAGGATTATATGTCACGTATCCCGTTAAATGCAGATAATTAGAAATTTAGGAGAATATGTTTTCAAGCTGTTGTTTAAGTAAAGAGCTTTTCCAAGTTATACAAGAACTCAATTAGAAAGAGGGTCATACTTCCGTTCCACCCAAATTCATAAAATAAAGAACGAAAACAATTCTTGAATTATATGAATCAATACATGAATTAAAATAGAAAAACAATAGAATCAAACCATACAATAGACAGAGCTCCCAACCTTAACAGTGGAGGTTTAGTTGCTCATGGTTCAGAGTGAAAACTAGGATTCTCTCTTAAACCGTAAATTTGGAATGAGGTGGAATAATCTCAGAAGAGAAGTTTCTTTTCTCTTTTATATCTAATCCTAATTAATTTAAAATCTATTTTCTAAAACTAAAATAATATCTTTTCCTATTTTAAAATAAAATACAAATTTAAATCAGAATTAATTAAATATTCGAGCACTCCTAATTCGGACGCTGGGACCACCAATCATGCGCCTTACTTGGTGAACTTCTGCGCCTAACTTGAGTTGTTGTTGTGCATTGCGTGTGCTTGTTAGTGTCTTGCACTTAACTTGATAAATCTCAAGTTAGGCGCAGCCTAGCCAGTGCTCCAGGGAGTGTTATTTGTGAAACTGGTGCCTAACTTGCAAACTTGGGCGCCTAACTTGAGTTGTGGCCTTTGCTTTGTGCGTGCTTATAATTGTTTTGCGCCTAACTTGAGAAATCTCAAGTTAGGCGCAGTCTTGGCAGCGTAGTCTTGAGAAATCTCAGGTTTGAGTACAGAGAGGTCAGAATTGATAGCATCATTTGCCTTCTTCTCTTTTTCTGCGAAAACTCCATCAAATCCAGTTGAATGCTACCTAAAACAAACAGAATTTCACATGACTCAAAGTAGCATCTATAGTGGCTAAAAGATATTTAATTCTTGATTAAACTCAACAAATTGAATGCAAATTCACTAGGAAAAGTTAGGAAAAATGCTCACGCATCACCTACCCTACAATATTTCGGATAGAACTCGCCCATTCTTATCCACAGGTAGTAAAAAATTAAACTATAACTCGTTCAAGCGAGTACTCGCACCCGCTCCTCTAATTATTAAAATTAAATTTTAAAATTTATATAACCATCGTTACATATATAACAAATTAAAATAACAATTTAAATGTAATACAATATTATTAATCATTTTACTAATTATATATATTATATATACCGGAATAGATATTACCTAAATCCTATTAGAATTACATAAAATTAAAACAAATTAAGAAAAAAATTGCAGAAAGTAAAAAAAATAATGTAGAATTAAAGTAGGTAGAGGTGAAATAGGTACCCACAAATTCAGATAGTATTGTCATTCTTATTAAAGATGTCTTTAAACTTAAAAAAAAAACTACTTGTACAGTCAATATTCCGATATTGTAAATAATTATGTTATATAAATTAGATGTTATCAATGACCATAAAATCAAACTTTAATGATTTTTAATACAAATTAGAGAAAAACTCAAATCAGCCCCTGACAATTACCTCGAAAGACAACGAGGCCCCTGATAAAAAAAAAACCCAAATTCGGCCCCTGACAAAAAAAATAAACCCAACCCGGCCCTGACAATTACTTCGAAAGGACAACGAGGCCCATGTGCCAAAAAAAAATCAACGTTATTTTTTTTGGCACAGGGGCTAATCTGTCCCAAAAAAATTTATCAGGGGCCGGATTGGATGTTTTTTTTTTTTTTTGGGCCTCGTTGTCCTTTCGAGATAATTGTCAGAGGCTGAATGGGGTCTAAAAATTATAATTGAATCTGTTAGCAAATATTACCATTAAATGACTTCACAATAGCAAGTTGTATGATACTATCACGATAACAATTCCATTCATAAAAGCGTATGCTCTATTGTTTTTCTACGTCAAACATAATGTTTAGAATTCATATTTTTTGGTGACTTTTTTTTTTATGTTAATGATTGAAAATATTTTATATTAAAAAAAATAGTTGAGTATTTATCCTCTATTTCTAATTCAATAACATTATATTTGATAAATTTGTCATTCTTTTTAATCTCTAATAAAAAAATTAATTAGGTTACAGTATATTTTAAATAGTGACAAGTTTAATTTACTTCTTTAAAGGTAATATGATAAAGGAATCAAATTTATCTAAAATTTAAAAAAAAAACAAAAAATTAATTTTCTTTTTATATTATTTAAAATTATTTTATAAAATGTCATGAAAAGATATTTTAATATTTATTTCTTAAGTATTAATTTGTTTGTAGCAAAACTATTAAAAATAATTTAATATATTATTTGTGCATGCTTATTCGCTAGTTAAAATATAATAAATCCTTATAATTTTAAGTAATACATTTAAACTTAAATATATTAAATTTATGTATTTTCTCCCACTCGTCAGTAACGACAGATTTTTTATTTTAAGAAATGTACAAGATGTCTTTGATACGGGTTTGAAGGATGGATCGAGAACCTGCGGGTTGAGGCGAGGGCCGGATCGTTTGACTGGAGTGATGGGGGGAGGTACCTGCAAAGACACTCCGACGCTCAAGTCAGAATGGATCTGAGAGGTGCAAAGTGTTAGGAATGAATGAATACCTGGAGGGACTTGGGTCCTCTACTTATAGATGATGACGACTATCTTATCTTATCTTATTTGGCTAAGATAAGGTAGACGTTTGAATTCGAAAGTTGGTTAGGAGTTCTGGAGGGCCAGTTTCGAGCCTTCTAGGAGAGAGGCGCGGGTCGGACCCGGGAAGCCGGGTTTGGGTGTGGTCCCGGGTCCAGGATCCGTGGCTCGGATCCGTAATAGTTGCCCCCGCAGCGGGAGAGCGAGCAAGGTCGGTCTGTCGCTGGGATATATGGTTTTTACCGTGGGCTCGGTCTTTAGTTTTTCTCGGGTGGTCGTTTGGTTCTCCGAAAGGAGGTCGGTGTCTTGGTTTCGTCTCGTGGAAGATTTGTCTGGCCGTTTTGGTCTGACGTGACTCTTCCGTGTCTGCTGCGCCCGTTGTGTTCTTCGAGGCGTGATTTATTAGTTTCTTTTTCCGAGGGGGCATTTAATGTGAGGGGACGTTTTCCTCTATTGCCCTTATGTTTACTTTGCTTTCCAGGGGTATTTGCGTTATTTTATTTTTTCAAAACCGTTTTGGTTTTCTCTCTTCAGTTCCCTCGTTTGCTTCATTTCTCTATCGCTTTCTTCTCTAAAAAACATCTTTTTCTTTCCTTTCGCATTCTGTGGCTTTGGTCGAGCTTCTGCCGTGGCATTTTCTCTTTGGGTTTATTCTCTGCGTCATCAGGTTGGTATTCTTCTGTTTCTTCTTGTTTCTTCTGTGATTTATGCTTTGTCTTCCTTTGCATTTTTGTTTTGTCTCTGCTTAGTGTAGTTTAGGATTGCTTTTTGGTGTATGATAGTATTGCATGGTGGTAGATAGTTCTGTTGGGGTAGTGGGTTTTGCAAGGGGGCGACCGCCACCGTGTAATTGGTAGTGTATAGTGGTGTCTGTTTGGTTTCCTCCACCATTTTCTGCCGCGAGATTTGGCTGACGGTGGTGCTCGTCGCTATTTTAGGTATGGCTCGTCGAAGGACTGAGGGTGTGAGGGCTCTGGTGGCCCCAGCGGGGGGTGTCCCCGATCTTTTCTCTTGGGTTACTAGTGATGTATGGGGGACGCCGTCGCGGATGACGGAGGCGGACCTCCAGCGGCTCCGTCATCAAGGAGCTATTTGTGGGGGTGGCGACGCCGAATGCCACTACGAGCTTTCTCTCCCTGGGGTTGACGAGAGGGTTTGTTATACCAATCTTGACTCCCCGACTGTACCGGATTGGATGTGGGTGTACGAGGCGATGTTTACTCGGCTCAGTGTTCGGCTTCCCTTTTCCCCGTTTGTTCAACAGTTATTGAGCCGGTGCTCCGTGGCGCCGTCCCAGCTACATCCGAATAGCTGGGCGGCGATACGGTCTTTCGAGCTCGTTTGTGAGTTTCTGGAGCTTCCTGCCTCGGTGAACGTTTTCCTTTTCCTCTTCTTGTGTACCCTTCTGACCAAGGAGGGGAAGCATAAGAAGGGGTATATGTCTTTTAGAGCTCAACCTTATCATCGGATCTTCGGGATGTATGAAGATTCTTTTCACGGTTTTAAGGGTGGATATTTTAAGGTCCGTCCCGCAAGGGGGCATCATCCTTTCTGGTTCACGTTGGAGGGTGAGCGGTGGTTCCCCACCTATTGGAACTTTAAGGCGGGGCCGTCAGTTTTTACTCGGGTCACACAAGAGTTCTTGACTTCGGAGGAACGGGATGTCGCTCTTGTTTTGTGGCAGTTGTTTGGGGAGCGTCCTCTTAATCCTCGGGATGTGATGGGTGACCCGGTTGCTTGTCGGTCATATGTCGGTGTGTGATTTTTTTTTTGGAGGTTCCGAGTTTGGTACTTATGCTTATTAATATTTCGCAGTTGAGATGGTTGGAGGTTTGACGACTCTTGCCCGTTTGAAGGCTCAATTGTCTTAAGGCACTTCTTCTGCCGGTACTCCTTCCACTCTGAGCTCGCGACCTACTGATGGTACAAGAACCGTTTCTGAGGATCTCGTGTTGACTGAAGGTGGTACCGAGGGGTCGGGTCGGGGTGTGGATGCTGATGATGATGTGGTTGTGGTGTCGCCAGAGGGTGCGTCTCGGAAACGGAAGAGGTCGGAGGATGTTGAGAGCGAGAATCTGGTGGAGGGGGAGGGCGAGGTTCCGTCAGTGATGGATCGCCGTTTTGATGCTCTTGCCTTTATTGACGAGTTTCTCATGCCAGGCACGGAAGATTTCTTTCGTGAGTGTGATGTGACTTTTCAGGCTAAGTCCCTTTATCGGTCTCTTCTTCACTCCGCCGTGATTGTCCGGAAGGCCGAGCCTGTGATGGCTCAGGTGGGCCTTCTAGATAAGAAATTTCGTCAATCTCAGGCCGAGGTGGCGAGGTTGAAGGGGTTACTTGCTGATGCCGAGTCAGCGAGGGAGCGGGCAATGAAGTTATCCGAGGAGTCTGGCACCGAGATCCTTCGCCTTTCCGTGGTTGAGACTTCTCTTTTGTCTCAACTTGGAGAAGAGCGGAGGAAGGCTTCGGATGCTGAGTCTCGGGTGGCCGTGCTCTTGGCTGATGTCGGTACATTGAAGGATGAGATGGCCGGCTTGAAAGCAGATGCCGTGGTTTTAAAAGAGGAAAAAGCTATGTTGCTTGCCGACGTGAAGGAAGCTGTTGCTGCTACCGAGGAGACGATGAGGGCTCAAGCGTCGGTGTTGGCTCCGGGTGTGGATGTATCCGTGATGGGAGCTTTCAAGGCCGTTCGTGATGGCCAGATTGTTGATCTTGAATAGTTTGATTGTAACTTTGCTATTTTTAGTTTTTTTTTAAACTGTTTAATTTTGGATGTTTGGTTGGCCATGGGCCGTGTAACCGTGGATTCGTAGTTTTTTGGACTTCGGTGAATGACTTTTGGGCCGTTCGGGCCTCTTTTTCTGTATTCCGTTTTAAGCTGTTCTGTTTTTTGTTTATTTGTTCCCTTTGTTTAGGATGATGGGACCGTCGTGAGGTCGGTTTTTCGTGGATATCCGTATGTTGGGCCCGGGGGGTGATCGGTCCCTCGTTTGTGGCCGTGTACGCGTTCCGTATTTGGGACATAAGAAGAAGATAGAAAATAGCTTAATAAAATTTTATTGATGGTTGAGCCTCGTTAAACCCTCCATCTATGGCGGGAAAGAGTACCAAGATTGACACTTAAGCGAATTTTAAAATTTAAAATTGAAAAATTGTAAAGGGGAAGGTAGGTAAAGAAAAAACATAAAATAAGAGAAAGAAGGGGTGACCTAGGGAGGTCGGTCTAAGTGTAGTAGCGCCGTAAGTTGGCGGCGTTCCACGTCCTCGAGATTTCATCGCCGTTGAGTCGCTCGAGCTTGTATGCTCCCTTTCCGATTGTGGCTTTGATTCGGTATGGTCCTTCCCAATTGGGGGTGAGTTTCCCTTCTCCTGGGGTCAGGGCTCCGATGTCATTTCGTCGTAGGACGAGGTCGTCGGGTGCGAATTCTCGTTTGATGACGCCGTGGTTATATCTTAAGCTGATTCTTTGTTTTAGGGCTAGCTCTCTGACATGAGCTATGCTTCTTTCTTCGTTGATGAGGTCTCGTTCTGCTTCCTTGTCGTTACCTCCGACCGTTTTTCTGGGGCTTGGGTCTCCGATCTCTACTGGGATGACGGCCTCCACGCCGTATGTTAATCGGAAAGGTGTTTCTCCTGTGGTTGTTTGGGGTGTTGTTCGGTATGACCATAGGACCGATCCGAGTTCGTCGGCCCATAATCCTTTGGCTTCGTCGAGCCGTTTCTTGAGTCCTTTGACAATTATTTTGTTTGCGGATTCTACCTGTCCGTTTGTCTGGGGGTGTTCTACCGAGCTGAAGCGGTGGGATATGCGTAGTCCTTTTAGGAATTCTCTGAACTTTTTGTCAGCAAATTGGGTTCCATTGTCCGAGATGACGATCTCGGGGATCCCAAACCGGGTGATGATCTGTCACCAGAGGAATTTTCGGCATTGGGTTGCCGTGATGGAGGCTAGGGGTTCGGCCTCGATCCATTTGGTATAGTAATCGATGGCGACGATGAGGTATCGGAGTTGTCCGGGTGCCGTAGGGAAGGGTCCGACAAGGTCGATCCCCCAGGTGCCGAACGGCCGCTCTGCCAATATGATGCTGAGCTGGTGCGGGGCGGCTTGGTGGGTGTTGGCGTGCCTTTGGCATTTATCGCAGTTTTTTACTAGCTGCATGGAGTCCCGGATAACCGTGGGCCAGAAGTATCTGGCTCAGATGAATTTTTGGGCAAGGGTTTTTCCTCCGATATGGTGGCCGCAACAACCTTCGTGGATTTCACGGAGTATGTACTCCGTATTCCCGGGTTCGACGCATTTGAGCAGGGGTTGCGAGAATCCGCGTTTGTATAGTTGTCCTGCGACGACCGTGTAGTTGGCGGCTTCCCTCTTTGTCCGTTTTTCCTCTTTGGGGTATTCAGGTAGTGTTCTGTCGAGGAGGTATTGTAGGATAGGGTAGGTTCATGATCCTTGGTTGGAGAGTGTCAGGTGAGTGCTAGCCGTTGTTGATATGGATGGTGTTTTAACGACTTCCTGAATTAGCGATTTGTTGCCGTGTCCTGGTTTGGTGCTGGCTAGCTTTGAGAGGAGGTCTGCTCTGGCATTTCGTTCTCTGGGAACGTGCCGTATGGTGATGTGATTGAATTCTTCCTTTAGTTTTTTCACCTTGGCAAGGTATTGTTGAAGCAGGGGGTCTCGCGTTTGGTAGTCTCCATTGATTTGGGAACTGACTACTAGCGAATCGGTATTTATTTCTAAGGTCTTTGCTCCGACTTCTTTGGCCAGGGCTAGGCCTGCCAGGAGGGCCTCATATTCCGCTTGATTATTTGAAAATGGAAATTCGTATCGTACCGACTGTCCGATTACGACCCCGTTTTGACTTTCGAGAATGACTCCGGCACCTCCGGAGGTGAGGTTCGATGAGTCGTCAACATGTAGTTTCCATGATTCGGGGGTGGAGTTTCCTGGGGTCATATCGGCGATAAAGTCGGTCATGGCCTGTGCTTTGATTGCGTACCGGGGTTCGAACTTGATTTGGAACTGAGATAGTTCGATGGACCATGCTAGCATTCTTCCCGCTAGGTCGGGTTGACCGCTTGGTCGGTTCGCACAGTTATGGGGTGAGCCTGAAAGTATTGTCACAAACGTCGGGAGGCCGTGAGGAGTGTGAAGGCTAGCTTTTCCAGGCGGGAGTAGCGAGTTTCCGTGTCTTATAGGACTTTGCTTATGAAGTAGATAGGTTCTTGTTCCTTTCTCTCGTTTTCGCGGATGAGCGCCGCTGCGAGCGCTTCTTCCGTTATGGATAGGTATAGGTACAGGGTTTCTCCTGTCTGGAGTTTAGCGAGAACCGGTGGTTCTACTAGGACTCTTTTGAAGTGTTGGAATGCTTCCTCGCATTTTGCTTCCCAGTTGAAAGGGGTCCCCTTCTTCATTAACTTAAATAAGGGGATTGCTTTTTGTGCCGACGCACCGAGGAAGCGGGATAACGCCGTGAGCCGTCCGGTGAGCTTTTGGATGTTGTTAAGGTTTTTAGGATTTGTCATTTCAAGGATGGCACGACATTTTTCTGGGTTGGCTTCGACTCCGCGTTGCGTGATCATAAAGCCGAGGAACTTTCCCGCCTCCATTCCGAAGGCACATTTTGTTGGATTGAGTCGCATCTGGTGTTTTCGTAGGGTGTTCATTATAAGGTTAAGGTCGCTGACGAGTTGTTCTCCTGACTCGGTCTTGGCGAGCATGTCGTCTATGTAGACTTCTAGTTTTCTTCCGGACAGATTCTGGAATATCTTGTTGACGAGTCTTTGGTAAGTGGCTCCGGCATTTTTCAGGCCGAAGGGCATTACCGTGTAACAGTATGTCCCTTCCGGGGTGATGAATGCTGTTTTTTCTTCGTCAGGTCGGTGCATCGGTATCTGGTTGTAGCCGGAGTATGCGTCCATGAAACTGAGGTATCGACGGCCGGATGCGGCATCTACTAATCCGTCGATGTTTGGTAGAGAAAAGGCGTCTTTTGGACAGGCTTTATTGAGGTCCGTGTAGTCGACGCACATTCGCCATTTCCCGTTAGATTTTTTCACCAATACGACGTTGGCTAGCCAGGTCGTGTAGGGGAGTTCCCTGATGAAGTTGGCTTCGAGTAGGGCTTTGACTTGCTTTTTGACCTCGGCGGCTCGGTTTGGTGACATTTTTCGTCTCTTTTGTGCTACGGGTTTAGCTTTGGGGTCCACGGCTAACCGGTGGGACATTATGTCGGGGTTTATTCCCGGCATGTCAGCTGGTGTGAATGCGAACAGGTCTCTATTTTGCTTAAGGAGTTGGGAAAGATCCTCTTTAAGATCATATGGGAAGTTCCTGTTGATGAAGGTGTATTCCTCTTTGGTTGGCCCTATCTGTAGTTTTTCCATGTCGCCTTCTGGCTCTGGCCTGGGTTGGCCGTCTTATCGGGCATCCAGGTCGACTAGGAATATTTCGGCCGCATCTCGGGATTTCTTTCGTAGGGCTAGGCTGGTGTTGTCATATTCTGCTGCAACCTCTCTGTCTCCGTGGATAGTGCCGATGGAGCCGTCGTCAGTTGTGAACTTCATGAGGAGGTATTTGGTGAAGATGACAGCGAAAAGTCATTGATTGTTTTTTTCCGAGAATGACGTTGTAGGCTGTGGAGTCTTTGAGGACCACAAATTCGGATAGGATTGTCTTCCTTTGGCTACCTGTCCCTATGGTGATGGGGAGGGTGATTGAGCCGTCTGGTTTGAGGAAGTTGTCTCCGAGTCCCGTGACACCGTTGCGGTGTGTTTGGAGGTTGTCGTTGTGGAGTCCGAGCTTGTCGAAGGCTCCTCGGAAAAGGATGTTTGAGTCTGCCCCGGTGTCCACTAGTATCCTTCGTACTAGTCCTGTTCCGATCCTTGCTGAGATGACGAAAGGGGCGTCTTCGGCCGAGGTGCCGTGCTGGCAATCCTCGGGTAGGATGGTTATCGTCTTGTCGGCCAGGGTGGTAGGGGTTTGGTTTCTGACAGCCATGACTTTGAGATCTTTTTTCAGTGTTGATTTTGACTTGCCCGATATGTCTTTGCCTGTGATGACGTTTACTATGATGGTTGGGTCTTCCTCTGGGCTTTCCCTAGGGGGTTGTTTTTGCGCTCTTGGGTTGCACCCTTCTCTTTCTGGCGACCTGTCTCTTTCTGCACGTTTTGGTTCTCTGGTGATTTTGGCGAATTCTGGGAGTTTACCGTCTCTTATGGCTTGTTCGAGGGCGTCTTTAAGGTCGAAACAGTCTTGTGTTCTGTGCCCGTAGCCTCGGTGGTAGTCGCAGTAAAGGGTTTTGTTGCCGCCCGTTCTTTCTTTGAGTTGTCGGGCTTTCGGGATGATGCCTCGATTCGCGATCTGGTGGTATATCTCGGTAATTGGTGCTGTCAGGAGCGTGTAATTAGAGAATTTTCCGATTCTTGGTGGTCGGTTTGTGTTTGCCAGTTTGGGGTGGTCCCTTTGATTTTCTTTAGGCGGTGGGTTATGTCGGGGCGCCGAGTTGCCATGTTGGGCGTTGCCGTGTTGCCGTTTATTGGCGGCGACGACTTGGCTGACTTCCTTGTCATTGATATAATCTTTGGCGACGTTCTGGATCTCATGCATGGTCCATACTGGTTTGGTGGTGAGGTGTTTGCGGAAGTCTTCGTTCATGAGCCCGTTGGTTAGACAGAGGCTTGCGACGGAATCCGTGAGTCCATCGACCGTTAAGCATTCGTCGTTGAAGCGGTCGAGGTATTTCCTTGTGGATTCTTCTTGTTTTTGCGTGACCCCTAGTAGGTTGATGGGGTGTTTGGCTTTAGTGATTCTAGTCGTGAACTGGGCCATAAACTTTCGTGTTATGTCGTGGAAACTGGCTATGGATCCGTTTTGGAGGGCGTTGAACCATTTGATTGCCGGTCCAGCTAGGGTTACCGGGAAGGCCCTGCATCGGACCGCGTCGGCTGCTCCTTCTAAGTTCATCCTGGCCTCGAAGGCCGTTAGATGTTCATGGGGATCTTTGGTTCCGTCGTACTTCATGTCAGTGGGTTTGTCGAAACCTTTAGGGAGTTTTGCTCTTAAAATCCTTTCTGTGAAAGGTGTGGCTCCCATTATTGTGTGGTCATTTCTTGTGCGCTTGGTATCTCGGTGTCGCCGATCTTCATCCGAGTCGTGCTGATGACTCAGATCTCGGGAAGCGCTGCGGTTGTGCCTTTTGCTGTATCGTCGTTCTGGCGATATCTCTCGTCCGTGGTTGCGTGAGGTGCTGCGACCGTTTCTCCTGTCGTGTTGCCGAGTTGGCGATCTGCCGTGGCGAGATTTTGACCTGGAAGTTGTGTGGCTTCCGTGTTCGTTGTTGTGTCTTTCCTTGGTGGCCAATTTGCTTTCGAGTTCTTGGACCGGAGGTAGAGATTTTGGATGATTTGTGCCGCTTTGTCCCCTGTTTTCTCAGGGTGTTGCGGTTCCATGATATGATCGTTTGCGTGGCGGATAGTGCTTGCTATCCTGCCTTGGTTTATGACCTCCTGGTGTTCTGGGGTCGGATGAAGCGGTCGGGAGCCATCCCGGCTTGAGGAGGTTTCTTCCAGTACATCCCCCATTCCGGCTTTGGACGGCGCAGTTCTCCACAGACGGCGCCAATGTACAAGATGTCTCTGGTACGGGTTTGAAGGATGGATCGAGAACCTGCGGGTCGAGGCGAGGGCCGGATCGTTTAACTGGAGTGATGGGGGAGGTACCTGCAAAGACACTCCGACACTCAAGTCAGAATGGATCTGAGAGCTGCAAAGTGTTAGGAATGAATGAATACCTGGAGGGACTTGGGTCCTCTACTTATAGGTGATGACGAGTATCTTATCTTATCTTATTTGGCTAAGATAAGGTAGATGTTTGAATTCGAAAGTTGGTTAGGAGTTCTGGAGGGCCGATTTCGGGCCTTCTAGGAGAGAGGCGCGGGTCAGACCCGGGAAGCCGGGTTTGGGTGTGGTCCCGTGGTTCGGATCCGTAACAATAAATTAAATAAATGTAATAATTATTGAAATAAATAATTTAAAAAATTATTATCGAAATCCGTCTATCTAGTGTAAACGAGATAATTTTGCACGTATGTCATTTACACTGTAAATTAGATAAGGCAGGTGGACGCGAAATGTGTATATTTCGTTTACACGGTAAACGGAATATGTTATTTCGTTTACACTGTAAACGAGATACGTGGATTTGTAAATATAAAAATATATTTTTTGAAAAAAATAAAAAATATTAATAATATTAATAATACCAATAATCTAAACTTTTAGCATACAATTAGTACTTAAAAAGGTTGGTATAAGAGATTAAAATGGATATGTTTGATCAATTAGTACTCAAAAAGAGTATATAAAAAAATTTAGATTAAATTATGATTCAATTGGATTGATTTAAATTTGAAAAATAAAAAAATTTGTTCGTATTTAAGTTCTATGACGAGAATAAATACGGTAATTATATCTACTCTTAGAAATTGAGAGATGAAAGCGTAAAGTTGATGCACGATAAAAAAAAAAAAAGTAAAAAACAGAGAAAAAGAATAGGAGAGTGTGAGATAACCATTTGTCAATTGTTAGGAGAGGTTGATGGGGATAAATAAATAACCCGTTGCCCATTGTTAAGAGAAGTTGACGGGGATAAATAAAATAGAGGAAGAGGGAGAGATAACCGTTTCAATTCTCTTCTCATTTTTTATTATGTATCAACTTCACCTTTCCATCTTTCAATTTTTACGAGTGGGCACAATTACCGTATTTAGGCTTAGTTTGGTAAAACTTTTATTTTTCAAAAGTAGCTTATAAAAGTTAACTTTTAAAAAATGGCTTTTTAAAAGTTGTGGCATTTATGTTTGGTAAATCAAATTAAAAATAGCTTTTAATAAACACAAACAACATCAATTGCATTTGGTAAAATAGTTTTTAAAATTTAAAAATACTATAATAGACATAAATATAAGCATCAAATTTTAAAATTAGTTAACGAGGTTATATTAAACTTTAAAATTTTGAAAAGCACGAGTCAACTTTGAAAAGCTCTATCTTAGGTGTTTTCAAAAGTATCCCGATCTTTTAAAAGCTCCAAGCACAAGCACATGGTATTCTTGATTTACCAAACACAAAATGAGGAATTTGAGTTTTTAAAAAGTACAAGCTTCTTCGAAAAGTTTTACCAAACTAAGCCTTATTCTTATCATGGAACTTGAACATATATGAGTTTTTTATTTTTCAAATTTAAATCAATCCAATTGGATCTATAATTTAATCTAAAAATTTTTATGTACTCTTTTTGAGTACTAATTGATCAAACATATCCTTTTTAATCTCTTATACCAATCTTTTTAAGTACTAATTGCATGCTAAAAGTTTGAATTATTGATATTATTAATATTTTTTATTATTTTCAAAAAATATGTTTTTATATTTACAAATACTATAAACGAAATAACCTGTAAACGAAATATACGCATTTCGCATCCATCTGTCTTATTTCGTTTATACTATAAACGAAATAAAAGAGAAGTATTTATTTCAATAAATATTTTTTAAATTATTTATTTAAGTAATTATTATAATTAATTTATTTATTAAAATAAAAAATTCTAGTAATGACATTGAAGATAAAAGTCTCTCTCCACATTTTTTTTAGATAAATTAGATAATCTCTAATCCTAAATATTATCTATTTATTATACACCCACACAACACACTTACACACTATATGAGTTTATTTGTATTACATACTCACACAACACACTCACATACACTACATAAATTTATTTTTAGATTTTTTTTTGATAGGACTTAAATCGATGTGATTGTTAAAAAAGCATATGCTATGCCACTCAACCAAACCTTTAACCACGTCTCTCTCCACGTTTGAATCAAATGGCCAGATCACGTTGAGTATCAATGTACGAGTCCTTATATCAAATGGCCCAACGACCAATAAGTTCCAAGATATAAAAAAGGCACTGACAAAACCCAATAAAATAAAGGTGAATGCTATGGTGCCTATCACTTTGTACCTAAGTTACTAAAAAAGGTAAATAAATAATATTTAATAAATTTTACATAATTTACTTTTATTTTAAACATTTTATTTTTTACTTTAAAAGGGAAGTTAGGCAATTTAGGCACCATATCAAAGGCACCATAGAACTCACCTAAAATAAAATCCCGTTTGAATTTAGCCTGGAGATTCAGCTCAGGAGAGCGGAGCCTGAAAGCCTCCCATGAGCGCCCCCTTATGCCTGACACACTACATCTGCAAAAGTAAGATCACACGTGTCAAGATAAGATACAATAAAAAAGAATCTATGTATATGAGTTTATATCTATATGAGTTTATATCTGTATTCTAGAATGACCCGCGCCAATTATAAAATATAAATGTTAATTGGTATAGAGATAAAGAGATTTCTTTAAATACAATTGTAGATTAACACATAGTATATGTGTCATTTAGATTCATGATTGCTGTTGGTAAATAGCAAAAGTGTCACAGAAGGGGCAAAGAAGTTGGCTCATAGCTGTTGAGCCGTGTAGCGCCTGAGCTTCGAAGATCCGTTACAGGAATGGTAATTTTTTTTGTCAGTGTTACGGAAATGCTATTGGATACATTGTTATCGTGTTTTTGGGTTTTGTTTGTAACATCCTAATTTTTAGCATCTTATAATTGCACTAAAAGTTTAGGCATTATCTATTTTTACTTCTTTGATTTTTACTATATTTATTTAATATTGAGCTTTCGCGAAAATAAACCGAATTTTAATTAAGAAAATCAAAAAATCTTTACTTTAGATCACTTAATAATCATACAATTATATCAACATAACATTAAATACATAGACTTATATAATATTCCTCAAATACAAGTCTTACCTCTCTAAAAACCAAAACGATAAACGATGAGGGAAAAACAGAATCTAAGATTAAACCAAATATGGAAAATAAAAATACATACATATATATATATATATATATATATATATATATATATATATATATATACGACTCCGTAGTTCGGTTGCGGCTTCGCGCCAAAGCTTTCTGAATCTGTCACTGAAAACAAAATTCTGTAGGAGAGTGAGAACATCGTCCTTGCAGGTTCTCAGTAGGGAAGGAAATACCATCAAACTAAAGAAATACTTGCAAATATAATTAATTTCATTATAAAAGCAGTTTATCCATGAAATAACCTTTTAAAAAAACCTTTGTGTAAAAACTTACTTTTTTGAAAAGTCGTAAAGAAATTCCTTTAATTTACAAATCAGTAAGGTGAATAGTTTAAAGAAATGAAAAAGACCAAATACGTGCCTAAGGATTTTCTACCCATAAACTTATTTTGCTCTTTCCTATCCAACTAATACATAAATTAGAATAATAAGACAACACCTAGTCTATCCTACCTCAAACTCCATCACCACAGATCAGAAACTACCCTCATCACGCCTCCACTAAAGAAGGTCTCTCAGATAAACATACACATACAAATCAAACAAAGAAATCACAGATATAGCACAGATACAACAAATAGAACAAGTAGCAAATAGACACGGTTAATCATTTAGGCAAACTAAGATAATGCACACTTAAGCAAAACATACAAATACATATAATGTATGTCTGTCCTATGACTGATGAGTCTCATCTGTCGGTTATACAGCCAACTCGACATGTCCTGGTAGCTAACCTTTGAATAGTCCCTCTGTGTGCGCATCCCCAAGCTCAAAAATAATATCTATGGAAAAATCCTAAGCTCAAATATATATATATATATATATATATATATATATATATATATATATATATGCCCATGGGGAAACCCGTGAAGTTAAAATGTCTGGTCATATCTTGCGACAGAGGGACAATAGAGTATCGAGCCTCAACTTGGCAAGCCATTGTGTCTACTCAGAAAAACTCGTATCTCAGATAATTCAAATAAATAAGCCATATGAATATTTCAATCATAATTCATCAATATCCACATCATTCTCAATCATGTTTTATTCATCACAAATCTTGTCATCAGTAACATAACTATTGTCATCAATCACAGTCATCACTCCACACCACTATAATTAACCAGAATCATCACCATACCTCAATCATACTTAATCATTATCCTCTCTCAATCTCAAAATCATCATCAGACCTCAATCAAAACCAATTATTACTAAATCACACCTCTATTTCAAATATAACCTTCAAACAACTCACTAAACTTACCTCCAAATCACACCATACATTTTTCATCGTATTCCTTAAAACAACTTTCTTCCTCTTAACTCTTATGTTTAGTTTCATTAAAAATCTTAAACTCACTTTCTTATTCCCAAACCCTTGAAGTTATACTCAATTTACTATTTGGCTAGTTAATCAAATCTCTTCTCATTATTAGAAATCAAGTGAGTTTAAAACCACAAGTTAACAAAATCATATGAATCCAATCTTCTTTGATAGTCTTTAAAAGCATTCAACACATACCTCTTTTATTAAAGTTATTCAAATCAAAATCACTTTCGAAATCATAAGCAAAACTTCTTCAAATTCTTAGAAAAATTTCGGCAGCACATCCTCTAAAAACTGGAGTTTGCCACCCATCATGGGTCCCCTCCTTTCAACTAGGGTTGAACGTGGATTGGATATGGCCAAAATTTTGATCCGATCCGCACTAAAATCATCGGATCGGATCGGATCTAATATCCACAGTTCTTTAAACTTGGATGTGCGGATCGAATCGGATATTGGATATTTTCACAAAACACAAAAATATTTTTAAAAGCTTATTTTATTAAAAAAATATCAATGAAATTTATTTTTCTATTCTTTTAAATATGTTTACTCTTAAAATAATATTAAACATACTTTTTAAAATAATAAATTAAAATAATACAGCATATATGATAATTATTAGTTGCAATAAAATATAAAAAGAATATTTACTTATTCAGTTCTTTATTTATACGGGTACGCGAATATGCGGATACCTACACAAAATCCGCAATCCGATTCTATTAGTGTGCGGATCGGATCCATATCCGCAATTTTCGGATTGGATTCAGATAAACATCGCAGATATGCGGATCGAATCCAATCCATGAACACCCCTACTTTCAACCTCAACTCAACAAAACCAACATTTCAAATTAATATTTCCAAATCCATCATTCAGAATCAATAAGAACCAACTTCAATAAAAAGTACAAAATCAACCTATTCAATCATTTCCGCCAGAAATTCAAAAAAATTGACAAGTCAATAATCAATTCAGCCATAACTTCAATCACAGTAGAAAATCATTTCAATCACAAATATTAATTCATTTGCATTAATTCACTAAACTTATTAGGTATTCAACTCCAAAATATTTTAACTTTAAAACAATCCCCTACCTCAATGTCGCAATACACGAAAAAACAAATACTACTTTGGATTAAGAAATACTACTACATTTCTGAGAATGCCTTTTGTTGTTTAATTATGGTTTAGTTAGAGTTAATATTAAAAGTGATCCATGAACTTACAGTCGAGTCTCAATATCGTTCTTGAACTTAAAATTTCTTCAAATTTGTCCCTGAATTTAACAACAGTCGTCTCTGAGATACCTTCCGATGACAAAATGATTACGTGATTGGACGGAGGTCACGCCGAAAACCACGCTAGACTGGTAAAACATTATTGTTTCATTTTTGGCGTCTAAATAGAACATAAATGATATCGTTTAGGGTATTTTGAAGGGTTTAAACATGTTGGAGTTAAAACCTCTCAAATTACCCTAAAGAACATCGTTTATGTTCTATTTGGTCACCAAAATTGAAATGATGATGTTTTACCAGTGCAGCATCCGTCCAATCACGTCATTATTTTGTCAGTAAAAAATATTTTAGAGATGACCATTGTTAAGTTTAAGGACAAATTTGGAATAATTTTAAGTTCATAAACGATATTGAGACTCGACTACAAATTTAAAGACCATATTTAGTATTAACTCGTTTAATTTTTCTATTACTCTTTATAATTTCTCTAAATTTTTTATTTTTGAAGGAACAAAGGTGAAAAGTAATGTATTAATTAGAGTTAACTGTGAATTCCAAAAAGAAGATATAGGTTGGTCCGCAACAAAGCGACCACGTTTTGATCTTCTAGGTTTGGTCAATATTTGGCAAATCATTTCTACATGGAATCCATATTTAACACATCACCAACTTAACGAATCATGTCAACCTTGTCATTTTGCAACAGATTTAATTTCATAGATTAAATTGTCTAACAGCTTTAGTAGTTAGGATAGATGTGATATTTTAAAATGGTTGAAATGTTTTATCTCTTGGATAAGTGATTAGAGATCGAAATAAATATTTATTTCAAATAAATAAGAAAAAAGTGAACATTTACATCTAATAGTTAAAAACTGTTAGATAATTTGATATATTTGATTAAATAATCATCTAAAAAATTTTAATTATCAATTTTGCATGAAAACAATTACATGTAAATTTTTACGTTTGAAATAATAAATATGTTAAATAAAAAAATAATATGAAGTTATATTACAATTCATTGGAATATAATCATGCCTTGAACTGCTTGTGTTAATTAATTAAAGACAGTGTCTAATGGGACAACCATGTGTAATCAACCAATTATCAGTGGTTATAATATTTTCTACAACGTTGACGAAGATGTTGTATAATTGAAAACTGAGTTCCAGTAAAGCCTTGTAACTTAACTAAAAAAGTAAGATGAAAAACCACTTTTATTAGTTAAGAAGAAACCAAATGGCAGAAGGGTGTAAACTTTTTCACAAAATTTCCTGCCAAGTATGCATCTGTTTATAAGTTTTGAGTTAAAAATCTAAACTATTGATAAATAGGATCAGAAATTCGACCATGGTGTTTGATAATGGCCAAGTAAATTTAACTAAGGAAAAACTACAAAAAATACTCATGAAGTTTACAAACGCTGACAAAAGTACCCATAAACTAAGGAAATTAACGCTTTACCCATAAAAGATGGGTTCCGTATGATAAAAATATCAAAATCCTAATTTTTTGTTGATTTTTTAATAAAAATCCTAAACTATCCTACACTCAACCTCAACTCACTTTTTCAACCTTTCATAACTCAATTTGCACCAACTCTGCCATGGAGTCCAAAACTACTCCTACAACAAACCATATCGAAATCAATGGTAGTGATGGTGGTGGTAGAGGATCGGACCTCAACCGATTCACTCATAAATTTATAATCCATACCCAAACCAAATTAATCAAACACCAAAAAATACTCAAAACATAAAAAATTTCAAATCCATTCATCCAATTTGAAATTTATTTCAGCAAAAATCAGAAGTAGAAGTAACCATCAACTGGATCTTTTGTAAATCAATTTCAGCCTTCATAAAAAATAGAAGCAGATTTAAAAAAATAAAACAGTATCATTTTAATAGTAACTAAATCAATTTTTGAAAAGAAAAAAAATAAAATAAAAATGTTTTAAAAAAAAGAAATATGTTTTTTTTCGCCGGCCGACTATAACATCGTCAATGGCAGAACCTCCATCCACAGTGCCGCCTCCCTTTCTTCTCTGATTTCTCTTTACCACCGAACCCGCTTTCTGCATGCAAGAGTACCACGACCCAATGTAAGATCCAAGACCTTTGAAAAAAGGTTATCATTAACTAATTTCAAATTCAGTGTTTCTGTAGCTTTAATTTCGAAAATTTCTCTATTAAAGAAAATTAAAGCAAGTTTTGATTTATTGAATTTGAGATAAATTAAGATTATTATCCAATTTTATAATTATTGGACTATTTTCTATATTTAAATTATAAAGTTGATAGTTATGAAATAATAAGAATTTTATGTGTTTTGGACTAGGTAATTAATATTTTAAATAGTAATACTGCTATTTTGGAAAGTAAATGATTTAATTATATTATTCCTAGTTATTTGGTTGGGACATTTTATTGAAAATAATTTGTAAAAATTAATGGGCAAATAGTATTTTTCTATATACATTGGTGTTGTATTTAATCTGGGTTTCAGTTACTATATTATTCCTAATTTTATGTGAAATTACTAAAATGCCCTTAACCCTAATTTTCAAACAAGAAAATTAACCATACCCCCATTTGCTTCAGCCGAACCCCTCTCCTTCGAAACCTAACAGCCGCAATGCATACACTGCTCCCTTTACCACAGAAGAAATCGAAACAGAAGCAGAGAGGAGGAGAGGGAGAAGAGCGTTGCGCCTCACCGCCGCCACCATGCCTTGCCGTCGTGGCGGCTGCCAGCTCGCCGCGTCGCGTCGCGTCGCCTTGGAGTCCACCGTCAGGTCCAAGCCGAAGAAAGAGGGAGACGCACTGATGAGCGGATAATTTATACACTTTTTGGCATTGTTTTTAGTATGTTTTTAGTAGGATCTAGTTACTTTTAGGGATGTTTTCATTAGTTTTTATGTTAAATTCACATTTCTGGACTTTACTATGAGTTTGTGTGTTTTTCTGTGATTTCAGGTATTTTTTGGCTGAAATTGAGGTACTTGAGCAGAAATCAGATTCAGAGGTTGAAAAAGGACTGCTGATGCTGTTGGATTCTGACCTCCCTGCACTCAAAGTGGATTTTCTGGAGCTAGAGAACTCGAAATGGCGCGCTTCCAATTGCGTTGGAAAGTAGACATCCAGGGCTTTCCAGCAATATATAATAGTCCATACTTTGGCCAAGAATTGACGACGTAAACTGGCGTTCAACGCCAGCCTTCTGCCCAAATCTGGCGCCCAGCGCCAGAAAAGGATCCAAAACCAGAGTTGAACGCCCAAAGTGGCACAGAAACTGGCGTTCAACTCCACAAATGGCCTCTGCACGTGCAACACTCAAGCTCAGCCCAAACACACACCAAGTGGGCCCAGGAAGTGGATTTATGCATCAATTACTTACTCATGTAAACCCTAGTAGCTAGTTTATTATAAATAGGACCTTTTACTAGTCTTTTTGACCATCTTTGGTCTCAGTTTTAATCTATTGTTCATCTTAGGAGACTATTGATCTCGTTTAGGGGGCTGGCCATCTCGGCCATGCCTGGACCTTTCACTTATGTATTTTCAACGGTAGAGTTTCTACACTCCATAGATTAAGGTGTGGAGCTCTGCTGTTCCTCAAGGATTAATGCAAAGTACTACTGTTTTCTATTCAATTCTTCTTATTTCGCTTCTAAGATATCCATTCGCACCCAAGAACGTGATGAAGGTGATGATTATGTGTGACGCTCATCATCCTTCTCCCTTATGAACGCGTGCCTGACAAACACTTCTGTTCTACATGAATTAAGCTAGAATGAATATCTCTTAGATCTCCTAACAGGAATCTTCGTGGCGTAAGCTAGAATGATGGCGGCATTCAAGAGAATCCGGAAGGTCTAAACCTTGTCTGTGGTATTCTGAGTAGGATTCAATGATTGAATGACTGTGACGAGCTTCAAACTCGCGAGTGCTGGGCGTTAGTGACAGACGCAAAAGGAGGGTGAATCCTATTCCAGCATGATCGAGAACCGACAGATGAATAGCCGTGCCGTGACAGGGTGCGTGAGCATATTATTCACTGAGAGGAGGGGATGTAGCCACTGACAACGATGATGCCCTTGCATACAGCCAGCCATGGAAAGGAGTGAGACTGATTGGATGAAGATAGCAGGAAAGCAGAGGTTCAGAGGAACGAAAAGCATCTCCATTCGCTTATCTGAAATTCCTACCAATGATTTACATAAGTATCTCTATCCCTATTTTATTATATAATATTCGAAAACACCATTATCACTTTATATCTGCCTGACTGAGATTTACAAGGTGACCATAGCTTGCTTCATACCAACAATCTCCGTGGGATTCGACCCTTACTCACGTAAGGTATTACTTGGACGACCCAGTGCACTTGCTGGTTAGTTGTATCGAAGTTGTGACAATTATGAATTAAGATCAAAGCACCAAGCTTTGGAGCCATTACCAGGGATTGTTCGAGCCTGGACATCACAATTTCGTGCACCAAGTTTTTGGCGCCGTTGCCGGGGATTGTTTGAGTCTTCGGCAAGCTTTTGGTCCGGTAACATCAGTGCCAGATTCCCTTTTGATCCGGCAACAGCACCAAGTTTTTGGCGCCGTTGCCGGGGATTGTTTGAGTTTGGACAACTGACGGTTCATCTTGTTGCTCAGATTGGGTAACTTTCTTTTCGTTCTCTTTTCAAAAATCTTTCAAAAATATTTTCAAAAAAAATTTTCTCTTGTTTTCGAAAAAAAAAAATAAAAATGTTTTCAAAAATTTATTCAAAATTTTTAAGAATGAATTCTAGTGTTTCATGAAGCATGTGAAGCCTGGCTGGCTGTAAAGCCATGTCTAAATTCATTTGGACTGAGGCTTGCAATTTGTTATCAAGAGAAAATTAGTTGTTGCTCATCCACCTGCTGCTGATCCATGATCACCTGCTGAAGCTTGGCTGGCCATTGGCCATGTCTAGTGTTTTGGACTGGAGCTTTCTTTGAAAGTTTGGCTGGCTAGTGAGCCATGTCTAATTCCTGGACTGAAGCTTTAGACTAACATGGCAAGATTCCTGGAATTCATATTAAAAATTTTTGGAATCCTTATTTTTTCCTTTTAATAGGCGAAAAATATAAAATAAAAATCCAAAAAAATTTTAGAAAATCATAAAAATCAAAAATATTTTCTATTTCTTGTTTGAGTCTTGAGTCATATCATAAGTTTGGTGTCACTTGCATATGCATCTTGCATTTTTTCGAAAATATCATGCATTCATAGTGTTCTTCATGATCTTCAAGTCGTTCTTGGTGAGTCTTCTTGTTTGATCTTGATGATTTTTTGTTTTGTGTCTTTTCATGTTTTTCATATGCATTCTTGAATTCTTAGTGCCTAAGCATTAAAGAATTCTAAGTTTGGTGTCTTGCATGTTTTCTTTGCATTAAAAAATTTTTCAAAAATATGTTCTTGATGTTCATCATGACATTCAAAGTGTTCTTGGTGTTCATCTTGACATTCATAGCATTCTTGCATGCATCACATGTTTTGATCTAAAAATTTCATGCATTGCATCTTTTTAGTGTTTTTCTCTTGCATCATAAAAATTCAAAAATCAAAAAAATAAATAAATAAATAAAATATCTTTCCCTTTTCCTCTCATCAAATTCGAAAATTTGGATTGACTTTTTCAAAAAATTTTAAAATCAAGTTGTTTCTTATGAGTCAAATCAAATTTTCAATTTGAAAATCTTATCTTTTTCAAAATCTTTTTCAAAAATCAAATCTTTTTCAAAATTCTTAGTTATTTTCGAAAATTCCAAAAATATTTTTCAAAAATCTTTTTCTTATTTTTATATCAAATTTTCGAAAATAACATAATCAATTAATGTTTTGATTCAAAAATTTGAAGTTTGTTACTTGCTTGTTAAGAAAGATGCAAACTTTAAGTTCTAGAATCATATCTTGTGATTTCTTATGAATCAAGTCATTAATTGAAATTTTAAAAATAAAATCTTTTTCAAAAACTAATTTCTATCATATCCTTTCAAAAATATCTTCTCATCTTATCTTTTTCAAAAATATCTTTTCAAAATATCTTTTCTAACTTCTTATCTTTTCAAAATTTGTTTCAACTAACTAACTAACTTTTTGTTTGTTTCTCAACTTTTTCAAAACTACCTAACTAACTCTCTCTCTCTAATTTTCGAAAATATCTTCCCTCTTTTTCAAAAATTTCTTTTTTTTATTAACTAATTATTTTTTAAATTTTAAAATTTTTTCGAAAAATTCTAACATTTTTTCAAAAAAACCATTTTTCAAAAATCACTAACTCTTTTTCAAAATAATTTTCGAAAATTATCCCTCCCCCATCTCATTCTATTTATTCATTCATATCCTAACATCTCATCTCACATCTCTTCCATCCGTACAGTTGTGTTTCTTCCTTTACATCACATTCTTTGTCTCCCCCTCTTCTTCCACTCACACAGGGATCCCTATACTATGGTATAAAGGATCTCCATTATTATTATTATTTTTCTGTGCCTTCTTCTTTGTCATATGAGCAGGAGCAAAGATAAGAGCATTCTTGTGGAAGCAGATCCAGAACCTGAAAGGACTCTGAAGAGAAAATTAAGAGAAGCTAAAATACAACAATCCAGAGAAAACCTTTCAGAAATTTTCGAACAGGAAAAGGAGATGGCAGCCGAAAATAATAATAATGTAAGGAAGATGCTTGGTGACTTTACTGCACCTAATTCCAATTTACATGGAAGAAGCATCTCCATTCCTGCCATTGGAGCAAACAACTTTGAGCTGAAACCTCAATTAGTTTCTCTGATGCAGCAGAACTGCAAGTTTCATGGACTTCCATATGAAGATCCTTTTCAGTTCTTAACTGAATTCTTGCAGATATGTGATACTGTTAAGACTAATGGAGTAGATCCTGAAGTCTACAGGCTCATGCTTTTCCCTTTTGCTGTAAGAGACAGAGCTAGATTATGGTTGGATTCTCAACCTAAAGACAGCCTGAACTCTTGGGATAAGCTGGTCACGGCTTTCTTAGCCAAGTACTTTCCTCCTCAAAAGCTGAGCAAGCTTAGAGCTGATGTTCAAACCTTCAGGCAGAAAGAAGGTGAATCCCTCTATGAAGCTTGGGAAAGATACAAACAGTTGACCAAAAAGTGTCCTTCTGACATGCTTTCAGAATGGACCATCCTGGATATATTCTATGATGGTTTATCTGAGCTATCAAAGATGTCACTGGACACTTCTGCAGGTGGATCCATTCACCTAAAGAAAACGCCTGCAGAAGCTCAAGAACTCATTGACATGGTTGCTAATAACCAGTTCATGTACACTTCTGAAAGGAATCCTGTGAGTAATGGGACGCCTATGAAGAAGGGAGTTCTTGAAGTTGATACTCTGAATGCCATATTGGCTCAGAATAAAATATTGACTCAGCAAGTCAATATGATCTCTCAGAGTCTGCATGGAATGCAAGCTGCATCCAACAGTACTCAAGAGGCATCTTCTGAAGAAGAAGCTTATGATCCTGAGAACCCTGCAATAACAGAGGTAAATTACTTAGGTGAACCTTATGGAAACACCTATAACTCAACATGGAGAAATCATCCAAATTTCTCATGGAAGGATCAAAAGCCCCAACAAGGCTTTAATAATGGTGGAAGAAACAGGTTTAGCAATAGCAAGCCTTTTCCATCATCAACTCAGCAACAGACAGAGAACTCTGAACAAAATGCTTCTAATTTAGCAAATCTAGTCTCTGATCTATCTAAGGCCACTGTGAGTTTCATGAATGAAACAAGGTCTTCCATTAGAAATTTGGAAGCACAAGTGGGCCAGCTGAGTAAAAGAATCACTGAAATCCCTCCTAGTACTCTTCCAAGCAATACAGAAGAGAACCCAAAAGGAGAGTGCAAGGCCATTGACATAAGCACCATGGCCGAACCTGTAAGGGAAGGAGAGGACGTGAATCCCAAGGAGGAAGACCTCCTGGGACGTCCAGTGATCAATAAGGAGCTTCCCTCTGGGGAATCAAAGGACTCTGAGGCTCATCTAGAGACTATAGAGATCCCATTGAACCTCCTTATGCCCTTCATGAGCTCTGATGAGTATTCCTCTTCTGAAGAGAATGAGGATGTCACTGAAGAGCAAACTGCCAAGTTTCTTGGTGCAATCATGAAGCTGAATGCCAAATTATTTGGCATTGATGCTTGGGAAGTTGAACCTCCCTTGTTCATCAATGAACTAAGTGATCTGGATCAACTGACATTGCCTCAGAAGAGACAGGATCCTGGAAAGTTCATAATCCCTTGTACCATAGGCACCATGATCTTTAAGGCTCTGTGTGACCTTGGTTCAGGGATAAACCTCATGCCCCTCTCTGTAATAGAGAAACTGGGAATCTATGGGGTGCAAGCTGCTAAAATCTCACTAGAGATGGCAGACAGCTCAAGAAAACAGGCTTATGGACAAGTAGAAGATGTATTAGTAAAGGTTGAGGGCCTTTACATACCTACTGATTTCATAGTCCTGGATACTGGAAAGGAAGAGGATGAATCCATCATCCTAGGAAGACCTTTCCTGGCCACAGCAAGAGCTGTGATTGATGTTGACAGAGGTGAAATAGTCCTTCAATGGAATGAGAACTCCCTTGTATTCAAAACTCAAGGATCTCCCTCTGCAACCATGGAGAGGAAGCAGAAAAAGCTTCTCTCAAAGCAGAGTCAACCAGAGCTCCCACAGTCAAACTCTAAGTTTGGTGTTGGAGAGTCTCAACAAAGCTCTGCACATCTGTGAGGCTCCATGAGAGCCCACTGTCAAGCTATTGACATTAAAGAAGCGCTTGTTGGGAGGCAACCCAATGTTTATCTAATTTTTATTATTATTGTTTCTCATGTTTTCTTAGGTTCATGATCATGTGGAGTCACAAAATAAATAGAAAAATTGAAAACGGAATCAAAAACAGCAGAAGAAAAATCACACCCTGGAGGAGCATCTGTCTGGCGTTCAGCGCCAGAACAGAGCATGGTTCTGGCGCTGAACGCCCAAAATGGGCAGTTTCTGGGCGCTGAACGCCAGAACAGGCATGGTTCTGGCGTTCAACGCCAAAAATGGCACACAGATGGGCGTTGAACGCCCAAAATGGCCACCAACCTGGCGCTGAACGCCCAGAGTTGGATACAAAGGCATTTTTACATGCCTAATGGGTGCAGGGATGTAAATCCTTGAACACCTCAGGATCTGTGGACCCCACAGGATCCCCACCTACCTCCACTCACTTCTTCTCACCACTCTCTTTCACACAACCCCACAAACACTCTTCCCTAAAAACCCCTCACCAATCACCTCAATCTCTCTTCCCCACTAAACTTTCACCACTCACATCCATCTCCTCTTCCCCATAAACCTACCTCATAAACTCCACCTACCATCAAAATTCAAAACCAATTTCCCACCCAAACCCACCCATATGGCCGAACCTTTACCCCCCCTCCCTTCCCTATATAAAGACCTCCATTCTTCATCAAATTCACACAACACACCCCTCTACACTCCTCTTGGCCGAAACCTCATCTCCCTCTCCCTCTCCATATTTCTTCTTCTTCTTCTTCTATTTCTTTTGTTTATTGCTCGAGGGCGAGCAATATTCTAAGTTTGGTGTGGTAAAAGCATAGCTTTTTTTGTTTTTCCATTACCATTGATGGCATCTAAGACCGGAGAATCCTCTAGAAGAGGGAAAGGGAAGACAAAAGATTCCACATCCGAGTCATGGGAGATGGAAAGGTTCATCTCCAAAGCCCATCAAGACCACTTCTATGATGTTGTGGCCAAGAAGAAGGTGATCCCTGAGGTCCCTTTTAAACTCAAAAGAAATGAGTATCCGGAGATCCGACATGAAATTCAAAGAAGAGGTTGGGAAGTTCTAACAAATCCCATCCAACAAGTCGGCATCCTAATGGTTCAAGAGTTCTATGCCAATGCATGGATCACCAAGAACCATGATCAAAGTAAGAACCCGGATCCAAAGAACTATGTTACAATGGTTCGGGGGAAATACTTAGATTTTAGTCCGGAAAATGTGAGGTTGGCGTTCAACTTGCCATACATGGAAGAGAACGCACGCCCCTACACAAGAAGAGTCAACTTTGATCAAAGGTTGGACCTAGTCCTTATGGACATATGTGTAGAAGGAGCTCAATGGAAGGTTGACTCCAAAGGCAAGCCGGTTCAACTAAGAAGATTGGACCTCAAGTCTGTAGCTAGAGGATGGTTGGAGTTTATTCAATGCTCAATCATTCCCACTAGCAACCGGTCTGAAGTTACTATAGACCGAGCCATCATGATCCATAGCATCATGATTGGAGAAGAGGTGGAAGTTCATGAGATTATACCTCAAGAACTCTACAAGGTGGCTGACAAGTCCTCCACCATGGCAAGGTTAGCCTTCCCTCACCTCATTTGCCACCTATGCAATTCGGCTGGGATTGACATAGAGGGAGATATCCTCATCAAAGAGGACAAGCCCATCACTAAGAAAAAGATGGAGCAAGCAAGAGAGCCCAGTCATGGAGCTCAAGAGGCGCAAGAAGCTCACTTCCATGAGATCCCTGAGATGCCTCAAATGCACTTTCCTCCACAAAACTATTGGGAGCAAATCAACACCTCCCTAGGAGAATTGAGTTCCAATATGGGACAACTGAGGGTGGAACATCAAGAGCACTCCATCATGCTTCATGAAATAAGAGAAGATCAAAAAGCAATGAGGGAGGAGCAACAAAGACAAGGAAGAGACATAGAAGAGCTCAAGGACATCATTGGTTTCTCAAGAAGGAAACGCCACCATCACTAAGGTGGATTCATTCCTTGTTCTTGCTTTCTCTGTTTTTCGTTTTCTATGTTATGTGCTTATCTATGTTTGTGCCTTCATTACATGATCATTAGTAGTTAGTAACTTTGTCTTAAAGATATGAATGTCCTATGAATCCATCACCTCTCTTAAAAGAAAAATGTTTTAATTCAAAAGAACAAGAAGTACACGAGTTTCGAATTTATCCTTGAACTTAGTTTAATTATATTGATGTGGTGACAATGCTTCTTGTTTTCTGAATGTATGCTTGAACAGTGCATATGTCTTTTGAAGTTGTTGTTTAAGAATGTTAAATATGTTGGCTCTTGAAAGAATGATGACTAGGAGACATGTTATTCGATAATCTGAAAAATCATAAAAATGATTCTTGAAGCAAGAAAAAGCAGCAAAGAACAAAGCTTGCAGAAAAAAAAAAAGGGCGAAAAAAAAAATATAGAAAGAAAAAGAAAAAGCAAGCAGAAAAAGCCAAAGCTCTTAAAACCAAGAGGCAAGAGCAAAAAGCCAATAACCCTTAAAACCAAAAGGCAAGGGAAATAAAAAGGATCCCAAGGCTTTGAGCATCAGTGGATAGGAGGGCCTAAAGGAATAAAATCCTGGTCTAAGCGGCTAAACCAAGCTGTCCCTAACCATGTGCTTGTGGCGTGTAGGTGTCAAGTGAAAACTTGAGACTGAGCGGTTAAAGTCAAGGTCCAAAGCAAAAGAAGAGTGTGCTTAAGAACCCTGGACACCTCTAATTGGGGACTTTAGCAAAGCTGAGTCACAATCTGAAAAGGTTCACCCAATTATGTGTCTGTGGCATTTATGTATCCGGTGGTAACACTGGAAAACAAAGTGCTTAGGGCCACGGCCAAGACTCATAAAGAAGCTGTGTTCAAGAATCATCATACTGAACTAGGAGAATCAATAACACTATCTGAACTCTGAGTTCCTATAGATGCCAATCATTCTGAACCTCAATGGATAAAGTGAGATGCCAAAACTATTCAAGAGGCAAAAAGCTATAAGTCCCGCTCATTTGATTGAAGCTATGTTTCATTGATAGTTTGGAATTTATAGTATATTCTCTTCTTTTTATCCTATTTGATTTTCAGTTGCTTGGGGACAAGCAACAATTTAAGTTTGGTGTTGTGATGAGCGGATAATTTATACGCTTTTTGGCATTGTTTTTAGTATGTTTTTAGTAGGATCTAGTTACTTTTAGGGATGTTTTCATTAGTTTTTATGTTAAATTCACATTTCTGGACTTTACTATGAGTTTGTGTGTTTTTCTGTGATTTCAGGTATTTTCTGGCTGAAATTGAGGGACTTGAGCAAAAATCAGATTCAGAGGTTGAAAAAGGACTGCTGATGCTGTTGGATTCTGACCTCCCTGCACTCAAAGTGGATTTTCTGGAGCTAGAGAACTCAAAATAGCGCGCTTCCAATTGCGTTGGAAAGTAGACATCCAGGGCTTTCCAGCAATATATAATAGTCCATACTTTGGCCAAGAATTGATGACGTAAACTGGCGTTTAACGCCAGCCTTCTGCCCAAATCTGGCGCCCAGCGCCAGAAAAGGATCCAAAACAAGAGTTGAACGCCCAAACTGGCACAGAAACTGGCGTTCAACTCCACAAATGGCCTCTGCACGTGCAACACTCAAGCTCAGCCCAAACACACACCAAGTGGGCCCAGGAAGTGGATTTATGCATCAATTACTTACTCATGTAAACCCTAGTAGCTAGTTTATTATAAATAGGACCTTTTACTAGTCTTTTTGACCATCTTTGGTCTCAGTTTTAATCTATTGTTCATCTTAGGAGACTATTGATCTCGTTTAGGGGGCTGGCCATCTCGGCCATGCCTGGACCTTTCACTTATGTATTTTCAACGGTAGAGTTTCTACACTCCATAGATTAAGGTGTGGAGCTCTGCTGTTCCTCAAGGATTAATGCAAAGTACTACTGTTTTCTATTCAATTCTTCTTATTTCGCTTCTAAGATATCCATTCGCACCCAAGAACGTGATGAAGGTGATGATTATGTGTGACGCTCATCATCCTTCTCCCTTATGAACGCGTGCCTGACAAACACTTCTATTCTACATGAATTAAGCTAGAATGAATATCTCTTAGATCTCCTAACAGGAATCTTCGTGGCGTAAGCTAGAATGATGGCGGCATTCAAGAGAATCCGGAAGGTCTAAACCTTGTCTGTGGTATTCTGAGTAGGATTCAATGATTGAATGACTGTGACGAGCTTCAAACTCGCGAGTGCTGGGCGTTAGTGACAGACGCAAAAGGAGGGTGAATCCTATTCCAGCATGATCGAGAACCGACAGATGAATAGCCGTGCCGTGACAGGGTGCGTGAGCATATTATTCACTGAGAGGAGGGGATGTAGCCACTGACAACGGTGATGCCCTTGCATACAGCCAGCCATGGAAAGGAGTGAGACTGATTGGATGAAGATAGCAGGAAAGCAGAGGTTCAGAGGAACGAAAAGCATCTCCATTCGCTTATCTGAAATTCCTACCAATGATTTACATAAGTATCTCTATCCCTATTTTATTATATAATATTCGAAAACACCATTATCACTTTATATCTGCCTGACTGAGATTTACAAGGTGACCATAGCTTGCTTCATACCAACAATCTCCGTGGGATTCGACCCTTACTCACGTAAGGTATTACTTGGACGACCCAGTGCACTTGCTGGTTAGTTGTATCGAAGTTGTGACAATTATGAATTAAGATCAAAGCACCAAGCTTTGGAGCCATTACCAGGGATTGTTCGAGCCTGGACATCACAATTTCGTGCACCACGCACGAAGAGAAGCTTGCGGCTAGCCTTGTCGCCGCCACTGCTTCCATGTCTTCCAATGGCTCCGCCATCGCCGTCGTGGATCGCGACCAGAGGGAAGCGCGAGACCGAGAGAGAGAGTGAGGTGTGCAGTCGGCGTCGCGCGGAGAGGGACTCGCCACTGCTGTCTGAACAGTCACCGTCGCCCTGGGGTGTAGTCCGCCGTTGTCGCCAGTGGAGGTCCCTGCTGTGGGACGGAGGTGAGAGAGAGAAGCAAGATGAATTCCCTCCGCTTCTAGTGCTCTGGTCCGCCGCTACCGCCGCTGGAATCCTTGGCCGCCGCTCCTACCGTTGCTCCATTTAGGTTTTGGGTGAGCGCGCCGCCGTTGCCTTTGGAAGCCGCTGCTGAGGCTAGGATGCTATGGTGGTTGCTAATGAAGCTGCCGTTGATGGGGCTGCTATGTTTAGTGAATTCTGCGAGTTTCGACTCTTCCAGTAAGGGTTTTAATTGAGGTTTCTGCCATTTTGGATCTTGAGAAAGTTTTAATGCTGCGCGGTTTTTTATAGTTGATCCACCAGAGCTTCTGGCCGCCGCCGGAGCTGTTGCTGGACCTGTTTGAAATCGCAGCTACTTCGTTTTGCTAGTTCAGTAAGTATTTATGTTTCGAAAAGTCTCGCGTTAGTATTCTGTTGTGTTCGGTTAATGAATATGAGTTTTGATAACTTGGGGTCGAGTCCTGATTATTGTATGTTGCGATTAGTGTTGCTATGGTTATTGCGAACGTGACTGGGAGCTGAGGTTTTGGTTGCCGTCAGTTCGGGTTGAGGCGAAAAGGACTCTGTGAGATGTTTGGGTTATGGAATTTGCGTTTTGAGGTAGGGGCGCTTTCCAAAAACTATGTTTTATGTATTAGAATTATTACATATGGATACTGATGTGAGACATTTTGTATTTGGTGATTGTATCTGCCTTATTTTTTATTTGATTGTCTGAAATAGTTATGGGTGTTTGTTTGGCTGAATTGTTGGGTGGCTTTGTGAAATGAGATGCTTTTAAAGTGGATTCTTTTAAAGCCTTGAAAACGAATTTAATCCGTTAGGAATTGATTTGAGTTGAGTTGATTTTCTTGATAATGCGGAAAATAGAATATACTCTTGAATTCAGCCTGGTTTGCTTTAAATGATCTGGTTGATAAATGATTGTTGCTGAACTGTTTCTTTAAAACTTTGGAATGAGTTAATTCGGTTGATATTGATGTGATTTTGAAACGGTTTCCTTGAGATATGCCAATGAGGCGACTGTTGGATTTAGCTTGATTTTGAATTGATTTTGGATTCTGGACTGTTGAAAAGGATTGTGGAACGGTTTAGTTTGGACCCGAACCGGGTGGCAAAGTCCAAGTTTTAGGGGAGATGCTGCCGAAATTTCTATAAAATCCGAGTCTTTATTGAAATGTTGTTTGGAAAAACGATGAGTTAAAGACTTCTACTATTTTATTTGAATTATCAAGAAAAGGATGATTCATGTTTTTAAAATGAATTATTAAAGGGGAAATTGTGATTTAGTCTTGCTTCTTAAGAAAGGCATTGTATCTCTTTCAAGAGAAAGTTATTTAGATGAAACTTATGTTTTAAAGCTCTTTTAAATGTGGCAAGGGCAATGCCTTTGAATTTGACTCGAGGGTTTCAATTAAAGAAGTTTCAATGACTTTGAAAGAACCTGAATGTCTATTGACAAGTTTCATTTTGAAATGTTTTGGGAAAAGTTTTAAGTACTCTTTGAATTCTGAATTCTTGCAAGACTAAAACAATTTTGAATAGTTGAAACACCTTAGAAATTATCATGGGGTTGAAGTTGGTTTTGCCTAAGTAAAGGAAACGACTTTGAAAAGAGTGATTGATTACATGACTCGGTATGGCTTAGATCCTAATTTGTTACTCAGACCGGAAAGCCAATGTTTTAATGATTTTAAATGAATTTGGCAAAATGAGTTATGTTATTCTCCCCTAAAGACTTGAGACTCTGTCGAGAAACTTTCATTATAAAATTCCATTGTTGGATGGATGATTTTGAATATTTTAAAATAAATATTTAAGTTTCCATGATTATGAAAGTTTTGGAAAGAGGATGCCGAGAGTGGCATTGTTTTCAAAGGGGAATTTACCTTGAGTAAAAGTGGCTTATGAGCCTGAGATGATTTGAGAAATGAGATCTTTAAAGCTAAGGCTGAAAAGAGTTGAAACTTGATTTCAAAGTGAAATGATTTGAGAAAAAGTGATTTATGGTTTAAATGCCGATTTTGTGAATTTGATGATGTTGAATGGTGGAAGTGCTGTTTGTTTGTGAGCCAGAATGGCTGTGTATGATTATGAATATTTTCTGGTTCTGGATTGAACCGTGAGCCGGATGGCTGAGATGGATGTTGATCCATGGCTGAGAATGAAAGCATATGTGCTGAGATATTGATAATTTGTGATATTGCACTTCCACTATTGGAGATACGAGTTTCCCCGGGAGAAAGCAGTGGCTAGCCACCACGTGCTCCAGGTGGAGACTCGAAGCTCTTTTGACCCTATGTCGTCAGGGTGGCCGGGCACTGTGAAATTCCTGGATGAGCTCACCCCCGTGAATATTCACCAGTGAAGGTGATGGATATGGATCATGATTATGATCACGATTATGTTGAGTATAACTCGAGTTGGAGAGACACGACAGAAGGACAGTCCAATGGTTAGCTACCAGGACTTGTCGAGTTGGCTATATAACCGACAGATGATATCATCAGCCACTAGGTACAGGCATGCATCATATGCATCTATGTGACATTGTTTGGGTGTGCATATTATACTTGGTTTGCCTTTGTGACTATTTGAGATTAACTGCTACTTGTTTTACTTGCTGTAACCGTTTGTTTGTGCTTGAACTTCCTATCTGTGTTTGCAACTGGGACTCTGTTGGATTGTGGTGATTGGTAATTGGCTGGATTGTTTGGGCCTAGGGCCGTGGTTGAATTGAGATTGACCGATGGTTGGTTTCGGTTTTGTGTTTCTGGTTTGGAAAAGTATGAAAGGCTATATTGGTTCAGCATAGATAAATCTTTTGAAAGGCTTTTGAATATTGTTTTAAATGAACAGTTTCCTCTTTCAGAAAAGGATTTTAGATTTCTCTTTTATTGTAAACCGTTGTTTTTTAAAAGAGGCATAAGACGGTTGTTAATCACTGGTACGGCTTATCTTCACGTATCCTATTACAGTAATTCCCAAAAACCCTCTACTGAGAACCCTTTCTAGGATGATGTTCTCACCCCCCTACATTTTTCCCCTTTCAGGATATGGTCGCAGAAGTTACGAAGATTTTATTTAGTTGTTGTTGTGATGCTCTGTATTGTTTTAGTTATGGTTTATTGTACCCTCGCCTTTATCTTGATATATTCTGTAAGAGGGATAGGGATTGTATTGGTTAATGCTTGTAATATTATTTATATATATACATGGATGTACTCTTTATGAGTTTTTGTAAGTTGTATGGTATTTATGGATGTACGTTATCGAACGAAAGTATTTTTGGGAGCGGTATTACGGTTTAAAGTTTTAAACAGGCTCATATTTTAGTATTAAATAGTATAAGTTTCGTCGTAATATCCGAACTATCAGAGTCGCACAGCCGGAAGCGTGGGCTTTGGTAGTTAGGGTGTTACACCCCTCTCTCTTCTCAGGTGTGCGACGACGATGTTCTCCTCGGCTGCAACAGGCGCGGCACGGCAGCATTCTTCTCAGGTTGGGTCACAGGTGTGTGATGAAGGTGTTGTAGTCACCTTAATAGTGAAAGGGAGAAGCAGTGAGAGGGGAAGAGATTGGCAGTAATGGAGTAGGTGGGTGGCAGACGGCAATGAGGAGGTAGGAGGAGAGTTTCTGTGACTCTGTGAGGGTTTTTACGGATAAGTGAGGAGATAGGAAGAAGAGAAGAGAGGGAGTGACGGTAGAATGGGGTTAGGGTGGGGTAGTTTAGGTATTTTATTAAAAAATCAACAAAAAATTAGGATTTGGATACTTTTGTCATTCGGAACCCATCTTTCATGGGTACAGCGTTAATTTCCTTAGTTTATGGGTACTTTTGTCAGCATTCGTAAACTTCATGGGTACTTTTGGTAGTTTTTCCTTTAACTAAAATAGTTACTTCTGACTAACAGCTATATGTTTTTGCCTAATAAAGTAATAGTAAGTGTTCAACCCAACATAAAGCGTTCAAATTCTTAGGTGAGGTTGATCAAATTTAGCTTACAGCATAATCTATAATAATCTTTTTATATTGAACATAGATAGTTAGATACAACATAATTTCTTTTACTTAATGCAATTCTCTCCAATGCCGCCATTGATATTTTAAAATTTATTATAAAATGGACAAATTACCTAAATTAAACAAACTAAAGAAAATTCAATTTTACATGAATGTTCTAAAACAAAAAATATTACCTAGGAGTCTTAATATTATGTAAATCAAATTCAATAATGTCAATTTAGGAGTTTGCATGTAAATCGAATTTAATGCATTCGATATACGTGATAACATAGTAAATCGAATTGATAACATTTGATTTAGGATATGCATTCGGTTGAAAAATATAAATAGATCAAGAGATGCATGAGGTACAGATTGTGAAGTAAAGAAATATAAATTATATCTCAAGAAAAGAAAAAGAACAAACGACGCATCAAATTACGTAACACGGTTAGAACACATAAGTCTACACCGCCTAATTAAGAAGAACACTGAACATTTTCAAAGATTTAAGGATCCGTGTCGTGTCCAAACAATTCTCAAAGAGACAAGCGCGAGTATGTTCAAAGAGATACAAATCTCTATAAAAGAAGAATAAGCGGCAAAGATAAGATTCACATGAATTCGGAAAGAGACGTAGGATTACAACTAGGCAACAACGTACGGGCATGAGAAAACGTTTCAAAAAGAGTCATTTTGCATCTTAACAAGAGATATTGAATTTAAGAACTAAAGAAAACAACAAAAGAGTAATCATAAATTAGATCAAAATAAGCTGAAACTAAATCAGAGAAGGATAAAATTCACAAGAATACGAAGGAACGGTTTATGTCACCAACCATTTTAGTAACAAAAATATATCTTACGAAACTCCAGAACTCCGTGGACAATGGTAAATCAAATGGACTGAATTTGATTTACTCATTAACATCTCCACCAGATAAATTGACTATACTAAATTCAATTTACCATTTACAATCACCTTGTGTAAATCGATTTAGTGTATGTGTCTAACCTATATAAATACGAGCAAAATATTGACTCTTCATTAGAGTGATACTCACAATGGCTGCGAAGGATAGTTTCCTAGTTCTTGTGCACTACAGAGGCACGATTAAGAAAAAAATGCGAGCGGAAATAAAATTTACTAATAAGGATCCATTGAGTGTCTTTATCAGACCTTCTACAAGCTTTGTTGATTTTCAGAATACCATATTACAGAAATTGGGACTGCAATGAATGAAACAGACAAAGAAGTTATTTTATAGAATTTCAATTTCTGTTGTTTGCGACGGGAAGAAGTACGACTTGTTTGTGATAGATAATGACGAGGATTTGCAAGTTTTATTTCACTGTCATCGCCAATTTTCTGAGGTGAGAACCCATGAACTATTGGCCAAGTTTAGGGATGTGGGCTCTAGTTCAGGAGGATCAAACTGGAATCGTCAATCAGTACCAATGGCAGTAGTCTCTAGTTCAACCCCTGTTGTTGTGTCTTCATCTCTGCCTATAATGGTATCGACGAGAGATTTGGTGACATCTCCATCTTTCACAACTAATCTACACTGTGACGAGATTGCAGAAATAGGTGATAACAAGAATACTCCTGTGATGATCCCAATTTTTGGGGAAGTTGGAGAACCAGATGTCGTGGAAGGTGTATTAGGGGATGACGATGATGTGGAGCCCGTCATGATTGATGATGGTAGAGATGATGATATAGGAAGGAGTATTCCTGTTGGGGCTAGTGGAAGTATCAAGTTATGAACTCAGCAGTATCCGCCGCATTTTTCGACTTTAGACTTAGATGCCATGAGACAACAGGAGTTTCTGGATGTAAAATCTGATTTCGGGACCAAAGATTCACAGGACACTGTAAGTCTAGCTGAATTCCAAGTCAGTCTGCAGTTTCAGAATAAAGAAGAAGTCGTCTTATGTGTGAAAACTTATAGTATCTACTGTGAGATTGAGTACAATGTGTTGAAATCGAACCATGCCAAGTATTACGAAAAATGTAAGGAGTTCAGAAATAGTTGCAGATGGTTCAGTCAGCCCATTCGATTTACTAGAGATCTAAACCATGGGCTTAAATCGAAGCTTGTTGTTTTGATTCATTATGGGTAGCACAATTTGAATTTTAAATCATATATAATAAATCGATACAATTAAATTCGTTTTATATTTAAATTTACTAATTTGAATCTTATTGATCCGATTTAATACTAGAATGGCTAATTTAAATTTAATAAATTCGATTTATATATAAATATCAACCAAAACATGCATGTATCGTTTCTTCTTTTAGAACGACGTTTCTTCTTTTAGAACAGTCATGTAAATTTAAAACTCTAATGATTAGTTTATGTGATTTGTCTTTATAAAATATATAAAAAGTTATATAGTTGAGCCCATGATTTATTTCATTTTACCTCCGTATTAATTTTATTTACATTAAGACTAGCATTAATTATTTACTAAGATTGATTTATTACTAAGATATATAATTTAGTTGAATTTATTGTAAAGAGGTCGATGTAAGAAATTTATTAATGAATATCCAAAATCTTTTAATAATTCATAAGTATATTTTTTTAAAAAAAGATAAAAGATTTAATTTACATTCCTTTAATCAGTATATGAGACTTATTACTAATAAAATATTTTTTTAATTAAAGATTATTATTCATTTATTTTCGCATTTTATATTATATCTATTTTCTTTAAGTATATTTTTGTTTCTACTAGTTAAATTTTCTATATGCGTCACCGATGTCATATAAGTATATAACTAATGACCATCATTAGGAACCTGCCATGAACTTATGCCTTAGGTGAAAACAGAACCGTAAATTTGATTCCCATAAGGTCATAACCATCTTCTATATATAAGGTTAAATATAGGAAAAGTTGTTTGTGCCTTGCCATTTACACATTTAATTTGTGTCTGTTTTCTTTTCAGAGTATGAAGTGTTGTAGCTATGCAAGAATGGAACATTCTCACTAGTTAGTGATTCTAGGCTACCAATAACATCTTCCTCTGCCTCTTCTTTTGATTTGCCCCACAATACAGTGTAGAGTCCAATTGATATTATTGTAGCCCCAATTATACTGCAAAATATGAGGAAGGAGTTAAAAACCACATGCCTTCATATAAGCATAAAGAATCAAATGTTTAAAGGGAAAAGAAAAGTGAATTAACCCTACCTTCCAATATAAAGAGTGTCACCTAGGAACATGACTCCCATGGCAACAGAAATAACAATTGATAGTGGCTTGAATGCTGTTACAAAAACTGGTCCTTTTATGTGCATCACCCAAGCATAAATTGCATTGCTCAAGAACTTTCCAAGTAAACCCTAATTTAAAAAAATAGAGTTTCATCAATAAATTACTATAACTTAAGATCATATAAAATATCGATGCTAACACGGACACATAACACGAAACCATAGATATGATTCATATGATTTAGGAGATACAAACACATCAAAATTTTAAAATGACAAGACAAAAACATGATATATTTTCAAAATTTAAATGCTAATCAAAACAATTATAAATAGTAAACCACCATCACTATTCACTATCACGATAAACAACCAATATTAACAGTTTTGAACCCTGTTAACACTATATCTAAATTGTATTTGAAGTGTCAACAAATTTTAAAAACAATAATAATTAATAAAAAAGATATACATGTGTTACGTGTCATAAAGTGTCTTTTGAGCGGACATTGATATATGTCGAACATATTGACACATCGATTAATTGATTTTTGCTTTATAGTTAAGAATTTATAGTCCAAAGAGGTGTTAGCTATCTTACTGAGCAAAGAATTGAGACCAATGAAATGTCTAGCCTTATCTTCCAAGCACTTGCATTAGGCTCTAAAATTGAACCTACAATTGTAGATATGATGGTTGAAGTCACGTTGTAAAAGAAGAGCATACTTAGTTCATCTGGGTAATCCTTCAATACATCCACCTATAAAATTAAATTAATACACAAATTATAATTTCTAATATATTTTTATGAAGCAACAAGAGATATACAATTGAAAAGAATAATTTTGATCCTCTAGTTCAGGGATATAATTATATAAGTCTAAAGTGCAAGCCATAGTGTCTCAAAAAGTTATCCAAATAACATTTTATTTTATTTTTTTTTAATTGTTATCAATTAAGAATTTTATTGTAAAGAATTTGAATTGTATGTACCTGTAAAATGTACCATATTGAAAAAAGTAAATAATCAGCTGTTAGAAGAATTCCAGCAAGGACCCAATTTGTGTCCACTGCTCTGGGAAGGTTAATTGGTTGTTGAAGCAGGGGCAATGAGGTAATTTTGGTATGAGAATTGTTGCTGATAGATGGACCTTTGTAGAAAGTCAACACAAATGCTCCTGCTATTGATATTATGCTTCCCATTACCTTAGCTTGACTAATTCTACTTTTTACATCCATCTTTTCCATCCTTAATTGCAATTATGGCCATAGAAGAACAAAATAAGAATCATAAATATAAATAAAATGAGAAAGAATTCATTACTTTATAGGGTTCCTAAACATTAATTAATTGTAACTATCTGTTTCCTTTCCTTTAGTATTTAAGATTTTGTTTAAGAAAATTATTAAATTATATCATTATTTTAGACAAACATGTTTCTAATGGTTCAATTCATATGAATATGATAAGTTGTTGCCTTTGATACATTGAAAATTTGAAATTATAGCTCTATGGCTAACACAAGAGTGTTTTAATGTTTTGAGCATTTTGGGTGTCTGGTATTGCATTTAAGAGGAGCAGCATACTTGTATTGTACTAACTTAGGATCTGATTAGTTTCAGTTTTCATAGTATTTTATATATATAACTTTGTGAAGAAAACATTTAAAAAATTAAAATTAATAAAATCGATCCTATTTTCACTACCTTTTTCACAAAATCACAAAAATAGAAACAAGAAACAAATCAAACCATTTGTTCAAAAGTGAGACACATTTCTGCCTCATAATTTCTTCAATTTAAGATTTAGGAAAAAAAAATTATACGTACTCCACTCTTAAAAATATATAAAAAAAAAAACTTTATCAACTGTTTTTATTTCCAATCTATATCCATCTTCATGGTCACACTCCTCTCTTTATTCCATGCCGCTCTACTATTGTACCATCATATCCCTTAACACTAGCACCCCACCATTCACCGCACTACCCTCATCATTGCCACTCACTACACCACCACTGCCACTATGCCTGAATTGAACCACACCATCATCAACATTAACAACAATAACCACTATTCCTCCCCTTCCAACTGCCATTGTCATGTCATCCTTCATTCTCGCTATTATTGTTAGCTCCACAATATTTTAAATTGAGTTTTGATGATTAACAAGCACAAATGTATATTATTTCTTTAAGTAATATAAGTAAACTAGATAAAATTTGAACTTTATAAAGCCTCACTTAAGGATAAATAATTTTAAAAGTTGACTATGAGTCAACAAACTATCCGTCCCATTTAATAAATTTTTTATTTCACTTATCTCTACCGTCACTACAAAGTAAAATATTGAATACTGTTAGATTTAGCATTGCAGAGTAGCGACATTTTTACCAGCGAATTTATTGACAGTTTAGGCATCAAAATCGTAAGTGAAAAAATATTATCGACGGATTTTCATTTCCGACTGTAAATTTGACGGTGACAATTGAAGAGAAAACGGGAAAAATAGGTGCGACATTTAGGATCGGATTATCAGTAAAAAATTTCAACAGTAAACCTACTTAGTGGAACGCTGTGTCTTGATAATCTACAAATCCGCCGGTAAATCCCATGATAACTGTGCCCTAAATTCGAACTGCAAACCTTCTTCTCCTCATTTAAATTTTTCTCTCTCTAACTCTTTCGTCTCCCACTCTCTCTCTCTCTCTACCCCTCTCATCTCACCGGCATCCCTCTCTTCTCCGGAAGTCCCCTCCGACGCCGGTAGCCCCCTCCTTCGTCGGTGCTATTTGTCACCGTTGCTGCTGCCAGATTCTGTCACTGTTGCTGTCGCTGCTTTTGCCGCCTTCTTCTTTTTGGCGTTGGTACTCTTCTTCAAGTAATGCTTTTGAATTGTCCATTTTGTAAAATAGGAATAACGTCTAATTTATTATTATAATTTTGGTTGTGATTTGTTATTATAATTTTGTGTTTGTTATTTTTGTTCTGATTTGTTATTATAATTTTGGTTCTGGTTTGTTATTATAATTGTGTTCGTTATTTGATTTTAATTTGTTATTATAATTTTAGTTCTGATTTGTTATTATAATTTTGTATTTATTATTTGATCCTAATATGTTATTATAAGTTATTATAATTTTGATTCTTATTTGTTATTATAATTTTGTATTTGTTATTTTAGTTTTGATTTGTTATTATAATTGTGTTTGTTATTTTATTCTTTATTATTATAAGTTTGGTTCTGATTTATTATTATAATTTTGTGTTCGTTATTTGATTCTGATTTGTTATTAAGTAATTATAATTCTGGTTCTAATTTGTTATTATAATTTTGTGTTCGTTATTTGGTTCTGATTTGTTCTGATTCTAATTAAAACATGTTTTGAGGTGTTGTTGATTAAGTTATTGGTTTGATTATGAACAAATTAAAATACCTAAGCAGTTAGGAACTCAACTAATTAGTTAATTGATTAAGTTATTTTGGATATGTTGTAGCTGTTTGTAAGTTTTAATTCATGATTGAAGTTGGTTGGATTTGTGTAAACAGTAAATGTGGATATATGTCCAACTTTACGGGAGGTTATTTATGCCAATTTTTTTTCCAAATCATATAAATGTACACATAATTTGTGTTGTATTTGCTGATTTATGTGATTTAAAGTGTCTATAAATTTTATTTTTGCTATTACATTATTTTTGTGACTAGTGTTAATCCTCTGACGGATCCCAGTAAGATACCCCTACACCACCTCCCATCGTACGAATGATAATTTGCCCTGATAGGACTTCAGCATGAATATTATTTTAAGTTTTTTATATGCAAACCATTCTAATTAGTCAGTTTAATTTAGTTATACTCAACTTTACTAGTTTTAGTATATTTAGGTTGTCAAGATAGCTTTGATTTAGTTTAGTAGGTTTAAACTGCTTATTATATTTAATAATTCTTGATTGTTGATAGATGTTGCTACTTGATTCTTCATTCTTGTTTGTTGATTGTTGATAGATGTTGCTATTTAAGTGAGTTGTTGATGGCGCATTCTAGTTATAAATGAAACTTTGTCAAAAATTTCTAAAAAAATCTAAATATAATTGAAGTTTGTAGATTACTTCGAAGTATATTTTAGTAAATTACTAAACCTAAGTTTTTCATTGATAGGTTTGTCCCAAATAATAATACATGTACACAGGAGTGTACTAATGTTATCAAGTTTATGTACGACCACCCATGACCGAGATATAAGAAGATCCCAACTCAGACCAGAGAGCAATAGTTTCAGAAGTGAGTGGTAAGAACTCAACATATTAAAATCTTAGTATTAGTTTATATCTTTTATTTTGTTTAATTATGTATTTAATTTCGATTAACTCGTCCTAAATGCTCTTTCTGTAGGAGAAATTTATATGGGACAAGACTCACGATCTCATGATCAGAAAGATCTTTAACCATCGGATGGCAAGGCGGCTTCAATAGATGTTGGAGGACGTATGTGAGCACCGCGACTGCCTCACCATTTGGCTCCGCTCAGACATTAAGAAGTTACTGTACATCCATTGGGAGACTGATGAAGGGTTCAAGCGTCACTGCCTTACCAACAGAGCTAACAGGGCATTGGACAGGTCATTAAAGTATATCGGTAGGTTAGCAACTTTCATGAAGACTAAGGTCAGGTTAGTAAGTAACTTGTTTTATTTTATTATTAAGTTTGTTTGGTCTTAATATAATGTCATTATTACTTGAATTAACACGTGGTTACAAAATGTGTAGTCTAAGTCATTGGATCGTGAGGCGACGATGGCGGAGACCTTCAACTATACTTATACGTTGAAGCAGGTTGCATATCATTACGTGAGTAACATCATGTGATATATCATTTTTAAATTAACTGTGAACCTAATCATAAAATATGTTACACAGGAATCCTATATACAGAGATTGGAGGCCACAACCCAACAATTTCAGCGTACTGAAGATGACGGCAACGACTCCACCGCATCAGTCGTCGATCCTGATCAGGTTTGGCGTGAGGCCACATCTGAGCCGTACAAGAATTGCATGTACGAGCTCGGATCGTTCTTTTTCAACAACCTCTGCATGTCCACATTGAGGCATTCATCCGCCTCTGTCACCAGTCATCCCATCGATCTGGAGGACAGCGTGGATTTGAGGGAGCAGGTATGCTCCTTATCAGGAGCCTTCACCAATAGGCTCAATAGCTGCGGGAGTTTGAGGATGGCTATCAGACAATCCTCTCATGCATGACAGACACAAATGACCTAAGGCTGGAGTGAGGGCAAAAGTTGGAGTAGCTTCAACAGATGGAGCGACACATGGCGTCGTACGAAGATCAAATGCACGCTGCTGGAAATGACATTACTGGTGGTAGCGGTGTTGATGGAGGGGCACGGACATCACCACCTAGGCTGACGCTTCAGCAGCAGGACCAGCGGAATGACGATGATGACGACGACTTTCAATGACTAGTGTTTTTTATACACTGTTTGATTGTATCATATCCTCTGTTATTTGACTTTTCATTTTATTTATACACTTGATCATTTTATTTGACTTTCATGGCTATCGACAACGTACTCTTTGTCGGGTTCTTTATCCTCAACGTCCATGTCCTGGACTGGACTAGCACAGTGCAACGGTCTTGGTGCGAGCGGTGGGTCATCCGATACAAAAGTCGAGCCGCCAGCACCACCACCACCAACATCATGAATCTCCGCAGAAAGCTCCATCACTTGTTTAACCATAATTCTGCCATGCACATCAAACATTAGGCGTACATGCTCATTGTCATAAAGGCAGAATAGATGAAACCAAAATATACCATTCTCCATCAGTGCTAGCATCCTATATCTAACTCTATCAACCTCTTTTCTCTCACCACCGCCGATGTGCATCAATATCATACTCTTTAACTCAGAAACGAATTTGCTCTTCGAGTTCGGAAAAGCGCAAAACTCTCACACTCATCTGACAATTGGGATACACCATCACAACAAAGAAACTACTCCCACTAGACATTTTTGCTAAGTATTTTGAAGAAAAACAAAAGAGAAAGAAGAATTGAGAGACTTCTGTGGAATACCAACGGTTTTCTGATCCTTTTATAAGGGTTTTATTTTTGTCCTATTTTATCTCCTTTACTGTGTAAATGTTTTTTACTCCCACATATCTCGTTTACAGTGTAAACAAAATATGACTAAAAAGCTATTTTTTACGTATCATGTTTAACGTGATACGTTGCCACATGTTCGTGTCTTATCTCGTTTATACTGTAAATACTTCCAAATTAACATATATTCATAATTAAAATATTTATTTTATTTATTTAAAAAAAATTCATTTATCAACTCATGAAACTAGAAAATTAGAATTCATACTGTTCTTCAATCTCCATTTCATAAATATTATAGTTTCAACAAATACATGAATATTCAGGTAGTACTAAAGAAGAAAACTTAGATTTAAAATTTAAAGGTTTATTATTATTAGGTATAGTATACTCAAATTGGATTAAAAAAATGAGAATATGGCAAATTAATTTAATTATCTAAATAAAAAAGGAAAATAATATCTGAGTAGTTATATTTGAGAGAAAAAGTGTATTCAGAAAACAGAGAGAATCAGAAATTTTTGCAACACTTGAAGGAGTTGAGTCTTTTAAAACCATCGCCGAAGAAAGAGAATGACAGAGTGTTGCGTTGTCGTTTCATGGTTGCTAACACGATAGGAGAACCTTATTGCTGCTATAGGACCACCTTCTGGATTTTATTTACAAATCTTTTTAACTAAAAAATAAAAATAAATCCCCTTTCTTCTCTTCTCTTTCGTTCCTCCCTTTGCCTGAACCACCACTGCGAACTTAAGGAGGAGGAGGCGATGTAATGGTGACAATGATGAAGAAGATGCGACATTGACGGTAATAGAGAGAAAAAAGAAAAAGTATTGCGACAGATGAAGATTAAAAGGGTGGGAGGAATGAGGAAGAAGAGAGGCGGTGCTACGAAAGCAAAAAAGAGAAAAAAGAGAGGTAACTAAAGTAAAGAGAAAAAAAATGATGTAGAGACACTAAGATAAAGAAGAGAGGAAGGAGGAATGGCCGAAGAGAACAAACAAAAAAAAATAATCTTAATTTGAGATAGAATGAAAATTTTAAAAAGTTGAATAAAAATATTTTTTTTAAAAAAAATGTTATTAAAATTTAGCTTTAATATTTAAAATCTTTATTTTTTTAATATCTTTATTTTTTAAAAATATTAAAAAGACTAAAATTTTATATTTTAAAATTAAAATTAAAATTAAATTAATTTCTAATAATTAAATATAATACAGAATCTTAGCTCTCAAAATCAATTTCAATATCCCTAAATAAACACAACTTAAAGGCATAAATCTTAAAAAAGTGAAAAAAAATTACTAACAAATTAGTTACTAACAATTTCATTGCGTACAAGGCACGTAAGTATATAAAATGGGTTAGTTATGTAGTTATAATTGTTTAGTATATATATAGTTGAACCTCAAATAGACAAAAATAAAATAACAACTTAGCTTAAATAAGCTAAAATTATTTGTTATCTTTAATTCAAAAATGGAAACAATGAAACCTGAAAAAGACTGCAAGCAAGAAGGTGAAAGCAGGAACCAAGTTGCCAATTGATGAAGCAAGTGTTGGAGAACTGTAACTAATTCCAGCATACCCCAGAATTTGAGATGAACTTCTACAGAAACACATCGCCATCAAAATCCAAATAAGAAACTACAACATGAGTTTCCTCTGGATCATAATCATATATTTATTTATTTATTTATGAATGTTGTCAATTTGACACTTATTAATTAATAATCTAACATTAGAATCATCTAGAATAAAATGCACATCTACGTAGTTTCAAAATTCACAAAAAGGTTATACATATATATTTGTAATTTAATAAATCTAATCTATGACGAAAAATCAATGACTTTAAATACTATGCATTTTATTTTCTAAAGTGCAACCAGCAGTTTAAAATTAAAGATCCAAATCCAATATTCTAATACCAAAAGGGCATAACAAATAACAATTACTTTGATCATACTTTAAAGTAATCAAGCTAGAGTGCCTTTATTACCCTATGATCCCAAGAAGGACAATTTTGGAAAGTATGGAGAAACTGAGTGGAGGAACCACTCTTGATCTGCAAACAGAAATGAACAAAACATGAAGATAGATATATTATATCATGTTGATGCGAGAGCATAATAATTAACCATATATATGATCAATTTGGAACAAGAATAATTTAATAAATTCAAACCTTTTGGAGATGAAAGGTGCAGGAATAAGAACAATAGTAGCAATAGCATAAGCATATGCAACAAACACATGGTTGCTCATGCCTTTATTGGTGGCTGCTTTGAACAAAGTGAGTAACCCCATATCATTGCACTCTATACCAATAAGTAACAAGATTGGAAGCAGATTCTTGTAGAAGGACCATCTTCTTGCCATAATTATTATGTATCTCTTTATGACTTTGATTTCCTCTGATTTTTGGTCTCCGAATGAAGAGCACAGCAAAAAGTTCAGTTGATCAGTGAGAGTGGACTGATTTTGATTAATTGTCTCTATGTCATATCAAAGGGGTGTGACTATCGTTCTAATAACCGGATCAATTTTGTCCGGTTCAATCACGTTAGCCATTTGGTTAAAAAAAAAAAAATGATTGTGAGGGAATTGGTAAAAAAATTGAAAAATTAGTTTAAAATCATTAAATCAATAGAGACGATTTTTTAATATTTAATCAATTTAAAATAATAATATATAAATATATTATGTATTTTATATATAATATATTATTTTCTTATATTCTATTTAATTCTTATTAAGTCTTAGTTGGAAGTGACAAAGCATCTATGAAAAATTAAAAGTTTCTATTATTAAATATGAAGTAATGTATATTACAAGGTTGTATCCAACTAAAAAAAATATGAAATATGCATGTCTTTTTTCTTATTTTCTTATTTTGGTAGCTTTATATTATTTTTGCATTAAGTTAGAAAAAAATTATATCAAAATAATTTGACTTGTTAAGTACACACATTTTTAAAAGTTAGAATCAAAACACAAATTTGAGAAAAATTTTAGACGCCCTGACAATTATTTCAAAAGACAATGAGACCCTTAACAACCTAACTCCTAAACTTTATTTTTATGGGATTGATTAGCTCCTGTATCAAAAAATATTGGCACAAGAGCTAATCAGTCCCATACAAGTAAAACTCAGAAACTGAGTTGGATGTTTTTTTTTGTTAAGAATTTCGTAGTACTTTCGAAATAATTGTCAGGATTGTATTTGGACGCGAGTTTTTTTTTTTTTTTTTTTGCAAAGATAGCTAATTTATTTTAGCTGAAATAGTGAAATGTATGGCCCAAATTAGGACTACAGTAAAGACATTATTGAAAATGTTCCACCAGTAAAATAAATAATCAATTGAAGAGAGAAAATTTCATGTCTTCCATCTAATTCTTTTTTGCTTCTTCAACCAATTTGAGCGCTTCTGCAGCAACTAGATTGAGGATTTTCTGCACTCCTTCAAAGATCTGCATCTTCCTAACTCGCCAAATCAACCACAAGATAGTCGCTACCAGAGTCTTCATCTTCTTTCCACTTGAGTTGCTCCCAACTGAATTCATCATCCGAAACCACCATTTCCATGGAGCTTCTTCCTGGTTCGGCGATGGAAGATTGTTACTTCTCCAAGCTTCCCTTGCATCTAGGCAGGCCCATAAATAGTGAAAGACCGATTCATCTTCTATTTAACATCTTGGACAGGTAGCTGACACTGATTGTAACCTTTTTTTCAATTTTTATTTCTCTGTATACTCCTTCATGCATAACTTTCCAAAGAAAATTTTTTATATTTGGACGCGAGTTTGAGATAAGTATTCCGTGTTTTTAAATTTTTTTCTCAAATGAAATAAGAATGTTATGCTTCTAAGGTATGCTATTACATTGTAATATGTTATTGAATGTCTATTTATTCATACACAATTTCTAAGATTATTTTAGGCTTTTTCAAGTACAGATTTTATCTACCTGGTTTGCTTATATTATTTAAAGAAAATTTTTTAATACATTACACACTTTGAATAAATGTTAGATAATAAATAATAAAAGTATTTTATTATATTTAAATTAGCCATTAATATTTAAAAGTGTGAGTTAAAATATATTATTAAATTAGTAGACTAAAGAAATTGTACTCATAACTAAGAGTAATAGACAAAAAGAATAAATTTTGATAATCTTTTAATATTTTTTATTTAAAAAACATGCTAAAGAACCAGTAGAGTTTATTATTTTTTGTCATTATTTTCTATCAATACAATTTTTTTAGTTTAGCAATATAATAACATATTTTTAGTTTATATATTTAAAACTTATTGTTGATTCTCTAATATTTTCTTTTGAAAAACTATAGAGCTAACAAAAAAGGAGTAAAACTCAGGTAGAGGGAATGAGGGTGAAAATGTAGTGGAAGTGCGTGGCAACGGTGAATAGGAGTGGAGGGACGGTGACGGAGGATGAGGTGGCAACGACAATTGTGTTAGAGGGGATGTTAGCACATTTAATTTAAAAAGAAGATTAAAATTGATATCTTACGTATAAAATTAATAAAAATTAAACATTATGGATAGTTAAAATTTTTTTTAATAAATATTAGAAAAACAAATTATTTTTTTCAAAAGATAATAGTGGTATTTTATTCGATAGAGAAATAAATATAATGTCCAAAAGTCAGGACAAGAAAAATAAAAAAAGAAAATTCTCAAATATTCACAAACAGGTGAAATTGTAAGAAGAAAATAACATAAAAAAGTAAATAGGGAAGAAATCTTAGAGCACTATGCATAAAGCAAAATAGATAGCTCTTAGTTCAATTTAAGCGATGTTGCTAGCACTTTTTTTTGGAGGCTCCTGTACATGCTCGAAGACTCACCAAAATCACTCCTTTCAAATATTCCAAGCTATAATCAAAACCAGTCGAGCTCTTTGAGGACTTGTTCCTTGAAGTCCAATTTGTAAAACCAAATCCCTCCACCAATCAAAGAATAAGGAAAATTTATAGTCGGGAATGAGGTAAGCCAAAAGACTCTTCTTCCACACTAGATTATCGTCTCCACAGAAAAGTAGACAGTACATGAGTAATTCTAGAGTTGACTTGTAGATTGGACAAGTTACTGGAGTGGATGAAGCGTTGGTGGATAAGAAGTAGAACAGGAAGCTTACCATGAAAAATTTTTCACGCAAAGAGAAAAATCTTGTGAGGAATTTTCAGCTTCCATAAATGGCTCTAAACTAGCCTATATTGCATGAAGCTAAGTTCAGATAAAATTTAATGGAGGTATGGTAAAAGGTAAGCAATCCTGTATAGGGCTGGCAATTCATACCCTACCCGCGGGTATCCAACCCGGTCCAACCCGTTTGGGTAGGGTAGGCTACCCGACCCACTGCGAGTAGGATAAGGTACGGTCCGGGTATGCCTGCGAGTAGGGTAGGGTATGGGTTTAGGGTGTACCCTACCCTACCCTACCCGCACCTCATATATAACACATATTTACAAAAATTAGGTATATAATAAAGGAAATAAGAGTTGAACCCACAACCTCCCTTATGTTAATGACTTACAATAAGTGAATAACCACTAAAACTAGTTAGTTAATTTAGTAATTTAGAGCATTAGCTTTTTATTTTTTATGTTATTAACATGTATACAATTCGAAATGATTGAATTTTATATTTACTTTGAAAAAATTTGATATTTCTGCGGGTAGGGTAGGGTAGGGTAGGGTAGGGTTTACAATTTTAGGATGCGGGTAGGGTTAGGGTTGAGAGATTCTCAACCCGCGGGTAGGATTAGGGTAGACTCCAAACCTTACCCTACCCTACCCATTGCCAGCCCTAATCCTGTACCCTATTGCAACATCATATGTTTTTACTCTATTCATTATCCATCGAATTGTATCTTTACCTTCTCTTAGGGTTATGGAGAGGATTCGTTGAGCAATTTTTGGAGGGAAAAGATTTGAGATTAATACTTGATTCTACTGTTTATTTGGCAAAAAGAGGTCTTTTACCCATAACAGATGGTAACTATCTAATAGTAATGCCGCAGATGGTGGAATAGTGAATGAGTAAAAAGGAGGGAGTCATGGTTCACTAAAGATTCGGATATCACCAAAATTTACTTTCCAACTAATTTCTCTACAACTCGCCTCCCTTCAATAATACTTTGCCAAGTCTAAGAAGGTAAGGTTCCTATTTCTGCTGTAAGAATAGAATTAAATCTGAAGTATTTACCTTTAAGTATTCTAGAAAGAAGAGAGTTAGGTTGAGTCATGATTTTCCAACACTATTTATCCAAAAGAGTCAGGTTTTGAGCCTTGAGATCTTTGAAACTAGGCCCACCTTCTTTCTTAAGGCTAGTCTTCTTATCGCAACTAATCCACACCATTTGCCTTTCATAACCTTGCTACCCCCACCAAAATTGAGTTAAAATACTATGAAATTTATTTAGCAAGTTGTCCGAAAGTTTAAAACATGACAATGTGTATATTGGTATGGCTTCACCAACTGCTTGAAGTAATACCTGTCTTCTTCCATTAGATAAAAAGCATATTTTCCATCCTTGTGTTCTTTTGAGAACCTTATCTTTGATTGAGTTGAAAGTGGATTTAGAGCGATTGACAAGGGAAGGTAGACTCAAATATTTATCCTGTGCACCTATGTGAGAAATATTCAGCTAAACTGCTAGGGAGGTTCTAATCAACTTTAGAGTGTTATTACTGAAGAATAGGGCCGATTTATTAAGACTGACTCTTTGCCCACTGAAACTCTCATAAGATTCCAATAATTCTAGAATAGAGGCACAACTATTTTCCGAAGCTTTACCGAATAGAATGGAATCATCAGCGAATAGCTACTTGTTATTTGTTCCTTATTGTTGCTTATAATTCTAGTTGAACACTTGTGGATATTGAATTTCCTTTAATTGAATTTGAGGTTTTATGTTCTCTTCATGTTTATGTTGATCCTTGCTAGTGATTACAAGTAGTGGGTAGCTGTAATTTTCATTTAATTTGTAATTTATTCATGTCTTTGACTAGTGTATACCAAATGTTTGATGAAATATTTTCAATTATGGAATAGATTTTCATTCTTGACTTGGGGTTTGAGTAATTGGGTACCTTTGAGTTGTTAATGTCCAATTCTGATTAGCAATTCAAAGTCGTTAATTGGTTTGGTTTTCACTAACACTAGCCTTTCACTAAGTCAAATTAGTGAGTTGGTTAGGACTTATGGATTGAAATCAATTATGCCTACTTGACTTTCCTTCAATGTAAAAGGATGCGAAGTAGGAATACTCTTATTAATTATCATGTTTATGGTTAACAACAAGGATAGGAAGCCTAGTTCTCACCCCTAGTCAAGGCCATTTTGATTAATTGATTGTCATACCTTTTGTTGATTTTAATTTCCTAGCTCTCTTATCTTAAATTCGTATCTCTTAGTTACATGCCTTTTTGTTGCTATCATCTTAGTTGCATGCTTGTTAGATAGCCATTTACTTACTTAGTGTTTCTAATTGTTGCAAATTGTTTGTTAATTGTTAATTGCATTTGAATTTTAGTCACTTTACTTTTCCCGTGTTCAATTCCAAAACCCTCGGATTTCCTAATCAATTATGTGCACTCAATTGCAAGTCCTAGGAAAACGGCCCGAGATTCTACTCGGTATTGATTTGATTCTTGTGACATTCTTCTAAACTCTGATTGAGGATTACTTGTCAGTTTAGGCTATACTTGCGATATTCGAGTTTGAAAACCTTTGAATTTTCTAGACCGACATTAATCCTCCGTCAAGTTTTTTTGGCGCTGTTGTCGGAAACTTGCATATGTGAGCCATATTGTTGGTTGGTGTGAATATGTGCATATGTGAATAGTTACTTTTTTTATTGTTTCTTTGTTTTTGGTTATTAGTTACGATTTATAGTTAGTAGTAATTGGTAGTTACTTTTCCTTAGTATTCCTTTTTGTCACGATAATTGCATGAACTCTATATTTCCTCTATTAAGTGACGCATTCATTACCAGATCCGAGCTTAGTCCCATTTGATCCTGAGATTGAGAAAACTATATTATACATTAGGCAAGCTCGGCGTCAGTTGGCCTTTGGGGGTAGTGAAGTGGTTCCTGCTAATTCACCAACATTTTTCGAGGTTGAGTCTGAGGCGTCATTCGATGAAGGAACTATTTATTTTTCTGTTGACTCTTTTGACGTTGCTTCTACCGAATCAGGTACTGAGACTATGGCTGCTCCAAAGAGAGTCACTCTCAAGGAGGCGGGCAGACCTAATATCACTCTTCAATCGCTCCAAGTCCGCTATCTCGATTTGGATGCCAACTTTAAGTTAAAAACTGGTTTGATAAATCTGCTTCTCAAGTTTCATGACTTGCCTGCTGAAGATCCCATCAAGTATTTGAGGGGCTTCCAAGTGGTGTGTTTAACCACTAGGAGACATGGGTCAGATGAGATTGCTATCTTAGTCTTTGCTTTCTCTTTCTCTATTGAGGGAAGAGCGAAGTAATGATTTTACACTCAGCCGGATGAAGTGGTTACAAATTGCGACATACTCCGGAGAGAGTTTTTGGGTAAATTCTTCTCACCTGAGGTAACCGATCGATTGAAAAAGAAAATCTCTTACATTATACAAAGTGAATTAGAGACGCTCCATGAGTATTGGGAGTGATTCAAGAAGCTACTTGATTCTTGTCCTCATCACCGGATAGATGACTTGGTTTTGATAAGCTACTTTTGTCAAGGTCTCAAGTCTCAAGACAAGATCCTCCTAGATACTTCTAGTAATGATTCCCTTGTGAAGTATAAGACGGTTGAGAAAGCTTGGCAACTCATCTCCGATTTAGCCGAGTCCACTCAACATGCGAGATCAAGAAACCACCCATCAAGAGCTATTGTAGAAGTGTCCCCTAGTGAATCTGCTCTTACCAAGACTTTCAGAGAAATGACCACCATCCTCAAACAAATCCACCAAAATCAACAACAACCCAAGAATTCAAGGATCACCACAACAATACCAGTCGCAAGCTCCACCAAGAGTGTGTGGTGTATGTGCTTGTAGTTCCCACTATACGGATGAGTGCCCACAAATTTAAGAAGACAATGTATTGGCGGCGGCCAATCCGTTCTACAACCGCTCAAACTTCCACCTGAAGAATCAATGTTCCTATCAACAAGGGAACAACTATAACCAAGGGTAGAAATACAACTACAACCAATGGTGGAGAGACAACTATAACCAAGGGTGAAGAGAAAATTCGAATCAAGGGTGGTAAGACAATTCAAACCAAAGGTGGAACAATAACCCTCAACCATACTGCAATCAACAAAACCCACCATTTCAACAATAACACCAAGGTCAAAGATCCCAACCTCCACATCAAAGACAACCCTAAGTACCCCAACTCACACACCTTCAAGTACCACAAATCACTTACCCCTCTTCTTCTTCTTCAAATCAATCCCCAATGATGGCACCCTTTGTACCATTCTTCATGAACAACGGAAGTTTCAAAAGAAACAAGATACTTACATGGCTACCTTGACCGAGGTTTTATCCCATTTGACTTTGCCAACATCCAACAATAACCAAGACACCTTCCAACCTTCAAATTCAAGTGGAATTCCATCTCAGCTACTCCCAAACCCCAAGGGTAGCCTTAATATTATCACTTTGAGGTCTGGTACAACACTAGAGGAGAGGGTTCCCAAGGATTCAAGTGTGAAGGGGGATACTCATGAGGAAGATATTGTTGAGATAGAAGATGTGGATGAAGAGGAGGCACAAGAGGTTGTTGATGAGGAGGAAGACCAAGAAAAGGCTAAGGATTCCAAGAAGAAAGATGTTGTGGAAGAGCCTATCCCGATTCTATTTCCAACCATAGCAAAGAAGGCTAAGAAGCACTTGGAATGAATCCTAACATGGTAGATATCTTCAAAAAGTTGAGGTAACAATTTCTCTCTTTGATGTAATCTCACAAGTACCAAAGTATGCAAAATTTTTGAAGGATTTGTGCATTAATAAAGATAGGATCAATGAATTAGAGACTATTGGATTCTATTTCTTCTTTGATGGGAGCTATTCCTGAAAAATTTGGTGATTCAGGACTTTGTCTAGTTTCTTGCACTATTGGTAGTACACAATTTGTTGATTGTTTGTGTGATTTAGGGGGCATGTGTTAGCATTATGCTGCTCTCAGTCTATGACAGGTTGAATATCCCACCGTTGAAGCGTTCGGCTGCCCGTTTTATATTTGCATATAAGAGTGCAATCACCTCAACTTTGCTGTAGCGATCGACCCGTATCCTGATTTTTCCCTTGCTAACAGTTTCTAGATACGTGCCCTGGTAAACCGCACTTGTAACATACACCTAAGGCAAAACGACACGACTTATCCGGCTGGTAGCGACCACACTTCTGACAGGTCAGACCCTCTGAAGTAGCCTTGTTTGTTTTCCTCTACCATCTCCTTGGTGATCGTCATTCGTTCTAACTTGGTTCCGACCTTGGAAAAATTGTTGCGCTTATCTTCTTCGCTTGAATTATTGGCCCATTGGTGTGAATCCTTGATTGTACTCCCTTCGGTGAAATTCTCTGCGATCATTCTCCGCCATAGCAGCCTTCTTTAGACATTCTTCTGCCACCCTACTCTTGTTACCAATTCTGAGAAGACTCTAATCTATATCGGGCTCAGTGAACTCAAAATGTCACTCCAGAGTCCTCCTTCGTATTTAATGCACTTTCATTCCTCAAAGTCTCCCGGTGCACCCTGACAAATTCTGGAAAACAGTCACAATTCCTCAAACTTATTTGTATATTCAGCAACCGACATTGACCCCCTGTTTCAACTGTAATAATTCAAGCTCCTTGGCCATCCTAACTGACTTAGGAAAATACTTTATATAGAATTTGGTCTGAAACACATCCCAGGATATCACAACATTGTTTGGCTGCAAAATACGTCGCGTTCTTTACCACCAATATTGAGCTTCACTCTGTAACTGGTAAGTTGCAAACTCAACACATTGATCTTCAGGGATTTTCTGTGCTTGTAAAGCCCGCTCCATTGCTTGGAACCAGTTATCTGCCTCTGTTGGGTTTATAGTTCCTCTAAAGGTAGGTGGGTGCACTTTCAGGAAAGTAGCGAGCGTCATTAGGCCATTTTCACTGTTACTGCGATTCCCATTACTAGCTTGATTCCCTAACACCGTAGCCATAGCCTGCATAGCATCAGCCATGTTTTCTAGGACAGTCATGAAGTTTGCAGGGTTGTTCGCATTTGTTTTGGATTCCTCGTTACTATTCCTACCTCTCCCTTAGCCGTGTCCGTGTCCACGAGTCGCCATTTGGTTCTTGTTCATACCAAACAAGTGATATCAAGGTGATCAGTCTCAATATCGCAAGTCTAATGCTTCAAAATCCCAAATGCATGCTCATGAACATTCATGCCACATATATATCAGTTAGATATTCTAATTTAGCATGTACAAACACCCAGAGTATACCCAGAAGTATAGTCAGTTCATCCCTCAGGCTCTACAGGAACGAACTGTTCTTATACCATAATTTAACACCCTACCACTCAAAGCTTTATGTTAAGTCATGAAATAGAGGTGGTGAGCTATTACGACCTCTAAAATAAAATGTATACATAATAGTAGTTGAAAGGAATCTATAACGAAGAGCATTGAAGGAAAGTTTAAACAAAACTGTGAAAAGAACAGCACATCACACTTGAAAACCTAAAATCGGATAAACTGAAAGGATAACCAAAGATACATAAGGAGTAGGGTACAAAAATATATAATATCAAGCTCCTGGCGCATCCTGTGAAGTTAAAGTTGGCCGGAGTTCACACACACACACACACACACACACACACACACACACACACACACATATATATATAGGAGAGTTTATAAACATAATAGATAACTAACAGTCCAAAATATAACATCCCAAAGCTAAACCTCACCTGCACAGAAACTCCAAACGCTCAGCGAAGTGTCTCTCGACCTGCATCTGAAAACAACAACATTTGTATAGAATGAGAACCGGAGATTCTCAGCATGGTAATGGTGCCTACATAGATAGTATATAAGGTTTCGAAAAAGTCAAAGGCAATTCTAAAACTTCGATACTCATATTTAAAACTTATATTTATGATTTAAAACCATAAACAAGGTAAGTTATTGATGAGCGGATATTTTATACGCTTTTTGATGTTATTTTCTTAGTGTTTTTGGTAGATTTTGTTAAGTTTTATTATGTTTTAGTAGATTTTAATGCAAAATTCACTTTTTAGATACTACTTTGAGCTTTTGTGTTTTTCTTATGATTTTAGGTAAATTTTAGATGAATTTGACAAGTTTTGAAAAAGTCTGATTCTGAGGCAAGTAAAGCATAGCAGATGCTGTCAGATTCTGACCTCTGTGCATTCAAACGTACATTTCTGGAGCTATAGAGGTCCAAATGATGTGTTCTCAACGGTGTTGGAAAGCTAACTTCCATAGATTTTCAGCAATATACAATGGTTTATACTTTTCTTCAGATTGGACAGCCCAAAACGGGCGTTGAACACCCAAACTACCCCTTAGTGGGCGTTCAACGCTCCAAGATGACCAAAGCCAGTATTGAACGCCCAAACCTGGCGTTCAATGCCACCAAGGGAGCTCAAGGTAGCATGGACAACCCCCTAATGGTCCATTCCTCAAGTTAAACGCCAAGCTCAGCCCAAGACACTCACCTAAGTGGGCTCAGAAGTGGATTTTCACACCTTTTGCCTAGTTTATTTCATTTTTGTAATTTCTAATTATAATTAATGTCTCCTTAGGTTTAGTATTAGTATATATTAAGGGAAGAACACCATTGTTTAGAGACTTCTCCACCACATTCAAACTACACACTTTATTTTCTGTACAGTATGAGCAACTAAACCTCCTAGGTTAAGGTTAGGAGCTCTGCTGATTCCTATGGATTAATGCAATTACTTTTCTAGTTCAATCTATGTTTGATTCTATTCAATGATGCATTGTCGTTCTTCATCCTTATGAATCTCGATTCTACATGAGTTCCTTATGAGTCCTGACCCGGATAGTATTAAGCTACAGCTTGAGAATGCATCACGGGTTCCAACAAGTTATCTGGGCTAATTGGGGTATGTAACATAAAACCTCGTTAGTCAGGGGTAATTGAGGTTTCTGTGGCTCTAAAGGCTAGAATCATAAGAGCATCATTCTCTAATCTGGAAGATCTGACCTCGTCTGTGGCGTTTTGAGTAGGATCATCAAGAGATTGAATTGCGTGCGCTTCACCCTCTCCCAGATTGATCTAGTCCGTTCAGATGTTCGATTTGTACCTGAGGAGATTAATGACCATGACCAATGACTTAATCACTTACAGCCTTGTCATTGAAGGAATCACTCATCATTGGAGTAGTGAGCATGACATGTTAATCCAGAAGAAGAAGCATATTCGAAGCCTTAACTAATCTGTCATTACTGTTTTTACATCCACTCTTTATCGCTTTTGTTATTGCTTATTTATATGCCTACAACAAACAACAACTATCCTTCTATTCGTCTGACAAAGATCTGCAGGATAACCACAACTTGCTCAATTCGAGAATCCTCGTGGGATTTGACCCTCACTCACCTGAGGTATTACTTGGACGACCCAGTGCACTTGCCGGTTCAGTTGTGTGAGTGACAAATTCACGCACCAGTTATCTAAGATACTCAGGTTCTAAATCTAATTCTAACTTAACCCCTAATTTTTCACTTTCCTCTAATCCTCCAAAACTCTGGTGGAACTGCCCTTGTCACTCCCCAGCTAGACAGGAGCATCTCAATTACACAAACAAATAATATAGACAAGGAAAACACAAGTAGTATACAGATACAGTAGGTAGAAAGTATAGCAAATAAGCATAGTAATCACAAAGGCAAATCCAAATAATGCAAACTCAATCAAAACAAACAAATGCATATGATGTATGCCTGCCCTATGACTGATGATATCATCTGTTGGTTATATAGCCGAATCATACATGTCCTGGTAGCTAACTTTGGATAGAAACACCTATTGCGGAGCAAGCGGGACTGTGCCACAACCCTTCTCTTACTACTACCCGCTTAACCCAAAGCAAGTGGAGTAACCACTACTGCTGCTCCTACCCAGGCGGACATTTACAAGCTCAATCTGGAGCAAGTAGAATAATCTACTACTACTGCTACTACTCAGGTGTCACAATCGTTGACCTGGAACAAGCGGGACAAACCACAATCCTTGCTGCTGCCCAGATATTCCAAACTAAAAATTTATTCAATCATAATTCATCAATGTAAATATCAGTCTCATCAATAATCAATGGCTCATTTCATTTCAAACTCATTCAACATTATCCTTATTCATCAATATTGCATTATTCTCAAAATTGTCTCTTTCATCAATATTCATTATCCTCTCAAATCAATCGTTAATTGAGTTTTCAAATTTTTTATCTATAAGAACAAATTATAGAATTAAAATACAATTTATTCTTTCTAAACTTTATCTTATATGTTATTTATACATTTTGGCATTCAATAAAGTATGAATTCTAGCAGAAAGTGATGATGATTTATGGAAGTATTGTAAGAAGTTATCCTTACGCCCATGTTGGCAAGAACCTTTAAACTCTCAAAACTTAATATCAAATTTAATGCAATTAACATCTACAAGCTACAACATTAGAGATGAATAGACAAGTTCCTTGTCATTTGTAATATTTATTTATTTATGGGGAATTAATAGTTGATTCTTATTTTTTACTCCATAATAATAATAATAATAATAATAATAATAATAATAATAATAATAATTAGTACCAGAAAACATCAAACGGGAATTTTAATGGGATATTTTTGCATAAATTATCATATTTTCCTGTATTAATATGACATGAGATATATCAAATTTCGTTAATATCGAGGAACAAGCGAACCTTAAACAATCTAAGGTTATACGCACCAAAATTTGGATTCAACCTGATCAATCTTAACCTTTATTATATTGACAATGCCAATATAATTATAAATTATTGTTGTATTAGGGTTTAATCTACTATTATTGAGTATGTTCTGGATGTCCACCATACTTTTAATGGCAATGACCAATTTAAAATATTAAATTGATCAAACTTAGCAAGGCTACAAGTTTCATGTTTTTCTCATTCATTTCTCCCAAAACTCGTATTGTATTTCGTTTATTAAATTTGTCCAATCAATCGCTAATTCAGGTTCCAGACTCGTTATCTATGAGAATAAATCACAGAAATAAAAATGCAATTTATTCTTCCTAAACTTTGTCTTATGGGTAGTTTATACAATTGGACATTTTATAAATCTTGAGTCACTGCAGAAAGTAATGATAATTTTTAGATGTATAACAAGAAATTAATCATGCGTCCATGTTGTCAAGGAATTCTTGACACTCAGAACCTAAAATCAAATTTAATACAATTAATATCTACAAGATACAATATCAGAGATAAAGAGATACATTGCTTGTTATTTGTAATATTTATTCATTTATTTATTTATTTGTTTATTGAAAATCAATAGTTGATCCCTATTTTTTACACCATGATAATATTAATAATTGGGTATACAAGCAAATTTCACACAGATATTTTGATGGGATATTTTTTAATAAAGTAGCACATTTACCTGTATTAATAGGATTTGAGATATATGTAGCTCTATTAATATCGAGTCACAAGCAAACCTCAAACAATTTAAAATTGTATCGATATATGTTCAGGCTCAACCTAACGAATCTCATCATTTATTACATTGACACTGCCAATATAATTATAAGTCGTAATTGTATCAGGGCGTAATCCAGCATTCTTGAGTACCCTTCGTATATCCAATCTATTTTTAATATCAATGACTAATCTAAAATATTGAAATTGATTAAACTTAGCAAGGCTACAAGTTTCATGTTTCTCCCATTCATGTCTCTAAAAGTTCGTGTTGAGTGTTTTATTTAATAGCTATGGCTAATCAATCGCTAATTTAGTTTCCAAACTCATTATTTATGAGAATAAATTATATAATGAAAATACAATTTATTCTTCCAAAACTTTATCTTATGTGTAGTTTATACATTTGGGCATCTAATAAATCATGAATTCCAACAGAAAAGTGATGATGATTTATGGAAGTATTGCAAAGAGTTATTCATGCACCCATGTTGACAAGAACATTTGGACTCTCAAAACTTGATATCAAATTTAATGCAATTAACATCTACAAGATATAATATCAAAGATGAATAGACAAATTCCTTGTCATTAGTAGTATTTATTTATTTCTAGAAAATTAACAGTGATTTCTATTTTTTACTCGATAATAATAATAATTGGGTACTACCAAATATCTGGCGGGTATTTTAATGAGATATTTTTTGCATAAAGTATTATATTTGCCTATATTAATAGGACATGAAGTATATTAGACTCCGCTAACATCGAAAAACAAGAGAACTTCAAACAATCTAAGGTTGCATGCACATAAGTTCGGACTCAACCTGACCAATCTTAGCCTTTATTCTATTGACAATATCAATATAATTATAAATTGTTGTTGTATCAGGATCTAATCAGGCATAATCGAGTATGATATGAATGTACACCTTATTTTTAATGGCAATGACCAATTTAAAATATTAAAATTGATTAAACTTAGCAAAGCTACAAGTTTCATGTTTCTCCCATTCATTTCTTTAAAAATTCGTATTTTGTTTCGCTTATTAAATTTGTCCAATTAATTGTTAATTTAAGTTCCAATCTCGTTATCTTTGGGAATAAATCACAGGAATGAAAATACAATTTATTCTTCCTAAACTGTCTTTTGTGCAATTTATATAATTGGCATTTCATAAATCTTGAATTCCTATGGAAAGTAATGATAATTTACAAATGTATAGCAAACCATGCGCTCATGTTGTCAAGGACTTTTTGACACTCAGAACCTAAAATCAAATTTAATGCAATTATCTACAAGCTACAATATCAGAGATAGAGAGATTTGTTGCTTTTTTTATAATATTTTTTTTTGAAATTTAATAGTTGATCCTTGTTTTTTATACCATAATAATAATATTAATTGGTTACAAGCAAACATTACGCAGATATTTTAATGTGATATTTTTTAATAAAGTAGCACATTTGTCTTTGTTAATAGGATATGAGATATATGTGACTCTGTTATTATCGAATTACAACCGAAACTCAAACAATCTAAGATTGTATTGATACTTGTACAAGCTCAACTTAACCAATATAATCTTTTATTGCATTGACAATGTCAATATGATTATAAGTTGTAGTTGTATCAACGCCTGATCTAGCATCCTCAAGTACCTTTCGTATATCCAACCTATTTTCAATTGTAATGACAAATCTTAAATATTGAAATTGATTAAACTTAGTAATGATACTAGTTTCATGTTTCTCTCATTCATCACTCCAAAAGTCTGTGTTGAGTATTTTATTTATGAGAATAAATTTCAGAATAAAAATACAATTTATTCTTCCTAAACTTTGTCTTATTTGTTTTTTATATAGTCGGGTATTCAACAAAAAATGAATTCTAGCAGAAAGTAATGATGATTTATGAAAGTATTACAAAAAGTTATCCATACGATCATGTTGGAAAGAACCTTTGAACTCTCAAAATCTAATATCAAATTTAATATAATTAACATATACAAGCTACAACATCAAAGATTTATAGACAAGTTCCTTGTCATTAGTAATATTTATTTATTTTTTGAAAAATCAATAGTTGATTCTTATTTTTCACTTCATGACAATAATAATTGGATATTAGCAAACATCACACGAGTATTTTAATGGGATATTTTTTTTAGAAAGTATCATATTTGTTTGTATTAATAGGACATAAAATATATCAAATTCCATTAACATTGAGGCACAAGTGAACCTCAAATAATCTAAGGTTGTATGCATACAAGTTCGGGCTTAATTTAACCAATGTTAGACTTTATTTTAGTGACAATGACAACATGATTATAAATTATTGTTGTATCAGGGCCTAATCTACCATTATCAAGTATGCTCTGGATCTCCACCCCATTTTTAATGGCAACGACCAATTTAAAATATTAAAATTGATCAAACTTAACAAGGCTATAAGTTTCATGTTTCTCCCATTCATCTTTCCAAGAACTTGTATTGTATTTTGTTTATTAAATTTGTCCAATCAATCGCTAATTCAGGTTTTAAACTTGGTATCTATGGGAATAAATTACAGGAATAAAAATACAATTTATTATTCCTAAACTTTGTTTTATGTGCAGTTTATACAATAGGACATTTCATAAATCTTGAATTGCTACAGAAAGTAATGATTTTTAGATGTATAACAAGAAGTTAACCATGTGCCCAAGTTGGTAAGGAGTTTTTGACTCTCAAAACCTAAAATCAAAATTAATGCAAGTAACTTCTACAAGCAACAATATCAAAGATAAAGCAATATGTTGCTTATTATTTGTAACATTTATTTAAATTTTGAAAATCAATAGTTCATCCCTATTTTTTACACCATGATAATAACAATAATTGGGTACAAACAAACATCACGCAGATATTTTAATGTGATATTTTTGGAATAAAGTAGCATATTTTCTAGTGTTAATAGGGTTTGAGATATATGTGACTCCGTTAATATCGAGTCGTAAGTGAATCTCAAACAATCTAATATTATATAGATATATGGTCAAGATCAACTTGACTAATTCTATCTTTTATTGCATTGATAATGACAATATTATTATAAGTTGTAGTTGTATTAGGGTCCGATCCAACATTCTTGAGTACCCTTCGTATATCTAGCATATTTTTAATGACAGTAACCAATCTAAAATATTAAAAATGATTAAACTTAGCAAGACTACAAATTTCATGTTTCTCCCATTTATCTTTTCAAAAATACGTGTTGAGTATTTATTTATTATCTTTGACTAATCAAACTCGTTATCTATGAGAATAAATTATAGAATAAAAATAAAACTTACTCTTCCTAAACTTTGTCTTACATGTTGTTTATACATTTGGGCATTAAATAAAAAATGAATTCTAGCAGAAAGTGATGATGATTTATAAAAGTATTACAAAGAGTTATCTCTATGTTCATGTTGGCAAGAGCCTTTAAACTCTTAAAACCTAATATCAAATTTAATGCAATTAACATATACAAAATACAACATCAGAACTGTATAGACAAGTTCTTTGTCATTAGTAATATTTATTTATTTTTGGAGAATCAATAATAGATTCTTATTTTTCATCCATGATAATAATAATTGGGTAATAGCAAATATCATGCGGAAATTTTAATGGAATATTTTTTGCATAAAGTATCGTATTTGCCTATATTAATAGGACATGAGATATATCGAATTTCGTTAATATTGAGGAACAAGCGAACCTCAAACAATCTAATGTTGTATGCATATAAGTTCGGGCTCAATCTGACCAATCTTAGCCTTTATTACATTGACAATGTCAACATGATTATAAATTGAGTTCCTAATCTACCATTATCGAGTATGATCTGGATGTCCACTCTAATTTTAATGGTAATAACCAATTTAAAATATTTAAATTGATCAAACTTAGCAAGGCTACAAGTTTTATGTTTTTTCCATTCAACTCTCCAACACTCGTATTGTGTATCATTTATTAAATTTGTCCAATCAATTACCAATTCAGGTTCAAAACTTGTTATCTATGGGAATAAATCTCAGGAACAAAATACAATTTATTCTCCTTAAACTTTGTCTTATGTGTAGTTTATGCAATTGGACATTTCTTAAATCTTGAATCCTTACAGAAAGTAATGATGGTTTTTAGATATATAGCAAGAAGTCAATCATGCGTCCATGTTGCCAAGGATTTCTTGACTCTCAAAACCTAAAAAAAAAATTAATGCAAATAATATCTGCAAGTTACAATATCAAAGATAAACAGATATGTTGCTTGTTTTTTATAATATTTATTTATATTTTAGAAATCAATAGTTCATCCCTATTTTTTACGCCATGATAATAATAATAATTGGGTACAAGCAAACATCACGTGGATATTTTAATGTGACATTTTTTGAATAAAGTAGCACATTTCACTGTATTAATAGGATACAAGATATATGTGACTCTGTCAATATCGAGTCACAAGTAAATCTCAAACAATTTAAGATTATATACATATATATTCAGGCTCAATTTGACCAATCCTATCCTTTATTGCATTGACAATGTCAACATGATTATAAGTTGTAGTTGTATCAGAGCCTGATCTAACATTCTCGAGTATCCTTCGTATATCCAAACTATTTTTAATGGCAATAACTAATCTAAAATATTGAAAATGATTAACTTAGTAAGACTATAAGTTTTATGTTTCTCCCATTCATCTTTCCAAAAGTCCGTGTTGAGTATTTTATTTATTAATATTGGCTGACCAATGACTAATTGAGTTTTCAACTTCGTTATCTATAAGAATAAATTACAATACGAAAATACAACTTATTCTTCCTAAACTTTGTCTTATGTGTTGTTTATACATTTTGACATTCACTAAAGAATGAATTTTAACAGAAAGTGATTATAATTTATCAAAGTATTGCAAGGAGTTATCCCTAGGCCTATGTTGTCAAAAACCTTTGAACCCTAAAAAATTTGATATCAAATTTAATGTAATTAACATCCACAAGCTACAACATTAGAGATGTGTAGACAAGTTCTCTGTCATTAGCAAGGTTGCGAGAACCGGACCGGTCAATAAACCGGTGAAATCACTGGTTTAATGGTTCACTGGTTCGACCGGGGTTCAACCGGTTTAATTAAATATTAAATAAAATTATTAAAAAATTTAAAATAATCTTAAGTATATAAATTTAATAATTTCTAACTTAATAAAATTTAATATTTCACATAATAAATTATCCATTACTTAATATTAGAGGTTCAAACATCAAACATCAAAGCTTATAACTAAACAAAAAATAAAACGTAAAAAAGAAATCAACTTCATGCAGCTTGACAATCACAGAAATCAACTGAGAATATTCATGAACCACCAAACAGAAGCAAAAAGTAACAATATTCTCAAAGCCACATTCTCAAAGCCACAGAAATTTTGAGATACCATTCAGTACATTATTACAAAGATTGTCAAGCTAATAGATAACAATCTAACAACTATTGGCTATTGATTACAAACACACACAGTAACAAGAAACAACTCTATAAATATTAATAAGCACACATAAACACACAGAGAAAAGAAGGATGACAAATTCCCCAGCTGCCTTCAACGCCCCAGCCTCAATTTGCTTGCAATGATCATCATTCAATCCCAAGTCACCAATAAACGCATCATAATGGAAAGCCAAAAACAGATTGAAGATTCATCAAACAGAAACCAAAATCATGTAATCCAGATAAACATGAAACAGCAACTCAAAATCATGTAATCCAAATAAACATCAAGCAGCAACCAAAATCATGTAATCCAGCATGAACAAATAGGAACAGAAACATGAACAGAAAAATCAAATTATAAACATGTTCTGAACTTCTGATGAACACAGCTAACAAAACATGAACAGATGAACACAGACTTAACAAATCATGAACAGAAAAATCAAAAAATTATAAAATCAAGCACAGAGTAGGCGACGATTAAATAGGAGCCAAGGTGGAAGGCAGAGTATTACCGGCGGCGATGGTAGAGGTGGAGAGCTCGGCGACGACAGTGGAGGTGGAGAGCTCGGCGAAGACGGTGGAGGTGGCGAGCTCGGTGACGACGATGGAGGAGAGGAGCTCCGCGACGGCGATGGAGGAGAGGAGCTCCGCGACGGCGAAGAGGGGCTGTGGGATGCGGTGGCGATGGCGGTGGGATGCGGTGGCGATGGTGGTGGCTATTAGGGTTCGTGAGAGGGTGAGAGGGTGAGAGTTGAGACTGAGATACTGAGATAGTGAGATGAGGATTGGGAATTAGCCATTAGGGATCGTGGCTTCGTGCATAGCCCTTTTCTTCTTTTTTTTTTTTTTTCCTTCAAAACGACGCCGTTTTGAAGTTTAATATGCAAACCAATAAACCGTAAAAAAACCGAACGGTTCTCCCGGTTTACCGGTTAACTGCCGGTTCGACCGGTTTTTTCACCGGTTTTCTACCAAACGGTTTCTAACCTTACTTGGACCGGTTAAGTGACCGGTTCCCGGTTTTTCCGATTGAACCGGCCGGTCCGGTTCGATTTTCAGAACCATGGTCATTAGTAATATTTATTTTTTCTGAAAAATCAATAATAGATTCTTATTTTCACTTTATTAAAATAATTGGGTACTATCAAACATTACACGGGTATTTTAATAAGATATTTTTTGCAAAAAATATCATTTGCAAAAAAGTATCAAAAAGTATATTGGACTCCATTAATATCAAGGCACAAACGAACTTCAAACAATCTAATGTTGCATGCACATAAGTTCGGGTTCAACCTGACTAATATTAGCCTTTATTGCATTGACAATGTTAACATGATTATAAATTGTTGTATCAGGTCCTAATCTACCATTATCGAGTATGTTCTGGATATTTATTCTATTTTTAATGGCAATAACTAATTTAAAATATTTAAATTTATCAAACTTAGCATGGCTACAAGTTCTATGTTTTTTCCATTCATCTCTCCAAAACTCGTATTGTGCTTCGTTTATTAAATTTGTCCAATCAATCACCACTTCAGGTTCAAAACTTGTTATCTTTGGAAATAAATCTCAAGAGCAAAATATAATTTAATCTACATAAACTTTATCTTAAGTGCAGTTTATACAATTGTGCATTTCTTAAATCTTGAATCCCTGAAGAAAGTAATGATGATTTTTAGATGTATAGCAAGAAGTTAACCATGTGCCTATGTTGCTAAGGACTTTTTGACTCTCAAAACTTAAAATAAAATTGAATGCAAGTAACATCTACAAGCTACAATATTAAAGATAAACAGATATATTGCTTGTTATTTATAATATTTATTTATATTTTAAAATTTAATAGCCCATCCCTATTTCTTACACCATGATAATAATAATTGGGTACAAGCAAACATCACGCGGATATTTTTTAAATAAAGTATCACATTTGCCTGTGTTAATAGGATATGAGATATGTGTGATTCCGTCAATATCGAGTCACAAGTGAATTTCAAACAATCTAAGATTGTATAGATATATGTTCAACTTAACAAATCCTATTCTTTATTGCATTGACAATGTCAACATGATTATAAGTTATAGTTGTATCAGTGCCTGATCTAGCATCCTCGAGAACCCTTCATATATGCAACCTATTTTAAATGGAAATAACTAATCTAAAATATTGAAAATGATTAAACTTAGCAAGACTACAAGTTTCATGTTTCACCCATTCATTTCTCCAAAAGTCCGTGTTGAGATTTTTGTTTATTAACATTGCCTAATCAATCACTAATTGAGTTTTCAAACTCATTATCTATGAGAATTAATTACAGAATGAAAATACAACTTATTTTTTTTAAACTTTGTATTATGCGTTATTTATACATTTGGACATTTAATAAAAAATAAATTCTAGTAGAAAATAATGATTATTTACCAAAGTATTTCAAGGAGTTATATATTCCTATGCCTATGTTGGCAAAAACCTTTAAACTCTCAAAAAGATCATATCAAATTTAATGCATTTAACATTTACAAGCTACAACATCAAAGATGTATAGATAAGTTCCTTATCATTAGTAATAATTATTTTTTATGGGAAATCAATAGTAGATTCTTATTTTCACTCCATGATAATAATAATTGGTTACTAGCAAATATCACACGGGTATTTTAAGGAAATATCTTTTGCATAAAGTATCATATTTTCCTGTATTAACAGGACATGAGATATATTGGATTCCGTTAAAATCGAGGTACAAGCGAATCTCAAATAATCTAATGTTGTATGCACATAAGTTCGGGTTCAACTTGACCAATCTTAGCCTTTATTGCATTGACAATGTCAACATAATTATAAATTGTTGTATCAAGTCCTAATCTACCATTATCGAATATGTTCTGAATGTCCACTCTATTTTTAATGGCAATAACCAATTTAAAATATTAAATTGATCAAACTCAGCAAGGCTACAAGTTTCATAGTTTTCTCATTCATCTCTCCAAAACTCGTATTGTGTTTCGTTTATTAAATTTGTCCAATCGATCGTCAATTCAGGTTCAAAGCTTGTTATTTATGGGAATAAATCTCTGGAATAAAATACAATTTATTCTTCCTAAACTTTGTCTTATGTGCAGTTTATAGAATTGGGCATTTCTTAAATATTAAATTCCTGCAGAAAGTAATGATGATTTTTAGATATATAGCAAGAAGTTAACTATGCGCCCTTGTTGCCAAGAACTTTTTGACTCTCAAAACTTAAAATAAAATTGAATCAGAGTAAAATCTACAAGCTACAATATCAAAGATAAATAGATAAATTGTTTATTATTTATAATATTTGTTTATATTTTGAAATTTAATAGTTCATCCTTTTTTTACACCATGATAATAATAATAATTGGATACAAGCAAACATCACGCAGATATTTTAATTTGATATTTTTTTAATAAAGTAGTACATTTGTCTGTATTAATAGGATACGAAATATATGACTTCATCAATATCAAATCACAAGTGAATCTCAAACAATCTAAGATTGTATAGATATATGTTCAGGCTCAACATGACCAATCCTATCCTTTATTGCATTGACAATGTCAATATGATTATAAGTTATAATTGTATCAGGGTCTGATACAACATCCTCGAATATCCTTGGTATATCCAACCTATCTTTAAAGGCAATAACTATTTTAAAATATTGAAAATAATTAAACTAAGCAAGACTACAAGTTTTATGTTTTTCTCATTCATTCTCCAAAAGTCCGTGTTGAGTGTTTTATTTATTAACATTGGCTAATCAATCGCTAATTGAGTTTTCAAACTCATTATCTATGAGAATAAATTATAGTATGAAAATACAATTTATTTTTCCTTAACTTTGTCTTATGTGTAGTTTATACATTTGGGCATTGAATAAATCATGAATTCTAGCAGAAAAATTATGATGATTTATGGAAGTATTGAAAGTAGTTATCCCTACGCCTATGTTTGCAAAAACCTTTAAACTCTCAAAAACATGATATCAAATTTAATGCATTTAATATTTACAAGCTACAACATTAGAGATGTATAGACAAGTTTCTTGTCATTAATAATAATTATTTTTTTTAGGAATTCAATAGTTAGATTCTTATTTTCACTCCATGATAATAATTGGGTACTAGCAAACATTACACGGGTATTATAATGGAATATTTTTTGCAAAAATATCATATTTGTCTGTATTAATAAAATATGAGATATATTGAACTTCGTTAAATTTGTGGCACAAACGAACCTCAAACACTCTAATGTTGTATGTACGTAAGTTCGGGTTCAACCTAACCAATCTTAGCCTTTATTGCATTGACAATATCAACATGAATATAAATTGTTGTTGTATAAGGGTCTTATCAACCATTATCGAATATGCTATGGATGTCCACCTATTTTTAATGGCAATAACCAATTTAAAATATTAAAATTGATCAAACTTAACAATGCTACAAGTTCCATATTTTTCCCATTTATCTTTCTAAAATTCATATTGTGTTTTGTTTTTGTCCAATCCATCGCCAATTCAGGTTCCAAACTCATTATCTATGATAATAAATCTCATGAATAAAATTGCAATTTATTCTCTCTAAACTTTATCTTATGTGTAGTTTATATAGTTGGGTATTTAATAAATCTTAAATCCCTGCAAAAAGTAATGATAACTTTTAGTTGTATAACAAGAAGTTAAGCATACGCCCATGTTGCTAAGGACTTTTTGACACATAGAACCTAAAATCAAATTTAATGCAAATAACATGTACAAGCTACAATATCAAAGATATAGAGATATGTTACTTGTTATTTGTAATATTTATTTATTTTTTAAAAATTAATACTTGATCTCTATTTTTTACACAATAATAATAATAATAATAATAATAATAATAATAATAATAATAATAATAATAATAATAATTTGGTACAAGCAAACATCACACGGATATTTTAATGTAATTTTTTTTAATAAAATAGCAAATTTTCTTGTGTTAATAGGATACGAGATATATGTGACTCCATTAATATCAAGTCACAAGTGAACCGCACACAATCTAAGATTGTATAAATATATGTTCAGACTCAACTTAACCAATCTCATCCTTTGTTGCATTGACAATGTCAATATGATTATAAGTTGTAGTTGTATCAGGGCTTCATCCAGCATCCTCGAGTACCCTTCATATATCTAGCCTATTTTTAATAGCAATGATCAATCTAAAATAATGAAATTGACTAAACTTAGCAAGGCTACAAGTTTTATATTTCTCCCATTCATCTCTCCAAAAGTCCTTGTTGAGTATTTTGTTTATTAGCTTTGGCTAATCAATCCTAATTAAATTTCCAAACTCGTTATCTATGAGAATAAATTATAGTATGAAAATACAATTTATTTTTTATTTTTATCTTATGTATAGTTTATACATTTGGTCATTCAATAAATTATGAATTCTAACAGAAAAATAATAATGATATATGAAAGTATTGAAAGTAGTTATTCCTAGACCCATGTTAGCAAGAACCATCGAATTGTCAAAATCTAATATCAATTTTAATTTAATTAATATCCACAAATTACAACATCAAAGATGAATAAACAAGTTCCTTGTCATTAGTAATATTTATTTATTTCTGAGAAATCAGTAGTCAATTCCTATTTTTCACTCCATAATAATAATAATAATAATAATAATAATAATAATAATAATAATAATATTATGAGTACTAGCAAGCATCATGCGAGTATTTTAATAGGATATTTTTTGCATAAAGTATCATAATTGTCTGTATTTAGGGGTGGACAAAAAAATCTAAATTTTGGATTTTAAACCAAATTCAAACCAAACCATTAAAAAAAACCAGTTTTAAATAGAAAAAATCCAAACCAAATTAAGTTTATTTTTTAGTTTGGTTTTTAATCCAGTCCATTTTAAATCCGGATCTAGATTCAGATCCAAATTAAGATCCAAATTTCAAAACAACCCTAACTCTAATTCAGTGAACCATTTCACGCTTAACTCACGCAAAATCCAATCCACTTCTCCTTCGATCGGGTAGTCTCTGCTGTAGCTGGCACCGGAGCAGACAACTGGCACCGGCACCGTGTTGTCTCCTTCAACCGTTCAACGGCCTTACTTCTGTTTCTCTTCTTCTTCCTTTGGTCTTCTCTGCCGTCGTCTTCACCGTCGCCGACTCGCCATCACAGGTGTGGACTTCCAGTTCTTTTGCTTTCCATTCTCCTCTGCTCGTGCTTCTTGCCTCTGGGTCATAGCCTCACAAGGTTAGTACCACCCATTTTTCCATCTTACTTTGCCTCTGCCCATTTTAGTTGCTGTGCCATCATTTCAAAAGAATAATATAAACTTACCTAGGAACCCTTATTTTGGTTTATCACTGTAGTGTGGTTTAAGAGGTATGATTGTCATCTCTTTTTCTTTTTGACTGTAAAACTGTGATAAACTTAAGTTTGGTACATTTTGTTCCTGTAAATTTTCAATTGCACAGTTCTGTATGCAATGTATCAATGCACATAGCCAAAATTTCCTTTTTTCTACTGTAAATTTTCAATTGCACAGTTCTGTATGCAATGTATCAATGTATCAATGAATAAAATTGGGTTTTAAAAATAAATGTGTTATCTCCTTGTCTGCCAATCATGCTATCAAACTCGTGGTAGGGGTCATGAAAGCTTATGGTTGGAATTGATATGAAGATGATGATGATGATGATTGGGACAGTCATTTTGTGATTCTTAAAGATGTTTCTTTTATTTTTTGGATGATGATGTTACTTCACATTCCACAAATACAAACTAGTCTTAGTCTATAGCTCACTGCACTCATATTTATGCTAACAATGTCATTGACTCATAGCCGACATAAATTTTGATTAGTTGAGAAATTTCAACATCTTATATCCTCACTAATTTAATTTTCTAGTCTTGATCAGTTGTGCCTAGATTTCTAAATTTTGTAATTTAATTGTGTATGTATCTATTTGTGTATCTATTTTCTAATTTCCATAAATGCATAAGAAAAAATAATATATGAATTTAACCTATTTATATTCAAATCTCCTTGGATTTTTTGTTAAAAAATTTGGTTTGAAAATTGGATTTTAAAAAATTAGTTTTAAAACTGGATTTTTAGTTAAAAAAAACTGGTTTTAAAACTGAATTTTTGGTTAAAAAATCTGGCTTTAAAACTGGATTTTATAAAAAAAACAGATTTTAGATTTGGATTAAAAAAAACAAATTTAAAACCAGTTTGTACGTAAAACCGGATTTAAAATCGGTTTGTAAGTAAAACCGGATTTAAATTCTAAAACCGATTTAAAACCAATTTTTATTTTTTCAAACCGGTTTAGAATTGGTTTCTCTCTTCAATCCAGTTCTGGTTTGGTTTTATGAACCATAAAACTGGTTCTGATGTAGATCCAGTTTGGATTTATAAAAATCCAAACCACGTCCACCTCTACCTGTATTATTAGGACATGAGATATATCGGACTCCGTTAATATTGAGGGACAAACGAACCTCAAACAATCAAAGATTGTATACACATAAGTTTGAGCTCAACCTGATCAATCTTAACCTTTATGCTATTGATAATGTCAACATGATTATAAATTGTTGTTGTATCAGGGCCTAATCTAGCATTATCGAGTATGCTATGGATGTACGCCCTATATTTTGATCGCAATGACCAATTTAAAATATTAAAAATTGATCAAAGTTAGCAAGACTACAAGTTCTATGCTTCTCCCATTTATCTCTCCAAAAATTCATATTGTGTTTCGTTTTTTAAATTTGTCAAATCAATCACTAATTTAGGTTCCAAGCTCATTATCTATGGGAATAAATCACATGAATGAAAATACAATTTATTCTTCTTAAATTTTGTCTTTGTGCAATTTATACAATGGGGTATTTCATAAATCTTGAATCCCTATATAAAGTAATGATGATTTATAGATATATAGCAATAAGTTAACCATAGACCCTTGTTGTCAAGGATTTTTTTACTCTCAAAACTTAATATCAAATTTAATGCAATTAACATCTACAAACTACAATATCATAGATAAAGAGATATGTTGCTTGCTATTTGTAATATTTATTTATTTTTTGAAAATCAATAGTTGATCCCTATTTTTTACACCATGATAATAAGAATAATAATTGGGTCAAGCAAACAATACGCGAATATTTTAATGTGATATTTTTTGAATAAAGTAACACATTTTCCTGTGTTAATAGGATATGAGATATATGTGATTTCGTTAATATCGAGTCACAAGCGAACCTGAAACAATCTAAAGTTGTATAGATATATATTCATGCTTAATCTGACCAATTTCAACTTTTATTGCATTGACAATGTGAATATTATTATAAATTGTAGTTGTATCAGGGCCTAATCTAGCATTCTCGAGTACGTATCGGATATCCAACCTATTTTTAATAGCAATAACCGATCTAAAATATTGAAATTGATTAAACTTAGCAAGGCTACAATTTTCACGTTTCTCCCATTCATCTCTTCAAAAGTCCGTGTTGAGTGTTTTGTTTATTATCTTTGACTAATCAATCGCTAATTGAGTTTTCAAACTTCTTATATATGAGAATAAATTAGAGAATGAAAATACAATTTGTTCTTTTTAAACTTTATCATATGTGTTGTTTATATATTTGGTCATTCAATAAAGTATGAATTCCAGCAGAAAGTGATGATGATTTATGGAAGTATTGCAAGGAGTTATTCCAACACTCATGTTGGCAAGAACCTTTGGAAGTATGAAGCCTGATATCAAATTTAATACAATTAACATCTATAAGCTACAACATCAGAGACGAATAGACAAGTTCCTGCATACCAAGATCGGTGAATTTAGTTAGGGATCGATATGCCTAGTGCACTTGTACAGATCTCTTTGTAGGGCATCTCGTTTTGATTGAAAGTAGGTTGATGGTCCACTAACACTTTTGCTGACTTGGGTCTGGATCCGTCTACCATTTCTTGTGCCGATTCCTGTTAACTCCCTACTTTTTCCACTTGCAAACAAGTAAAACTATCTGTTAACAACTTCAACTATATGTTATCATTGTATCTTAATGTTTAAGGTTTTAGGTGTGTTAATAAAATAAATGATATCAGTTAGCATAATTGGGAGCATACTGACTGACCATATAGATTTTATTCTCTTGCTCACTTTAGGAGGTCATTTGATGAACTGCAAAAAGGTCAAGTATGTTTTCATGATATAAGTGTCTGTGTTTGGTATGACCTTATTATTTTTTTAGTGTGTAATCATGTGTTTCTTTTATGTGTCCAGTTTGTGTAAGAGGCTTATGGTGTTAGTCTAATTGAGCCAGGCGTGATTCCGGTAAGCATCCGTCAGCATTCAATTGTGTGGAGTGTTTTAGTACCATGGTTCTAAAAATCGAACTGGACCAGTCGATTCAACCGGGTTTATCTGGAACCAGTTCCGTAGTTGGTCGGCTGAAGCAAAAAACCGTCTGATAAAAATTGGTGAAAAACCGGTTGAACTGGCAATTAACTGGTGAACCACTTGAACCGGGCAGATTTTTTTAAAGATTTTTTATTTTTCAATTTATAAAAAACAGAAACCCCATTTTTTCTCTCTCTCGCACATGAAACCCTACCTTAGCCAAACCCTATCAGAGTTCAGAGGCTCAGTTGCTGGTATCTTCAAACTTCAGTGCCCCCTCTCTCTGTCTTCGCTGTCACCTCCTTTTCTCACAACCTCTACCGTTGTCGAAGGCAGCAACCCCCACTCTATTCATTGCGTGTCTCAACACACTCTCTTTTCACTGCCTGCACCATTGCTGCTTTTTTGCCCCTTACCGTGGGTCATCGCTGCTCAACTCCTCGTCGGCACTGCTCTGCTCCTCGCCGAGGGTCGGCGCTACTTCTCCGCTCCTCACCGTGCATCATTTCTGCTTCTCTGCCTCCTCGCCAGTCTTGCTATTGCTTCTCTACTTCGCATCGTGTCCGCAGTCGCCAATGTTCTATAACCATGTATGTTGTGAATGATTGATGTGTTGTTGCGTGGTATGCAGGAATGGAAGAGAAGTGGACAGATACCAGCATTTGGGAACTGAGAATTCGTGAACAAGTTGCCAATAACTCAGTACTTTAAATGTGCAAGACAAGCTGGCTTGGTTCATTACAGTTCCTCTTCCAGAGAGAGTGATCCTTGCATTCGCGAACTTTACTCTCTTGATTTTTACAAACCTCCTTCTACTCTCAAAAAGGTCTTTCTCTTTTTCAATATTATCTTAATTCATTACATTTTTGTTGCTTCAAATTTTGTTTCTTTTACATTGTACTATGTTCTATTTTATTGCTCTTTAAATTAGCTATAGAAATTAAATTAAATTTAATTAAAAGGGCCTTGTTGTCATTCCTAGTCTTTACTCCTTGCACATGAAATATGAGATGTGATTTTTAAGTACGAACCCTCAAGATTTTGAGCAGTGGGTGGTACATAAATGTGTGTTGTGGGGACCAATGTCTCATAAAGGAGGATTTGGTTGTTGATACAGTACACTGATTCTATTTTGAGCCATTTATTTCTGTCTCACCAACCACATTAAAACCCTTTTAATTTACCATAGTTTTGGAGTTTGCAAACAAATAAGGAATAGTGATTTTGATGTGCATGTGCAGGGAAATAGGACAAGAACAAGAACAGAGAAAGAGAGAGGAGGTGCTCTCATGCATTAGTTACTAGCATCTTTTTTTCTGATATGATGTTGTTGCTGATTATGGGAATTGTTGCTGATTTTCTGATTTTTTATGATTAGTACTTTTGTTAAGTTGAAAACTTGATTGTTGATTTTTTTGTGGTAGAACATTATGTGTTTGTCATTTAGGTGTGTTTTGATCTATTTTAGTTATAAATTTTGAATTTTATTAGGTTAGAAATTATTGAATTTAAGTATTTGAAATTATATATTGAATTTTTAATAATTTTATTTAATATATAATTAAACTGATTGAACTCTGGTCGAACTATTGAACCAGTCACCTTACCAGTTCATTGACCAGTTCGGTTCTCGCAACCTTGTTCAGTACCGTTAATATCATTTGAATGCATTGAGTGACATGCAACTGATAGGTATAGGAGACAGTTTGGTTTAATCCATAACATTCCTCCTTAGGAACGAAGTCTAGACCGATCACACGGGAAAGTCCTGACTGGCCCTAAGAATCTTGACTGGTCCTTCGAACATTCATTTTAGGTATTGCAATGGACGAACAAGTATAGTCACGTTCTTGCTAATGTTACCGTGCAAGCACAGCATCCCCTAGAGCTTTACATGTACTGGTACCGCAAAAAATATGGCGACCACTTGAACTTGTCAAATCTTGTGGAGCAAGATAACTAAGAGGGCAATCCGGTAGGTGATAATGAGAATCAAGAGCCACGGCCACAGTCACCGCCACCATCATTGCCACCACCAGAACCACAACAACAGCAAAACATGTGAAAAGCTTTAAGAGGCAAAGAAGTTCCGTTACTACAGGCAATAGCTAAACTGATAAAGTTGTGTCGGTCAGAGATAAGTCCCACACCATCTCGAGTCACCACATGTTGTCGTAAGTTACTAAGAAAAAAGTGCCATTGGTGCACGGAATTGTGATCATCAACAATGGCGCCAAAGACTTGGTGCTCTCAATTGTAAATCACACTTTTCACATCTTGTACTACTAACCAGCAAGTGCACTGGGTCGTCCAAGTAATACCTTACGTGAGTAAGGGTCGATCCCACAGAGATTGTTGGCTTGAAGCAAGCTATGGTTATCTTGTAACTCTTAGTCAGGATATCAATTATAATTATCAGTTGACTTGCAAATGAACAAGAAAGCATGGATTAAATAATACTTATTATGCAGTAATGGAGAATATGTTGGAGCTTTGGAGATGCTTTGTCTTCTGAATCTCTGCTTTCCCCCTGTCTTCTTCTTCACGCACGCAAGGTTCCTCCTATGGCAAGCTGTGTGTTGGTAGATCACCGTTGTCAATGACTACCATCCGTCCTCTCAGTGAAAATGATCCAGGTGTGCTGTCATCGCACGGCTAATCATCTGTCGGTTCTCACTCATGCTGGAATAGGATCCATTGATCCTTTTGCGTCTGTCACTACGCCCAACCCTTGTGAGTTTGAAGCTCGTCACAGTCATTCAATCCCTGAATCCTACTCGGAATACCACAGACAAGGTTTAGACTTTCCGGATTCTCAAGAATGCTGCCAATGGATTCTAGCTTATACCACGAAGATTCTGATTAAGGAATCTAAGAGATACTCATTCAATCGAAGATAGAACGTAGGTGGTTGTCAGGCACGCGTTCATAGGTTGAGAATGGTGATGATTGTCACAGATCATCACATCCATCATATTGAAGTGCGAATGAACATCTTAGATAGAAACAAGCGTGTTTGAATAGAAAATAGAAATAATTGTATTAATTCATCGGGACAAAGAAGAGCTCCTCACCCCCAACAATGGAGTTTAGAGACTCATGCCGTCAAAGAGTACAAAGTTCAGATCTAAAAATATCATGAGGTCCAAAATAAATTTCTAAAAGTTGTTTAAATACTAAACCAGTAACCTAGGTTTACAGAAAATGAGTAAACTATGATAGATAGTGCAGAAATCCACTTCCGGGGCCTACTTGGTGCGTGCTGGGGCTGAGACTTGAGCTTTACACGTGCCTAGGTTGTTTCTGGAGTTAAACGCCAGGTTGTAACCTGTTTTGGGCGTTTAACTCCAACTTGTAACCTGTTTCTAGCGTTTAACGCCAGAATAGGGCAGAGAGCTGGCGTTGAACGCCAGTTTGCGTCGTCTAAACTCGGGCAAAGTATAGACTATTATATATTTCTGGAAAGCCCTGAATGTCTACTTTCCAACGCAATTGAGAGCGTGCCATTTAGATTCCTTTAGCTCCAGAAAATTCACTTTGAGTGCAGGGAGGTCAGAATCCAACAGCATCTGCAGTCCTTTTTCAGCCTCTGAATCAGAATTTGCTCAGGTCCCTCAATTTCAGCTAGAAAATATCTGAAATCACAGAAAAACACACAAACTCATAGTAAAGTCTAGAAATTTAATTTTTATTTAAAAACTAATTAAATCATACTAAAAACTATGTAAAAACAATGCCAAAAAAGCTTATAAATTATCCGCTCATCACAACACCAAACTTAAATTGTTGCTTGTCCCCAAGCAACTAAAAATCAAATAGGATAAAAAGAAGAGAATATACTATGAATTCCAAAATATCAATGAAAACTTAGCTCCAATCAGATGAGCGGGACTTGTAGCTTTTTGCCTCTTGAATAATTTTGGCATCTCACTTTATCCATTGAAGTTCAGAATGATTGGCATCTATAGGAACTTAGAATTTAGATAGTGTTATTGATTCTCCTAGTTCAGTATGTTGATTCTTGAACACAGCTACTTTATGAGTCTTGGCCGTGGCCCTAAGCACTCTGTTTTCCAGTATTACCACCGGATACATACATGCCACAGACACATAACTGGGTGAACCTTTTCAGATTGTGACTCAGCTTTGCTAAAGTCCCCAATTAGAGGTGTCCAGGGTTCTTAAGCACGCTCTTTTTTTTGCTTTGGACCTTGACTTTAACCGCTCAATCTCAAGTTTTCACTTAACACCTTTACGCCACAAGCACATGGTTAGGGACAGCTTGGTTTAGCCGCTTAGGCCAGGATTTTATTCCTTTAGGCCCTCCTATCCACTGATGCTCAAAGCCTTGGATCCTTTTTATTACCCTTGCCTTTTGGTTTTAAGGGCTATTGGCTTTTTGCTCTTGCCTTTTGGTTTAAAGAACTTTTGGCTTTTTCTGCTTGCTTTTTCTTTTTCTTTCTTTTTTTTCGCAAGCTTTTGTATTCACTGCTTTTTCTTGCTTCAAGAATCAATTTTATTATTTTTCAGATTATCAATAACATTTCTCCTTTTCATCATTCTTTCAAGAGCCAACATATTTAACATTCATAAACAACAAATTCAAAAGACATATGCACTGTTCAAGCATTCATTCAGAAAACAAAAAGTATTGTCACCACATCAAAATAATTAAACTAATTTCAAGGATGAATTCGAAATCATGTACTTCTTGTTCTTTTGTGATTAAAAACATTTTTCATTTAAGAACGGTGATGGATTCATAGGACATTCATAGCTTTAAGGCATAGACACTAGACACTAATGATCATGTAAGAAAGACACAAACATAAATAAACATAAAGCACAGAGAGCGAAAACAGAAAAAATAAATAGTCAAGGAGATTAAGGAACGGGTCCACCTTAGTAAGGGTGACGTCTTCTTCCTCTTGAAGAACCAATGGTGCTCTTGAGCTCCTCTATGTCTCTTCCTTGCCTTTGTTGCTCCTTCCTCATAGCTCTTTGATCTTTTCAAATCTCATGGAAGGTGCCATATGGTTATGGAAAATTAAAAATCGGGGCTTTTTCCACACCAAACTTAAAATGTTTGCTCGTCCTCGAGTAAAAGAAGAAAGAAAGGAGGAGATGGAGATGTGTGGTGGGTTCGGCCAAGAGAGGGTGATAGTGTGTATGAGGGGTTTATGATGGATGTATGTAAGTGGTGAAGAGAGTATGGAGAAGAGGGTGGGGTAGGTGGGGATCCTGTGGGATCCACAGATCCTGAGGGGTCAAGGACTTAGCATCCCTACTCCATTGAGGCATGCAAAATGCCCTTAGAGTGCAATCCTGGCGTTTAACGCCAGACTGCTGCTTGTTTCTGGCATTAAACGCCAGCTTTTCTCCCTTTATTGGCATTTAACGCCAAGTTGGTACTTGTTTCTGGCATTAAACGCCAGACTGTAGCTTGTTTCTGGCGTTTAACACCAGCTTGATTCTTCTTTCTGGCGTTAAACGCCAGTCTGATGCTTCTTACTGGCTTTTAAACGCCAGTAAGCTCTTCCTCTAGGGTGAGCTATTTTTAATGCTATTTTTGATTTTGCTTTAATTTTTATGACTCCACATGATCATCATCCTAAAGAAAACATAAAATAAAAATGGAAAACAGAAAATTAACATAGATAAGTAAAAATTGGGTTGCCTCCCAATAAGCGCTTCTTTAATGTCTTTAGCTGGACCTTACTGAGCTTTTAATCTAGTCTCAGCTTTGAGCATTCTTGCTCAACATTGCCTTCAAGATAATGCTTGACTCTCTGTCCATTAACAATGAACTTATTATTAGAATCAATGTCTTGAAGCTCCACATAGCCATATGGTGACACACTTGTAATCACATATGGTCCCCTCCACCGGGATTTCAGTTTCCCGGCGAATAGCCTGAGCCTAGAGTTAAACAGCAGAACCTTCTGTCCTGGTTCAAAGACTCTAAATGACAGCTTTCTGTCATGCCACCTTTTTACTTTCTCTTTGTAAAGCCTGGCATTTTCGAAAGCAGTGAGTCTGAATTCCTCTAGCTCATTCAGCTGAAGCAATCTTTTTTCTCCAGCTAATTTGGCATCAAAGTTTAGGAATCTGGTTGCCCAGTAGGCCTTATGCTCTAGTTCCACGGGCAGATGACAGGCCTTACCATACACAAGCTGGTATGGAGAGGTCCCTATAGGAGTCTTGAATGCTGTTCTGTAGGCCCACAGAGCATCATCCAAGCTTCTCGCCCAATTCTTTCTACGGGTACTTACAGTCCATTTCAGGATTCTTTTTAGTTCTCTATTAGAGACTTCAGCTTGCCCATTTGTCTGTGGATGATATGGAGTTGCCACCTTGTGGCTAATTCCATACCAGACCATAGCAGAGTAAAGCTGTTTGTTACAGAAGTGAGTGCCCCCATCACTGATTAGTGCTCTAGGGACACCAAACCTGCTGAAGATATGTTTCTGGAGGAACTTCAGCACTGTCTTAGTATCATTAGTAGGTGTGGCAATGGCCTCTACCCATTTAGATACATAGTCGACTGCCAGCAGAATATAAGTATTTGAGTATGATGGTGGGAAAGACCCCATGAAGTCAATACCCCATACATCAAACAACTCAATTTCTAAGATCTCTTGCTGAGGCATGGCGTAACTATGAGGCAGATTACCAGCTCTCTGGCAACTGTCATAGTTACGTACAAACTCTCGGGAGTCTCTATAGAGGGTAGGCCAGTAGAAACCACATTGGAGGACCTTGGTGGCTGTTTGCTCACCTCCGAAATGGCCTCCATATTGTGGCCCATGGCAATGCCATAAGATCTTATGTGCTTCTTCTCTAGGCACACACCTACGGATTATTCCGTCTGCACATCTCTTAAAGAGATAGGGTTCATCCCACAAGTAGTACTTTGCATCAGTAATTAATTTTTTCTTTTGTTGCCTGCTGTACTCTTTGGGTATGAACCTTGCAGCTTTATAGTTTGCAATGTCTGCAAACCATGGTATTTCCTGAATGGCGAACAAATGCTCATCCGGAAAGGTTTTAGAGATCTCAATAGAGGGAGAGGACGCCCCTTCTATTGGTTCTATCCGGGAAAGATGATCAGCCACTTGGTTTTCTGTCCCTTTTCTGTCTCTTATTTCTATATCAAACTCTTGCAGAAGCAACACCCATCTTATGAGCCTGGGTTTTGAATCCTGCTTTGTAAGTAGATATTTAAGAGCAGCATGGTCAGTGTACACAATTACTTTTGATCCTACTAAGTATGATCTAAACTTGTCAATAGCATAAACCACTGCAAGCAATTCTTTTTCTGTGGTTGTGTAATTTTTCTGGGCATCTTTAAAACACGGCTAGCACAATAAATGACATGCAGAAGCTTGTCATGCCTCTGTCCCAATACTGCACCAATAGCATGGTCACTGGCATCATACATTAGTTCGAATGGTAATGTCCAGTCTGGTGCAAAAATAACTGGTGCTGTGACTAGCTTAGCTTTCAGAGTTTCAAACGCCTGCAGACACTCTGTGTCAAACACAAATGGCGTGTCAGCAGCTAGCAGGTTGCTCAGAGATTTTGCAATTTTTGAAAAATCATTTATAAACCTCCTATAGAATCCTGCATGCCCCAGAAAGCTTCTGATTGCCTTAACATTGGCAGGTGGTGGTAATTTTTCAATTACCTCTACCTTAGCTTGATCCACCTCTATTCCCTTGTTTGAAATCTTATGCCCAAGGACAATCCCTTCAGTCACCATAAAGTGACATTTTTCCCAGTTTAAAACCAGGTTAGTCTCTTGGAATCTTTTCAGAACCAGTGTCAGGTGATCAAGACAGGAGCTGAATGAGTCTCCATATACTGAGAAGTCATCCATGAAGACTTCCAGAAATTTTTCCACCATATCAGAGAAAATAGAGAGCATGCATCTCTGAAAGGTTGCAGGTGCATTACACAGCCCAAATGGTATCCTTTTGTAGACAAATACTCCAGATGGACATGTGAATGCTGTTTTCTCTTGATCCTGGGGATCTACTGCAATTTGGTTGTAGCCTGAATAGCCATCCAAAAAGAAGTAATAATCATGACCTGCTAGTCTTTCTAGCATCTGGTCTATGAATGGTAAAGGAAAATGATCCTTTCTGGTGGCTGTATTGAGCCTTCTGTAGTCAATACACATGCGCCACCCTGTAACTGTTCTTGTAGGAACCAGTTCATTTTTTTCATTATGAACCACTGCCTCCCTTTTTGGGGACAACTTGGACAGGGCTCACCCAGGGGCTATCAAAAATAGGATAAATAATCCCAGCCTCCAGTAACTTGGTGACCTCTTTCTGCACCACTTCCTTCATGGCTGGATTTAGCCGCCTCTGTGGTTGAACCACTGGCTTAGCATCATCCTCCAATAGGATCTTGTGCATGCATCTAGCTGGGCTTATGCTCTTAAGGTCACTTATGGACCACCCAAGAGCTGTCTTGTGTGTCCTTAGCACTTGAAGTAGTGGTTCCTTTTTCTGTGGATTTAAAGCAGAGCTTATGATCACCGGAAAAGTGTCACCTTCTCCCAGAAATGCATATTTCAGGGATGGGGGTAATGGTTTGAGCTCGGGTTTAAGAGGTTTTTCCTCTTCCTGAGGAAATTTCAGGGGCTCTTTCAATTCCTCTGAATCCTCCAAATCAGGCTGAACATCTTTAAAGATGTCTTCCAGCTCTGATTCGAGACTTTCAGCCATGTTGATCTCCTCTACTAAAGAGTCAATAAGATCAACTTTCATGCAGTCTTTTGGTGTGTCTGGATGCTGCATGGCTTTGACAGCATTCAACTTAAACTCATCCTCATTGACTCTCAGGGTTACTTCCCCCTTTTGGACATCAATGAGAGTTTGTCCAGTTGCTAGGAAAGGTCTTCCTAGAATGAGAGTAGCACTCTTGTGCTCTTCTATTTCTAGCACTACAAAGTCAGTGGGGAAGGCGAATGGCCCAACCCTGATAATAATGTCTTCAATCACGCCTGATGGGTATTTAATGGAGCCATCAGTAAGTTGGAGACATATCCGGGTTGGTTTGACTTCTTCAGTTAAACTAAGCTTTCTGACAGTGGATGCAGGTATTAGGTTGATGCTTGCCCCAAGATCACATAAAGCTGTCTTGGTGCAATTATCCTCTAATATGCATGGTATCATAAAGCTCCCGAGATCTTTAAGCTTTTCTGGGAAGCTTTTCAGAATGACTGCACTGCATTCTTTAGTGAAGAGAACTCTTTCAGTTTCTCTCCAGTCCTTCTTACGACTCAAGATCTCTTTCATGAACTTGGCATAAGAGGGTATTTGCTCAAGTGCCTCTGCAAACAGAATCTTTATTTCAAGAGTCCTTAGATAGTCTGCAAAGCGAGCAAATTGCTTATCCTGCTCCTCTTGGCGGAGTTTTTGAGGATAAGGCATCTTGGCTTTGTATTCCTCAACATTAGTTGCTGCAGGTTTATTTCCTACAGAGGTGGTTGGAGAAGCCTTTTTAGAAGGGTTGCTATCAACACTTGTATGTGTCTGATCCCTCACTAGCGTTTGAATGCCAGGGTTGGAAGCTGGATTGGCATTGGGCGCCAACTCCTTACCTGTTTTTGGCGTTTAAACGCCAGAACTGAGCTTCCATTGGGCGTTTAACGCCAACTCCTTGCCTGTTTGTGGCGTTTGAACGCCAGAACTGAGCATGGGTTGGGCGTTTAATGCCAGCTCTTCACCCTTTTCTGGCATTTGAGCACCAGAATTATTCCTCTCTGGGCTCTTATTGTCCTCAGAGGGATTTTGGGTAGCAGTTTGTTCATTTCTTGGCTTCCTGCTGCTTTGAAGTGAGGTATTTAATGTTTTTCCACTTCTTAATTGAACTGCTTGGCACTCTTCTGTTATTTGTTTTGATAACTGCTGTTTTGTTTGCTTCAACTGTACTTCCATATTCATATTAGCCATTCTTGTGTCTTGTAGTATCTCCTTGAATTCGGCTAGTTATTTTGTTAGAAAATCTAATTGCTGATTGAATTCAATAACTTGTTCTGCAGGACTGAGTTCAGCAGTTACTGTTTTAGCCTCTTCTTTCATGGAAGACTCACTACTTAGGTACAGATGCTGATTTCTGGCAACTGTATTAATGAGCTCTTGAGCTTCTTCAATTGTCTTTCTCATGTGTATAGATCCACCAGCTGAGTGGTCCAAAGACATCTGAGCTTTCTCTGTAAGCCCATAATAGAAGATGTCTAACTACACCCACTCTGAAAATATTTCAGAGGGGCATTTTCTTAGCATCTCTCTGTATCTCTCCCAGGCATCATAAAGAGATTCATTATCTCCTTGTTTAAAGCCTTGGATGTTCAGCCTTAGCTGTGTCATCTGTTTTGGAGGGAAATATTGATTCAGGAATTTTTCTGACAGCTGTTTCCACGTCCTTATGCTAGCCTTAGGTTGGTTATTTAACCACCTCTTAGCTTGGTCTTTTACAGCAAATGGAAACAGTAATAATCTGTAGACATCCTGATCTACTTCCTTATCATGTACTATGTCAGCAATTTGTAAAAACTGTGCCAGAAACTCTGTAGGTTCTTCCTGTGGAAGACCGGAATACTGGCAACTTTGCTGCACCATGATAATGAGCTGAGGATTCAACTCAAAACTACTGACTCCGATGGAGGGTATACAGATACTACTCCCATATGAAGCAGTAGTGGGGTTAGCATATGACCCCAGAGTCCTTCTGGACTGTTCATTTCCACTTAGGTCCATGATGGAGAAAGGGAGATATTGTGAATTGGAGATTCAAATAGTATTAAAATATTTTTTAAAATTTTTTTTTTTTGGAAAACGGAAATAAAAAAATTAAAATAAAATAAAATAAAATAAAAAATGGGTGAGAATTTTCGAAAAATGAAGAGAGAGAAAAAGTGGTTAGGAGGTTTTGGAAAATATATGATTTAAAAAAAATTAAAAAGGATATGATTTAAAAAAGATATGATTTTTTTTTAAAAAAACTTGAAACTAAGATATGATAAGATAAAATTTTGAAATTGAAATCTGAATTTTTATGAAAAATTTCGAAATATTTGCTTAAAAATAGTTAGAAAAGATATTTTTTATTTTTGAATTTTAGGATGAAAGAGAAAAACACACAAAAGACACACAACTTAAAATTTTTAGATCTAATGCTCCTTATTTTCGAAAATTTTGGAGAGAAAATATCAAGGAACACCAAACTTAAAAATTTTAAGATCAAAACACAAGGAAGACTCAAAAACACCTTGAAGACTCACAAGAACAACAAGAACATGGAGATAGAACACCAAACTTAAATTTTTTAGCAAACCACAATGAAATTTTCGAAAACTAAAGAAAAATTAACAAGAGAACACCAAACTTAAAAATTGACATAAGATTTAGTCAAAGAAAAATTATTTTTTAAAAAAAAGTTTTAAAAAAGAAGATAGCCAATTACCAAGAACATAAGCACAACGCTCTAGCCAATTGAGCTATAAATTTAACATGTTTTAATAAGGTATTTAATGTATAAAAGATTTTATTTTTATTTTTTTTTGGATACTAATAATTCGAAAATTCACAAGAAAAATAAGAAAAATCACAAAATAAGAAAAACTAAAGATCAAACAAGGAAAATAAACAAGAACAACTTGAAGATTAAGAAAGAACAATGAACACAAATTCAAAAATTTAAAAGAAAATAAAAATATGCAATTGACACCAAACTTAAAATATGAAACTAAACTCAAACAGAAAAACTCAATTATCAGTTTATAAAATTTTCGAAAAATTTAAAAAGAGAAAATAAGGATTTAAAAAAAAAATTCAACCAAAACAATAATAGAAGACTCTAAACCAAAAAGAAAAATTTTTCCTAATCTAAGCAACAAAATAAACCGTCAGTTGTCCAAACTCGAACAATCCCCGACAACGGCGCCAAAAACTTGGTGTACGAAATTGTGATCATCAACAATGGCGCCAAAGACTTGGTGCTCTCAATTGTAAATCACACTTTTCACAACTCGTACTACTAACCAGCAAGTGCACTGGGTCGTCCAAGTAATACCTTACGTGAGTAAGGGTCGATCCCACAAAGATTGTTGGCTTGAAGCAAGCTATGGTTATCTTGTAACTCTTAGTCAGGATATCAATTATAATTATCAGTTGACTTACAAATGAACAAGAGAGCATGGATTAAATAATACTTATTATGCAGTAATGGAGAATATGTTGGAGTTTTGGAGATGCTTTGTCTTCTGAATCTCTACTTTCCCCCTGTCTTCTTCTTCACGCATGCAAGGTTCCTCCTATGGCAAGCTGTGTGTTGGTGGATCACCGTTGTCAATGGCTACTATCCGTCCTCTCAGTGAAAATGGTCCAGGTGCGCTGTCACCGCACGGCTAATCATCTATCGATTCTCACTCATGCTGGAATAGGATCCATTGATCCTTTTGCGTCTGTCACTATGCCCAACCCTTGTGAGTTTGAAGCTCGTCACAGTCATTCAATTCCTGAATCCTACTCGGAATACCACAGACAAGGTTTAGACTTTCCGGATTCTCAAGAATGCTGCCAATGGATTCTAGCTTATACCACGAAGATTCTGATTAAGGAATCCAAGAGATACTCATTCAATCAAAGGTAGAACGGAGGTGGTTGTTAGGCACGCGTTCATAGGTTGAGAATGGTGATGATTGTCACGGATCATCACATCCATCATATTGAAGTGCGAATGAACATCTTAGATAGAAACAAGCGTGTTTGAATAGAAAACAGAAATAATTGCATTAATTCATCGGGACACAGCAGAGCTCCTCACCCCCAACAATGGAGTTTAGAGACTCATGCCGTCAAAGAGTACAAAGTTTAGATCTAAAAATGTCATGAGGTCCAAAATAAATCTCTAAAAGTTGTTTAAATACTAAACCAGTAACCTAGGTTTATAGAAAATGAGTAAACTATGATAGATAGTGCAGAAATCCACTTCCGGGGCCCACTTGGTGTGTGCTGGGGCTGAGACTTGAGCTTTACACGTGCCTACGCTGTTTCTGGAGTTAAACGCCAGGTTGTAACCTGTTTTGGGAGTTTAACTCCAACTTGTAACCTATTTCTGGCGTTTAACGCCAGAATAGGGCAGAGAGCTGGCATTGAATGCCAGTTTTCGTCATCTAAACTCGGACAAAGTATAAACTATTATATATTGCTGGAAAGCCCTGGATGTCTACTTTCCAACGCAATTGAGATTGCACCATTTGGACTTCTTTAGCTCTAGAAAATCCACTTTGAGTGCAGGGAGGTCAGAATCCAACAGCATCTGCAGTCCTTTTTCAGCCTCTGAATCAGAATTTGCTCAGGTCTCTCAATTTCAGCCAGAAAATATCTGAAATCATAGAAAAACACACAAACTCATAGTAAAGTCCAGAAATGTGATTTTTATTTAAAAACTAATAAAAATATACTAAAAACTAATTAAATCATACTAAAAACTATGTAAAAATAATGCCAAAAAGTGTATAAATTATCCGCTCATCAGCCATGCATCAGAAGTCTCTCCCTCTACGATCGCAAATGCAATAGGCACGACGATGTTGTTGTTACCATCCTGTGAAACTGCAACTAACAAATAACCTTTATATTTTCCATACAAATGAGTCACATCTACTTGATAACTGGTTTGCAATGTCTGAATACTCTAATGCAAGGATAATAACTCCAGAAGACTCGATGTAACACCCAAATATTAGTAACCAAATCATCGTCCTGATATGTAGGCATAGTTTCAAAATGGACAGCAGCTGATGACTCCTTCTGACACATGGCCTCAAACCATATGGGCAAAGCTTCGTACGATACTTTCCAACCTCTGAATATTTTTTTCTCCGCCTTTTGCTTTTCCAACCATGCTTTGCGATAACTGATAGTGGAATTGAACTTCAACTGTACTTCCGCAATAACTGATTTCACCTTTATAGAGGGGTCAGCCTCTACCAACGGTTTTATTGCTTCTGAAATTGTGTTGGAATCCAGCTTCAAATGGTCCTGAGAAATGGTGGTTCTGGTACAAGTGTGACTACTATTATACCTCCTTATAACCCAACAATACTTTTTGTAGATCATGCTAACTCTGATAAGCCAATCACAACCTAACTTATACTGTGTACACTTGGCATAAAATGTCAACGGTTCTAACCATACACCCAGTAGTCTACACCTCTGCGAATGGTATAATCTTTTACTGCTGTAATAATAGTTTCCCTGAAACTGAATTCCATTCTCATGACAAATTTACCATCTGCCACAACAGGAAATTCTGCTAGAACGACACTATGAGATAAATATTTAATAAATAAATATTAAATAAGTTAAATTAAAAGTAAAATCTATCGATAAATTATAAATTATAAATGAATCATTATGAACTTATATTAAATTTATACACATCAAGAATAAATATTCACTAAATTAATATAAATATATACATATATTTATTTATAATTAAGTAATTATCTCAATTTTAACCAAATAAATACATAAATACGTAAATAAATGCTAATTAAATTTAACCAAATAAATAATAAAATACAACCTTATCTTAAATTTAACCAAATAAAGTCATAAACAAATGCTAATTAATTATATTTTCACATATCACATAACTTATTAATCGATAACAAATAACAAAATTCTAATCTCTTGTATAAATATCTAAATTACGTACCTGCATTCATATATTCAGGAAACTCCGGTATATATATGGCCTCCAAATTCAACGCGCACATGAAAGATGGCTCTTCAAACGGATGTTGGTTTGCTAGGCATTTGCTACTTCTGCCTCCATAGTGCCGTTAGCTTGATTTTCATCTCCATTTGGACCAACGAACTCGTAGTTGCTTTCAAACTCATCCATACTATCACTATTGTGATCTTTTCGTTCAATATTTCGGTCGACTTCAGATTGTTCGAACTCAATATACAACTCAATGAACAACATCTGGAAGTGACTTTCAATATACATTGAAAACATCTCTTGCATGCTCGCTTCGTCAGTTACATATTTGGTTTGAAATTGAACGAATCCACTAAATACTAATATAAGATACTTATATAAAATATATGACACTCTCCTTGATATTTGAGAATTTATCTTTTTACAAATCACACCTTTTAGCTCTTCAAATGAGATTGTGAATGGAATAACAATATCTAACAGACTCTCACATAAAAATTTCACTCCTTCAGATGATTATAACAAAATCTGATCATAAACAAAAAGAGTAAAGTGAAAATTAGGTTTTTGAAGATTTCGAGTTCAGACTAATTAGCCCCTTAAGAAAAAAAAGTACTAATTTAGTCCTCCACGATAGCAAATAGTGGACACGTTATGTCCTTCTATCAATTTATCACGTAAAATTTAACGACAGTGCTTATATATACCATTAACTACTATGACGTGTCTATTTATGAAAGATTGTTATGTAGATAATAACTTTTAGAGCAAAATTTCACCTGTTTTAGCAAGATTCGTTATAAATGGAGAATAGTTTATGAATGTTATATGAAAACTCAAGATAATGAATGTTTCATTGTCCAAAACTACATTGCTTCCATGCTCATGTGATAGCAATAGGACATTCACTACTGTAGATAATAAAATATATGAACAACTCTATTTTATTTTGCACTATCCATTGACGGAAGGACATACATGTCCACCGTTTATTATCATAGAAGACTTAATTGAAAATTTTTTTTTTCTTCAAGTACAAATTAGTCCTAGGTCAAAATTTTCGAGGATCAAATTATCACTTTATTCTAATATATTTTTAACACAACTCTATCATCTTTTTTTTTTCTCACTTCAAAATGAATTTTATTGTAATTTTTTGAAACACAAAGAAAAATACAACTAGAGAAGGAGAGAACTCTCGAGGGAGCTGAGGGAAGAAGAAAAACAAGAAGAAAAAGAAAGATATGATAACTGGGGAACGGGTTGTTTTATATATATCCAAACAAATCGGTTAGTCTGATTTTCATTTAGCAATTTAAAATAATTTTTTTAAGGCAAGACGGTCCGATTTGCTCTATCACAAAATAAAAAATTTAATAATTATTGTGATCCGACGGTCCAATTAGCACCATGCCAATTCAAAATTTCAGCCTCACACAAATTAGACGATCTAATTTATGTACCAACTTTGTAAATTTTAGAACGTACCAATCACATCAATGTCTAACGCACCTAAACTTCATAACAAAACACACAACATACATAAAACCTTCGTATCCAAAAAAATGAGCCTAACACATTTAGGGTCCGTTTGAAAAGTTTCAAAAGTAATTTTTTTGAATTTTTGACTTATAAAAAATAATAATATTAATGTTTGTTTCAAATTTTAAAACTAAATTACAACTTTTTAAGAAGTTATTTAAAAGCCTATAAAAAAGTTAAAAAAATAACTTCTTTCATAATACTATTTTTTTTATAAAATAAATATTTTTAGAACTAAAAATCTAAACATAAAATAACTTATTTATAAACCATTTTTAATATAATTATTTATTATTTAAATTATCTTTTTAAAAAAAAATTTAATTAAATTGTTTACTCAAATGTCTTATCCTGTTGGTGAAAAACTCCAAAATGAGGTCCACGCGCTGCCATGGCAAGTGCGGAGAAAAATAAGTGCGTTTAATAGAATTACTTTTCTTTACCCTCCTTTCACTTTGGGAACTGTTTCCCGTGCTACCCTTTCACTCTTGGGATTCTTTCCCTTCTTCCCACAAACCCCACTTTCCTTCTATTGTTTCTAGATCACACACAGACAAACACATAATAGCCAAGAGAACGAGTCTCAAAGTCCACTTTTTTATTTAATTCCTTCCTTCTCATAGGTTTTTTTTTCCTCAGCTACCTTGAAAGCATGGAAAGGAACCAATGGAGTTCATTATAGCTTAGTTCGCTTTTAGAACTTCAAGTCTTCAACATCTTTAACTGAAACTATAACACACCAGTTGTTGGGTGAGTTTCAGTTAAAAAAATTCTATATATACAATTTTATGTCTTATAATTAGTCTATCAATATATACTTTTTGTATGTTACTTCAGTCTGAAATGATTCGTTCACCAGATATATATAATAAAGATTTGTAAATCCTGTACGATACATGTTTGTATTATTGCCTCTTTGGAATCTGAGTGCCTAAAGCTGCAAGCTCGTTAGGGGAACTTTTGTTGTATTATTATTATTATTATTATTATAGTGTCAAAATGTGACTAGGATTTATGTTGGGTTGAATTTGAGACTTTAAATTGCATATCTTTATTTATGGGTGGGGCTTTGTGATCTGTGTGGGAATTTGGGGGGGTGTGTCAGATCAAAGCATGCACCAAAATTGGATTTTTGAGCACACCCATTTGAAGATGGCAAGGATTCACCACCATATTCAACAAAAAGATGGTTACTTGAGCTACTACTACCCTCCACCACCACCACTACCACCACTATTACCGCCACCATATTTGTCCACACCTTCAACATCTTCTTCAGCTTCATCTTCATCTTCATCTTCATCTTCATCACCATCTTCTGGTACTAGGATTAGTCCTGCTGTTCTTTTCATCATAGTAATTCTTGCAGTTTTATTCTTCATCTCTGGTGTCCTCCATCTGCTTGTTAGATTTCTCATGAAGCACCCTTCTTCATCTGCATCTGCTCAATCTAATAGAAACCACGAGATTTCAACCTCTGATGCACTACAAAGACAATTACAGCAGCTTTTCCATCTGCATGATTCTGGTTTGGATCAGGCCTTCATCGACGCGCTTCCGGTTTTTCAGTATAAGGAGATTGTGGGGCTGAAGGAGCCATTTGATTGTGCTGTTTGTCTGTGTGAGTTTTCTGAGAAGGATAACCTCAGGTTGTTGCCTATGTGCAGCCACGCGTTTCACATAAGTTGTATAGACACATGGCTTCTTTCGAATTCCACTTGCCCTCTTTGTAGAGGGACACTCCTTACTCCGGGGTTTTCGATGGAGAATCCAATGTTTGATTTTGATGATTTGAGGGAAGATGAAGGGTGGCCTTGTGATGGTGAAAATGGATGTACAAATAGGCAGAAGAAAGTTGTGGTTGAAGAAATCAATGATGAGAAAAGGGGAATTTTCCCCGTAAGGCTCGGTAAATTCCGGAAGATGGATGTGGAGACTGGTGAGGAGGGTGGAGTAGTAGGAGAGACAAGTAGCAGTAATTTGGATGCAAGAAGGTGTTTTTCAATGGGATCTTATCAGTATGTTGTGGCCAATTCAGAACTCAGGATAGCCTTGAATCATGACCGGAGTGATTGCAAATTGAGGCTTGCTGCCGAAGGAAAACAACATTCTGAGAAGGCTGCATTGGAAGGGGATATGGATGCAAAGAACATTAGGAGTGTGAGTAAAGGTGAGAGCTTTTCAGTGTCCAAAATCTGGTTGTGGCCAAAGAAGGGAAAGTTTTCAAGTTCTTCCGAGGCTCATATTGGCATGCCTTCTTATCTTAATTCAGACATGCCTAGGATGAGGGAAGCAGAAGAAGCATGAAAGGTATCCAATTTTCTTAGAATTACACAAGAAAAATTTTGGGTGTGCTAATTTTGAAACCGTGATTACTGATTGTGCTATAATATTGATGTACAACTATTATGATTCAGTGTTAAGAAGGTCAAGAAGATGAATCCATCTCTTTCTTCATCAAACAGATCCTCTAACTCTATTGAATGTTGATATATTCTTCTTGTTCTGGTTATTTTCATTTCATAGTGTAAAAGTCAACAATCCAACATTCAACACATCATTGCTAGATAGATTTATCATCTCCAGGGACCAAAAAAATTGTACCATCTACTCAATAGTAATTAGAATGGCAGAGTTTATACAGTATATGAATTTGGTTGTGGAACTTAAGGTTGTCTCCTTCAATGTCATTTGTGTTAGATTAAACATCAGTATTTGCGTGTCTACTCAGATCATGACTACTGTGGCAAGTGCATTTGCTTTCTTTCTTTCTTTTTTTTTTTTTTTTTTCATTTTTTAGCTTTTTTAGCCTTTAATTTTGTCTATTTAATTCTTCTTTTACTTTATGAATCTCACATGCTTTTTTTTTTTGGAGTGTGAATACAAACTTTTGTTTATGCTTAGTACTACTATAATGTTATAGGCTGGGCACTTGGGGGCATTGGTGGTGGGATCCATGAAAGCTGTATAGTAGAATCCATCAACCTTGATTCAAAAAATTGGCTGTAGATGCAGTGATGTGGGGTCACTTTGCAACTCCCATGTGTCCATGCTGATATCATAACTCACTTTACCTTTTTTATTTCCTTAATGATGATGATAATGATAATAATGACAATCAATTAGGTCCAAAAGGGCTAGAGTTAAATAAGGTTAGAGGGGTATTAGTGAGAAATCCTTGTACGTATTAGGGAGAAATACTTATATGTTTTTGGAGCTTACTTGGTATGTTCTTCAACATTTATAACTACTTAGTTTTATGAATTCAATTAGTATATACTACTGAGAGTTTAATTTTGATGGATTGACACTGTAAAACATTTTATATAGTCGTCCAATCGCATCTATTCTTTTGGATGATCATTCATGTGATAAATGTTAAATGTAGTTATTTTTGCTGACATGGTGTTACGTAATTTGATACACGTGTAAAACTGCTTTATACCGACTATGTATCAAAATTAAATTTTATTTAAAAATTATAGAAAATTAAAAAATAAATGATTGTAAATGCTCCTTAGAGTACATTCATTTTTTTTTTCAAGAACATACAAGTATATCTAGAGTATTAGGTCACAGAGAAATTGATATTGTAAGTGCATTTTTTTAGAAGATCAGATTACAAACCAACAGAGCTGCGTAGTGTACGTAGGCCCATTCATATGATGGACTATCAAGTATCAACCATCCAATAGCTTGACCAAAAAAAAAAAAAAAAACCATCCAATAGTAGCACTGGTATTGTATTTATTCTTTTGGTGCACAATGTGTGTCTTAATTTTTGAGAATCTTGGTATGTAGATCTGCTTGCCAGGTTTGATTCTACTGACAAAAGTGTATAGTTGATTGAAGAAACCAGTTATGTACAAAAGTGGTGCATGTCTTGTTCTTATTTTTTAGTCCTCGACTCTCTAGTTATGCCTAGCAATAGTTTAGTCATTATAGTAAGTCACGACCATTGTGTAGAAAAAACTGGGGGAATGAATAAAATTAAATATTAAAGAGAGAAGTGGATTTGTCTATGGTGGAGAAAGGTGAACTTGCTCAAAATGAACTTATATATATATATATATATTCTTTTAAATTTTAGCTCACAAGAATTAGGAAGGGATATGGATAATTAGGCATGGTTTAGTGTGTAGTGTTGTTCAATTCCAAGAGTTTTAACCAATCCTCTTGACAAAGAAGGAGGTGGTGATGAAGAGCTTGATGATGATAATGAGGAAGCAGTTTTAGTAACTAATTTCGAAATAGCTTGGACGTAACATATTGCTTCTACCGTGGTTCCTCCTTTTTTTTCCTACATATACCAGGCATCCTTTGGTCTCCAATTAACACACAAATAGTTACAGAAGTATGGGCTTAAATTAGATATATTTATTTTGAAAGACATAACTACACAATAGCTTAACAATTGATGGAAAATTTTAAAATTACCCTGGTTTTTAAGGTTGTGTTTGTTTCTGAGAACAGGATAATAACATTGAGAATAAACATAAAATTTAGTGTTTTTATATTTTATTTGGTGATAAAGTAAAATAAATTATGAAAATTTAATTTATTTTTTTTATTCAAAAAATTTGAAAAAAAAATATAATAATAAAAAATATGATTATAAAAAATTAATAAGAATAATAAAAATAAAAAATAAGTTGTGTTTCTTTTTAGTGTCTCTGTGTCAGGGTGGACATAAAATATACTAATTTATTATCTCTGGACATATCTCTGTCAATGTTTCATCTGTTAAATACAATTTTGTGTTTTTTGTATCTTTGTTTCATTATCATTATCCCGTCTCTATAAACAAATGCAGTCTAAGATTATAAGAGATCAAAAAGTACTTTCACCGCTCTAAACCACCAAAAAGGTAGGCAAAGGATTAGATGGTTCAACAACAATGTTTGAACTATTAAATAGTCTTAATAACAAAATAATTTTTAAATATTTTTGTAATTATCAAATAGTCTTTATTTAATTTTATTTATTAATTAACCCTTCAATTATTATTTTATTTAAAAATCTACTCTTTATATTATTATTCGTCGTTTATATTTTCATCAACATCATGAACAATTAAAAATAATAAAAACATAGAACAATATGATCATGAATCCTTTAACTAATTTGATTTCTAAAACTTTTTTTTTTGTTGTTGTTTTGATCCGTTCAGTTAGTAAACAAATGGGATAATCGTGTTTATGGTTAGTCCAATCAATTAAATGTAACACCAATCGATTAGTAAGTAATAATTGGCGTTAAATACTTCGATTAAAAAATTATATTAATCGATTTAATATATAAAAGAATGAGTTAATAGTCAAAATCGTCTCTAAAAGATATCCTGATCTCCATTTTCGTCTTCGAAAGATAAAATTAATCAAAAACGTCTCCAAAAGTTACTGACGTTGATCGAGTTTGTCCTTCCGTCATCTCAGTTGCTGAGGTGTGTAACGTTTGCTAAGTTGGAACATTAAATGCCAGCGTGGCACACTCCAGCATGGCTAACGTTAATGCTGAGCAGATATGCTTGCTTATTTAGCTCAAATAAGTCCTAATGTTACAATCCTAACCTAACCCCAATCTGAAGCATAAATGTGCGTGATTCTCGTAGTAGATGACCTTGTATGTTTGTTGAGTCGCTGTTATGATGAGTGGAAGCCGCAATGGTGACCTGCCGTTTCACTCTATTGGTAGCCATGGTTCCAACTCTTCCATGCGACGGAGGAGGAAGATCAAGGACCAGACATGCTTTTGCGGGTTGAAGATGACAATCAAGAAGTCTGGTACAAGAGAGAATCCAGATAGGTTGTTTCACACTTGTGCAAGATACCAGTGAGTTAGGTTAGGATAAATTAATTTTGTTTTCCATTTTCCTATGTCTATTTTGTTGGGCAGTTGAAATTGATTTTTTTTTTTTGAAAATATTTAGAAGGGAAGCCACTGCAACTTCTTTAGGTGGGTTGATGATAATGGGTATGCACTAGGGACAGAAACTGATGCAGAGGTTGGTGGTGACTATTGATGAATGGAGACTGAATGTGTCATGGAGATTGGGTAGCTTGAAGGGTGAAGTTAGAGCAATGAAGATGCTAATAATGTACGTCTCAATTGCAATGGTTGTGGCTACTGTCTTTTGTGCATCACTGTTGTTCACATCAATCTCCAAGTAAAGCTATAGATGGAGTGTTATGTTGTTGTGCTTTCACTACAAGATATTTAGTTATTTGTGGAAGTTTTTTAATAGATGTTTTTAAAAACCTCCATAAAATAATTTCTTTGTGGCAATTTATCAAACTCCCAATCATGATTATAGAAAAACTCCCACTTTTTATGCATAATTAAAACTCCCATCCAAACAAAACGAACCCACCAAAAAAAAAGAATGGTGAAACTCCAAAACCCTAAACAGAATTTTTTTGATTCCAATGGAGGAGAAACACAGCGATGCCGCATCTCCAACTCATTCCGCCACTACCGACTTACCCGCATTTGAGCCTACATCAACGCGCCACCATGTCAGAGCTCTGAAGCCCAAGGCCAGCTCCCTCTCACTATGGCGCGTCATATCCGCGCGGCGTCACTACTGCCTCGTCTTTCCCGGCAGGTTTTGCAACTTGTTCTGCTTTTGCTCCGGCAGATGTGAAGCACTCGGAGCACGGTTTGGGCGTGGACTCAGTGCCGATGGCTGAGGAGATCTAAGAGAAGAGCGAAACAGAGAGATTTAGAGAGGAGAGAGAGCTCGCATCACCATCGCCACTGTCGTCGCCACTGCGGTTTATCGCCTCTCCAGATCTGGTTGCAACGCCCAAGCCTCTGAGGATGTTCCGTTACGACCTCCTCGACGAGACGTAGAACAAGCTCGATTACGTCCTCTCTCTCACCGTCGAGAACTTGCTCGAGCGCCGCCTCCATATTCTCATCTTCAAGTCTGGTATAGGCAAGTCCATCCACCAGTGCTACATTAGATCTTTTTACATCTTTCAACATTTTCCCTCAATTTAGGATTTTTAAATTCCTAATTTTCTATCACTCATGTTTCTTTGTTTTTTTGTGATACCAGTAAAGTTTAGAATCTAACTTCCTAAACATTCAAGTAGCTCAAAATTAAAGCCACAGAGGAGATTGATTGAGCTGGAGGCTTTGGAGAAAGTCATCCATGAAAGAATAGGTTTGTTGTCTGTCATATAGCTCAAAATCTTACATATGTCAATTTCTAAGGTAATTGTCTTGTAAAAATAAGTATCCGCATAAATTTGCTGCTACTGATTGTGTAACCTTGTTCTGTAGGAGACACTTGGAAAATTATGTTCTGTAAGAGACAACAGCATTTTCGGCTAAGCAGGTTAAGCTGGGTTTTATCAGTGGTCTTGTTCCGAGAGAAAAATCAATTCCTTTTGATTAATCAATTGAGGTGAGGGTTTGTTCCTACTTTGTAATGGTTTCCATGAACTGAACTAGGATCTTTATTTGTATGAACTTTTTGACAATTGAGCTTTCAGTCTTATTGAGAAATCAAATTCCACTACAATTTTTGAAGTACTTTAGCTTCTTGTACTGCACCTGAACAATGTGGTTTAACAATTATTCAAGGCCTTCTCTTTCAATAAGAAAAAAGATAGTTCACTAGGGGCAAGGTGATATTAACTGTAATCATATATAGTATCCAATAAATAAATGTAATCATATACTATAAAAGGTTTAGTTGTAAAGAGATGTCCTTTAAAATGTGTGTGGAAGTACCTAATTATTTCATTTCCCCCATCTACTCCTTACAGCATGATTAAGATGACTATTTGCATCTTCTAGGTATGCATCCACGCGTGTTGGTTGATGGTTTTGAGATTGCTAAAAAAGCAACCCTGCAGTTCCTTGAGAAGTTTAAGACTCTTGTTGTGATGGGTGACGAGCCTGACAAAGATATTCTCAAGATGGTAGCAAGAACAACAGTAAGGACAAAGGTAAACCATAATTTGTCTTATCTTTGTTTTAGATGACATTTGGTCATATTACAGACCAAATAAACAAATAAATACTTTTCATTCTCAACATAACAGCTGTATATTTTTTTAATTAATTTCTATCATGTTTGCAGCTTTATGAGTCACTTGCAGATAAATTAACTGATATATAATTGTGAAGGCGGTGAGTACACATTGAGTTGTTAACATTTTCAATCCTTGTTTATAAATTAAATATGATGCATTTTAGTTTATTTATTTTGCTTGGTCATTTGAATAAGCAGATTTTGAGTCTCACTGGGCCTCCTACAATTGAGTGTTTAGTGAATTTTGGTTTTACAATGATAGGTTCTGTGCATTAGGAAGCCTGGGGAAGCAATTGATCTTTTTATGGTGGAGATCATGCACATGCAGTACAAATTTGATGTTGACACACGCTTGGTATGCATGCATGCTAACTATCATTGATTATATTTGTTATGCTTCATTAGTAACATTGCCCTTTAGGTGCTAATTTTACCTTTGCAGTTCAGCAGATCAATATTTCTTGCAATCAATCAGTTGATTAAATGGTTTTTATTTTTATAGGTTGAGGGTCTTGTCCTTGATCATGGTTCTAGGCATCCTAATATGAAGCGACGTGCAGAGAATTGCTACATATTGACTTGCAACATGTCTTTGGAGTATGAAAAAAGGTAATCAAGCGAAACTGATATTAGTGATTATGATTTATCAAATTGTGTTTCACCAAACTTACATGCTTATGTCCACCTTCATATATGATGTCAGGCCATTATCTATTAGACTGATAAAATGAGTTTTTCCTCTACAGTGAGATAAATGCAGGCTTTTTCTACTCAAATGCGGAACAGATGGAAGCTATGGTTGCAACTGAAAGGCGTTCTGTTGATGAGAGAGTTAAAAAAATCATTGAACTGAAAAATAAGGTAGATATGTAGAAGGGACTTTCTCATATATGTTGGTACCTATAGTTTATTTTGTAGCCACAAATTTTTGTCTCTGCTGTAATGGCATTAACTTTAATTCCATGATTCTGCTCTTCTCAAATTGACCCCATACTTATGTATGCAGGTTTGTTTCGGTAATGATAGCAATTTTGTTGTGATTAATCAAAAAGGAATCGATCCCCCATCACTTGATATGCTTGCAAGGGAAGGAGTAAGTAAAATTATTATCTCCAATTTTTTTCTCCATTTATTTTAAATTTTACCAATATTGTGAGCATAGCTCTTTTCCCTCTTCTTTTAATTCTTTATTGTTTTTTTAAAAACCTTGTGTATTCTGTTTGCTGATTGATTTTTCTTTTACTCTAGATAATTGCCCTTCGGAGAACAAAGAGGAGAAACATGGAAAGATTGGTTTTGGCCTGTGGAGGAGAAGCTGTAAACTCTGTAGATGATTTGACTCCAGAATGTTTGGGTTGGGCAGGGTTGGTATACGAACACGTTCTTGGTGAAGAGAAATATACATTTGTGGAAAATGTGAAGAATCCTTCTTCCTGCACAATCTTGATTAAAAGTACACTATCTATGGCTCCTTGATTTTAAACAAGTTTGTTTTTCATCTTTTTTGTTAATCTTTCTAGCATTTTGTTGATTTGGTTCTGCTGGTGGATTTAAGATGAGATAATATAGAATAATGTTGTACCGGTACAGGTCCTAATGACCATACAATAGCTCAAATTAAAGATGCTGTTCGTGATGGTTTGAGGGCAGTCAAGAACACCATTGAAGATGAATCTGTTGTTTTGGTAAGATTCATTCCCCGCATAAATCTTTGTTCTTTTGATTCCTGCTCTTGTATATTATTATATTATAACCCCCTCATGTATGCTTGAGTTGGATCTAAGGGAAAATGAATATGATTTTACGATTTCTTGGGCAAAAGTGTTTTTTATTTGCCAGGCATTGATTGAATAGTTTTGAGAGTTTTATTGTTGCCTTTAAATATTTGTGCTTGAATCCAATTGTTTGGAGTAGTTAATGAAACGGAATGAAAGATTTATAGCTAAATTCATGTTGAATAAAAGGAATTATGCTTCTACCTTTTTATAATAGTATTTCATAGAATTCATACCTCCTACAACACACAACTATGATTTTCCAGTTCGTGGTTATGATGTTTATGATAGGCTTGACATGTATTTACTTGTCATCTTCAGGGTGCTGGTGCATTTGAAGTTGCTGCTAGGCAATATCTGATTAATGAAGTTAAGAAAATAGTCCAAGGGGTAATATATAGATCAAAGTACTTCAGTCTATTGAATATGCAGAGCAAAAGAAGCAAAAAATTTTCGAAGTAAAGACTGGAATTGATGAGACAGAAGCTTTGGTACCCTCACCACTCTCTTTTGGTAATTAGTTATATTTTAAGAACTTTACACCCCTAAAATAAAAACTTAGGCAGTATTTTGATTTTTATCTCTGGGATTTGACTCTCATGTGGCATTTGTATAGTGTGTTTCTAGTTTCTTAACTTTATTTGCGGTTGAAGATATGATCTTCTGTCTATTGATGGTTATGTCATCTCATGCAGCTTCATGGAGTAATATTATACAGTTATAATCTCATGCAGCTTCTGTCTATTGATGGTTATGTCATCTCATGCAGCTTCTGTCCTTAATTTTATATTCTGTCTATTAAATATTTTTTTAATAATAAATAATTAGTAGTGTAATAATAATGTAGATTAATTTTTAAAAATTATATTAACTGGTTTGAAACCTCCACAAAATAGCTATTATTTTTAAAATGAAAAAGTTTTTCTGTGGGGGTTTTAAACCGCCACAAATATTGATCAAGAACTGCCACAAAAGTTCTATATAAAACCCCCACTAAACACATACAAAACCCCCACTGAATATATTGTGGAGGTTTTTAAAAACCCCCACAAAAGACTTCATGGCATCTCAAATTTTAGGGGTTTTAGGAACCCCACAAATCATTTGGTGGGGGTTATAAACCTCCACAAATAAGAAAAAAAACTGCCACAGATAAACAAAAACCTTGTAGTGTTTAGAGGTGTTGTTAGAGCTTTGAGATTGAATTAGTTGATATGTAATGATGATGTGACTTATGAATGAAAGTAGGGTTTAATTGTGTTTAATTCAACATAAACTTATTGTTTGAGCATGATGGATTTCACTGAAAATACAATATGGTAATGTTTGAACCCTAAGTATTTATTCACCAAAAAGCTGTATACATCAGAATAGACAAGATCATTGTTATAATCCATAACAAATATCATAATCATATCATATTGTCTTAGTAGACACACCACATGGGTAATCAAGGATCCACAAGTTAACAGAGTAATCCAAAACAAAAGTTTCATAGAATTGTTCACTTAAACCAAAAAACATAATAGGCCTAACTAAAATGATCCTAATCACACAACCAGTTTACACAACCCTGTTCCCAAAAAGCAAAGTTGCAACGACATACAAAATACATTTCTTAGTTAAAGATGTTAATCTTTCTTTCTTGGACGCTTGAAGCCTGGAGTAGGCACAAATGTCATGAAAGTTTGCATCTTCTTTGCAATTGCAGAAGTTGTTCCTTTCAATGTCTCAGACTCTCAGCAGATATGGCCACAAGTGACTTGGTGGAGGCATTCAATCTTGCCTTGCTTTTAATGATATGCAATTTGGGTGGCCTTCCTCTCTTTGCACCCTGCATAGGCCAGTTGCAGAACCATTATTTTTCAAGTAAATAAATGCAAGTGGTGTTAAAGATAAAGCAGTAAATAAATAACCTAAAGGTCTTGAACAGGTAGTTAGGTATCTTGCATTGGTGGGGTTCCTTCTGGTTGGCTGACTTCCACATCAGGTTGTGGCTGGATTGATGGAGGAGGAAGAGAATGGGATTGAACTTCATTGTTGGTGTTTGCTTCATCTGTAGAGGGAGCAGGCTCATTAACAAGGGCAAGCTGAAGTTGCATTTGTCTAGCTTGTTCCTCAGCATCCTTTTTTTTCTTCTTTGCACAACCTCTCTTGTTGTGTCCAACTTCACCACAATACATGCACCGGATTGGGTTGTACTTCCTCTTCATCTTGGTGCTTGACCCAGTTGGCTATTCACCCTTGTCTTTTCTCCTCTTCTTGGTAGGCCTGTCGGGTTTTGGCTTAATTGGGGGTGGGACAGGGGCAGGTGACGATGTTTTCTCCCACAGATCTTGTCCTTTCATTGGGTTAACATTGAAACAGTATGTCCTTTTATACGCCTCCATCGTCAACCATTCATGGCAATACTCCTCAGTCCTCTTACCATTTTTATCCTGAATGGCTAAAATTGCATGCATACATGGCATCTCTGTGGCCAGCACATACAAATGAAATGAAAAAACTAAAAATAAATCTGACTAAGTGAGGGTAAGGGAAGGAATTAAAGGGTTTGGTTGATTTATCTGTGAGTTGCCAGAACCTACAACTGCAAGTGTGCTTTCCCAAGTCCACCACCATGTTTGTGGGCCAGCCATGAACTTCAAACAATTCCTCTTCAAACAATTTCTCTTTATCATCCATGTGGCCAGCACATACAAATGTAATGAAAAAACTAAAATTAAATCTGACTAAGTGAGGGTAAGGGAAGGAATTAAAGGGTTTGGTTGATTTACCTGTGAGTTGTCAGAACCTACAACTGCAAGTGTGCTTTCCCAAGTCCACTACCATGTTTGTGGGCCAGCCATGAACTTCAAACAATTTCTCTTTATCATCCCCACACCATTGGGGAGCCCAGTGACTAGATAACTTTGTCATGGCTTCTAGTCTGCTTTGAGGTCCCCGAACTTTGCCTTGTCATTATACTGAGGATAGACGGTTGGTGATTCCCCATCAGAGTCCAATTCCTGGCCTGAGTCCTCTGAGTGCCATGACTTGAGATCCTTATCACCATAATCAACATCATTATCTTCTAGGTCTGCCAAATCAAAACCATAATGTAATTAGTCATTTTACCCAAATGAAATCACCAGCACATATCAATTGAGTTAGTCAAATACCTGAATCACAGTCATCATCATCGTCAGAAGCTTCATAGCTCTAATCGTCAGTCTCTATTTCTTTTTCTGCTAATCTGGTTTTAGCAGGCTTGTGCTTCTTTTTTACCTCACTTTTTTTGTTCACCTTTGTAGAGTTCACACCATCATCACTGTCACTGCTATATTCATCATCTCCTAGTACCTTTGGAGATTTGTAAAGGCTATCCTCATCACTCTCATAGGAGTAATGAGAGTCACTGTCTTCTTCAACCTCTAATGTCTTCACATGCCTTCTAGCTCTTGTGGTGGTAGTGACCTTGGTCTTTGCTTTGGTCTGAGGTGGAGCAGGGGTAGGTTTGGTAGGCTGACTATAGGGTTTTTTGGGTTGTGATGGAGTTTCAACAAGGTGATATAACTTTTTGGTTGGCTGAAATGATGGTCTAGTGGGCTTAGAAGATGGAACAGTGGGCTTAGATGATGGTCCAGTGGGCTTAGTGGGCTCCTTAGTGGGCTGAAGGGGTTGCTTAGTGGGCTGGGTATGCAATTTAGTGGGCTGACTTGGTACCTTTGTGGGGTTGGGTAGGCAACTTAGTGGACTGAGAAGGCAACTTTGAGGGCTGAGAGGATAATCTGCTACTATCAGCTGAGGCCTTCGAGGATTGAGAGCATGCTTTTGGGTGGGATGGTAACTTGGTGGGTTGAGAGTGATGTTTCTTGGTTTGGGATGGCTTAATTTTTTGCACATCTTCTTCCTGCTCATCAACCACAAATGGCTCTGAACATCAAAATACATGTTGATCAAATTGAAGTTCCTCCTGCAATCTTTGACCATTGCAATCAAATCATGATCTGTGGCCAGCCTCCTCAGCCCAGATTCAAGGGGAACTCCTAGAGATTTCCACCAACATTCCCTAGCCTCAGCATATCCCAGTTCCTTAAAGTAACCATTCACAAAGAACACATCAAGTGTGTCACTGTCAACTCCCTTTAACATCTCTGTGTGATCGGGCTCATAGTACAGATTTCCACCCTCATCCTTTTTAAACTTCCCACCATGGTGAAATACAAACGTCATAGGAGGACCCTCCATCTACAAAAGCAAAAATCAAATAAATTTAGTCAACAACCAAATATGGAACAACTTCAGCCTAACAACTGCATGTAAACACACAGCAAACAACATAATCATAATCATCGCAAACCCTCGATTAAGACCAAACACCAGAATAACCCAATAACTAGGAAACCCCTAATAGCAACCGCATACAAAACATGTTCTTCCTAACATCATACCTTGTCTAGCAACGTCAACTCCAAACCCTAGTCTCACTAAATGGTTCTTAGAACTACGTCAACATAAACCAACGCACACCAACATTACAAAATCAACAAAAACTATAAAAAAAAATTAAATCTTACCCTATGACAGTTACTGTTCTTTCCTCCAACAGCGTAAGTTCTCCGCGAGCTCCTCCAACTTTCCAATGTAGTAGCGCCAACTCCTCCACACAAATCGTCAAGTACACAAGGAGGTTCTGATCATAGGCAAGTGTCTCAGAGCAGAGAGTCCTAGAGTAGAGAAGAGACGAGGGGTTTTGGAGCGAAAGTTGAAGAGGGTTGTTATGAGAGGAGGTGATGGGAAAAACGTTTGAATATCCCACTCAGGACCATAAACGACGTCGTTCCATTGATTTGGGGGTGGAGGATTGACACTACGTCATTTTGGTCTGTGCTACGCTGGTACTTAACGTTCCAGTTCAGCAAACGTTACACGCCTCAGCAACTGAGATGACGGAAGGACGAACTCGATCAACGTCGGTAACTTTTGGGGACATTTTTTATTAATTTTATCTTTCGAGGACAAAAATGGAGATCAAAATATCTTTCAGGAACGATTTTGACTATTCACCTATAAAAGAATCGATTATTTTTTAATGGGATAGTTGTGTTTATGATTTCAAATACCTCAATTGGAAACTCATATTCAATCGATTGTGTTTCAACAAAATTAATTATAACTGTGAAAGCTATATGTCCTCTATTCCAATTTTTACTTGGTCAATCGATACACAAGTTATAGATGAAACACAATCTCAAATCCTAAAATTATATTTTTTATTTAAAAATTAAAAATCAACCTAGAGGTAAGGTATATTATAATCAACAATTGTAGTATAGATTGTATAATTTGGTCCAATCAATTTGTCAGACATACACATCGATTATCATTAAATTTTTTAAAATAAAATTTAAAATGGTGCAAATAATGGAGCGAAATGTGTGTTAAGTGAAAAAAATTGATGTTTATCCGTATCCAATCGATTTTTTATGAATAAAAAACAATTGGTTATGGGTTTTAGGGCATATCCAAACGATTGAATGCAGAATGGGTATGACAATCATTGGAGTGCGGAAGTATATATGCAGCGTTTGTTGGGAATGGATCATTTCAATTGTTAAAAGAAAAAATTAAAAATGTAGAATGTTATCTCTAATTCTTTACTATTCTCTCTTTTATATTTATTTTTGGTCCTACTTATAAAATTAATGATAGAAAATCATACTTTACTCTCTTAATTGTTAAAAAAATTAAGAATATCCATTTCCGTGCTAGTTATCCTCTCCGTCTTACTTCCAGTTTTTCAAAAACGAAGAAACTTACCAAAAAATCTTTCCAACAATTAGTTGTTATTTGTACAAAAGAAATATATACTGAGTAAGCATAATCAATTGTGTTTTTTAACCAATCAATTAGATAACTCAACCGATCAATTGTTTTTTTCAACCAATTAATTAAATAGATAATAAAATCAATTTACTTGTGTAAAAAAAAAATTCTTCACTCAACAATCAATTTCTGGAATAAACAAATCGATTGTTTTATGAGCAATTCCAAAAAAAGAAAAGATTCATCGCAAACCAATTTATTAGCTTAATGTAAAAATTGATTATTTTGTGAACAACGTAGAGTAGAGGACTTCTGTTTACTAACCAATCGATTACTTCAGTAAAAAAATCGATTGGTTTTGTGCAAATTACGAATTCTATCACTATGATTATCGCATACCTGCCAATTCCTACTCTTATTATATCAAGGATTACAAACATGATCCTCAAAGAAAGTTCAAATTTAAAGAACAAAAGAAAGGTTTGGGGGAATTAACAAACTAACAAAATGAAAGAAATGAAGAAATGCATGGTTCAAGAATTATAATAATAACAATTCCGTTAGGGAGATAATGGGAAATCTAAACAATGTGAACAATGGGCTGCAGATTTAGTTCAATACATGTAAAAAATAAAAAATATTTCACAAATTACCTAAATAAAAAAATTCAATTAGTTATTCTAAAAAAATAACCATCCAAACTCTAATTTACCAAAACATTTCACTTTAATACCCTCTTCTTTTCCAACCGACTGCCACCTTTACCTTCATCAATAATTATCCCACTTCACCGTCGCTGCTTGGCTTGCCAACGTCGCCACCGGCAACGCTCACACCTAGTAAAAAAACCATTTACTTAAGGATAAAAATAATCATCCGTATAACTAATGAATTGAACATCTGACATATTTTAATTATATATAACTAAACTCAATCCAATCAAAAAAATCATCCACGTAAAAATTAAAATAACCATCTGCGTACCTACTAAAATGACCATCCTAAACTGACCATTAAAATAGGAGAAGAAGGAGATAAATGAACAGAAGAACTAACAAAAAAAACCAATCCTATAACCCGAAGATCAAAAGCCATCATCAACGTCATATTCTGACCATTGCCCATTACTTCTTACCTACCTCAAAGACCTCTCCACCTAGAGCTCGAACAGGCACGGTTGGTGAAAGAGGAAGCTACGGAAACCCTAATTGACCTGAATTTGGAAAAAATAGCAGACCCAGAGATAACAGAGGATAAGAGGAAAGGCCGGACGGTGAATTCAAGCACCCAAATGATGAAGGAGGAGATGGAAACAAAAATTGCGCCTGCAATCTGACTGTCGGTTGCGGCGGTGCCGACACTTTCGAGGGAATCACCGCCTGGTGTGTCAATGGATTCTTGCTCCGATGCAACCTGAGGCTGAGGCTTTGATTGTGATCGGACGTCTGCAGAGAGGCTGGGCGGCGTACGTCAACTGAAGGCTGGGCGACGGCAGCTGGAGTCTCGGTAGCGTCGGACCGGAGAACGGGAAAGTGAAACGACGGCTGAATTACTCTGCAGACCGGAATTCGCGAATGGAGAAGGGAAGTTAGCATGATATTCGATGTAACTGCACCATTTTTGATTTGGTTTACCATTTTTAAAATTTTGAAATATAAAATTATTAATAATTAATTAATCATCTTATTTATGATTTTAATTTCATTTTTCCTTTTTTACTCTATTATTCACATTGTTTACTACTTTTATTGTCTCTCTATACTTTTCCTTCATATAAAGGAGTGAAATTTCTTATTTTTGTTTCCTTAAGTGATATTAATATTATTAAGTATATTTTTTTATTATTTAATACTTTTTATTAATATTCCAAATCAGTCTCAACAAAATTTTAGAAGAATAATTTAATCTTCGACGAATTTTAATTATCAAATCAGTTCCTAATCTTTTATTTTGTTAGACATATCAATTTTCATATCAAATTTTGATAAAAAAAATTAAAGAAATTAGATCCTATCAATATTTAGTAAAAGCCATAACAGTCTTTTTATATAAACGAATAATATAATATGAAGATTGATTTGTCTAATAAAATAAAAATTTAAAAAGTGATTGGTGATTAAAATTTGTCAAAAATTTTTTAGGGATTGATTTGAGGTATTATTCAATATTTATTTAGAGGAGATTTTTTGAAATAAATTAAAAGTTTTTTATTTTCCAAAACAAATAAAAGCATCTTTAATTAGGCAACTCCATTTTTTTTTTGGGCTAGGAGGAGTTTGCTTAGACGTGGTTCCCTCCTAAAAAAAATCATTTTTATGGATAATTAGAAAAAAATTAAAAGAATTTAAAAAAATAATTAATTTTACAATTTAAAATATAAAATTTGGATAAGATATAAACAATTCAATTCAATTTAATTAGTAATAAAAAATATCAATTTTTTAAAATCGATTTAAATTATACTATAAATATTTTTTTATTTAAAAGATTATATTTTTATGCTTGTAAATATTTGTCGCTGTCCCTTCCTAGCAAAGGTAGATCCCTTAGCAGCAGCGCTCGTGCATTTCCACCACAGCCCCGCTGACACCGTCGCAGTCTCACCGTGCACAGCAATTTCCTCTGCCAGTCGCGCCTTTCCCCTTATGTGTCTTTTGATGTGGAGAGTGAACATTCTAATAAAGTAAGCAATACAAATTCATGCATTGATAACAAATAATATGCCAGTTGTTCAGTTTACTGTGTTTGGTGGATGATTATTATATTTTTTAAAAAAGATTGTTAGTTTAAGTAAATACAAGTAAAATATACCGAATATTCAATGTATATACAAATAGTTATTTTAATTTTTAATTAAATGATTATTTTGTTATAAAAGCGACCGCAAAATATTTAGTGAAAAAAGATGTTAATTTGATAAATTAAATTATAAAAGATAGTTAAAATTTTAAAATAACAAAATGATATTTTTAATTTGAGTAATCTAAGTAATTTTTTTTATTTTTATTGAGCTAAATTTTCAACTTATTGTTCGTATTATTCATATTCTCTTGTCTACCCAAGAAAGTCCGTAACGGATTAATCCAATGATATATTTTCCACCGAATTTTGTCGGGACAATTTTGATATCAAACTCTCGTACCTACGTACTACACAAACTTCTCAGTTCTCACTACTGTATTAATTTTTATTTCCAGCATATAAATTTACAATTTACAATTACTTGCAATTTTAATTAAAAAATTAAATAATAAAAAAAATAAAAATAACCGACTTCTCTCCCGTCCCCCTCCTCTTACTCCTCCCCATCAGACGGCACGTGACAATCACGAAAAATCCGGCGCGTCCTTACCGAGATCCATGGACGACTTCGCAGAGTTCGGAAGGGAAGCGTACCGAACAGAAAACGAGATCGCGGCAACTGCGTCATCGTCGTTTTTAACCGCGCTTTCGTCGAAGTTGTTCGCATAGCTCATTGGATCGTAGTGGAACCCTCCGTTCTTCATGTACGGGCGGTCTCTTCCTCCTCCGCCATAGTTCAGCCGCCGTATGAACGTCTTCCACTTCGGTCCGGCCGAAATCTCCGACCACTCTCGCACCTTCTTATAGCATCGCTTCCACCATTGCTCCTTCTTCTCCGACCGTATCCCCTCCCAGTGTGGCGACCCCCTGTAGCATCGCTGGAAGCACGGGATGCAGAAGCAGTTGCAACCTCTGTTCTGGTTGAACCGCTCCTCTTGCATGTCGTCGTCGCTGGTGGCGGAGTAATCAGGTTTGTGCGGCAGCGACATGGTGAATGGCCGGAGGAAGAGGAAGAGAAAGAAAAGAAGGTACGGTTTTTTTCTTTTCTCTCCCCCTCTCCCCTTTCTTTTTTTCACGATGCTATTAGTTTGAGTTTGACTGGGGAGCAAATGAAGAACGTGAGGGAATAAATAACGGAAAATAGATAAACAATAAAAGCTGTAAGTAACGGCTGGATAGTTACTGATACCGGGAAATGCCGGTTGTTTTTTTCTATTTTTTCCTTCAACTTCAAGCACTTGTGTAGTTGTTTTTTATTTCTTATCTACCGGTTTTTTTTTCTCCTATTCATACATAAGGGAATTATTGGAGAGTTTAATTAGTATTCACAGCCTAAAATATTTTATATATAATCGTTTAATTATATTTATTTTTTAAAAATATTATTCATATAATTAATATATAATATAATATTTTTTGTTGATGTAATATTATATATTTAAATATATATTTGTAAAATTATTTTATATTAAAGTCTTTTTATACTTATTTAAAGGTTACGAATTTGAAATTCATTCCTAATTTTAGAAAAAAAATAATACATTAAAATTAAATTATTATTAAATTATTTTCTATTTCAATTTTAAAAATAATTGTGTTATTTTTTGGGTAAGTGTTTATACTATATATAATTAAAGTTATTATAATTCTTTTAGATAGATGAGAATTTATTAAGTGGATGTCAAAAATAATTTTTTATTAAAATATTTTTATACTAATAGTGTAAAATAAATCCTTAAATTAAAATTCTATTCATTGAAATTCTATATATCGAACAAAATGTGATTCATTTTTTTTTTTGGTTATTTATCATTTGTTTATTTGGTGTTCTAGTAGTTGATCATCATTTATTTGCTCAAAATTGAGTTAGATTTGCATGAATGAAAGAAATTAAGATTTATGTTTAGATAAGAGAAAAAAGAAATATTCTTCCTCTAACATATATAGAAAGAATTAATAATCAAATTAATTCTTTTAAAATTGTATTTAAAAAATCTTATTAATAAAATTTGTCTTTTAATATTTATAAATTAATGATATAAAACATTAATTGTAGAACATTAATTTACAATTTTCATTAATTTACATCAATAGTTTTTATCGATAATTAATAATATAGAACATTAATTTACAGCATAATTGATATATAATATATCTAATTAAATGCTAATTAAATATATTTATAAAAATTTATCAATTTAGTCTTAAATTATATTGAGATTAAAATTTATGTAATTTAAAAAAGAACTAAATTGATAAATTTCATAAATACATATGATCAATTATTAATAAAAATTATTAATAAAATGACAGAAGAATAAATATAATTAATTTATAATTTTTAAAACACGAATTTGATTGATAAATTTTTTTAAGAATAAATTTAAAAAATAACGCATCTTTCAAGATTAATTTAATTATTAATTTTATATAAAAAATACCACCAAAAAAAATTTCCCCTTCAAGAACACGTTTTCTTCTTAAATTTGGCAAAAGGAAAATTTGAAAATTAGGAATTTAGAGGATTTTGACTTTTGAATTTGACTTGAATAATGGTGGAGGCCAGGTGGCAATGTGGTATCATATTGGAAATTATTATCTATTATCATATGGATAAACAAGATAGAAAATTTTAGGATTTTTTAAATATAAAATAAAAAAATTAATTAATTGTTGCACTCCGGTGAACTTTATATAAATTATGGAGTTCGTCGCACTCCCGGCGAACTCTATGTTGAGTTCCGCAGATTATATAAAACTGGTGGGATTATTTTCATTTGTCCCTTTCTTTTTCAATCTGTCCTCCAAATTTACTTTGCTCTTCCTTTTTGTCTTTCAACGTTCATAAAGTTCGTTATCCACGACATTCTCAGTTTAAGGTCAGTAAATAATATGTTAGTTAGAGTTACTTTTTTCAAGTTTGTTAGAGTTACCATTAACATGTTAGTTAAAGTTACTAGTTAGAGGTTGTATGTTAGTTAGAGTTATCAATTTACTGTTTACATATTAGTTGGAGTTACTGTTTAATGTTAATTATTTACATGTTAGTTAGATTTCTTATGTTATTACTTTCAAGTACAGTTGTTATTTATTGTTTATAACATGTTAATTAGTATAAGTTGTTAGTCAATTCTTAGTTAGTTTAGTCAGAATAATTAGTTTAGGTTGTGAATTACAAGGCAATTACTGGAATAATTAATTAGGTTAAGTTAGATTAGAAAGAAACATTATTAGTAAAATTTAGAGTTCAGTTAGTTATTAATTAGGGTTGTTTAGGGTGGTAGTTGATGGCGTCATGTAGTTGGGTTAAATTTAAATTAGTAAGTGATGCACCACTATTTCGTGGTACATCTTGTGCTTAATTGAGTGGATTTTATTCACTATTCTCACATTTATTCATGTAATTGCATGTTTTACGTTTTCCTTCTTGATTTTGTGCTATGATTGAAAACATTCTTCTTTGGCCTTATATTTGCTAATATTAATCATCTCTTATTACCATTCGATGCCGTGATATGTGCGTTAAGTGATTTTAGGGATTACAGGGCAGGAATGGCTTGGAAGATGGAAAGGAAGCATGCAAAAGTGGAAGGAATACAAGGAACTGAAGGAACTGCTAAAGCTGTCCAGCCTGACCTCTTGGTACTAAATCGACCATAACTTGAGCTACAGAGGTTCAAATGAGGCGGTTCTAGTTGTGTTGGAAAGCTAACATCCGGAGCTTCGCAACGATATATAATTTGCCATAGCTGCCCCAAAGATAGGTGACGTGCACTTGTGAACGACGCGGACGTGTGACCTGGAAAAAATGCAATCCACGCGTACGCGTGGACGACGCGTACGCGTGACTTTGCCGCGTGCTGAACGTATCAGAAATCGCTGGGGTGATTTCTGGGCTGTTTTTAACCCAGCTTTTGGCCCAGAAAATACAGATTTGAGGCTATAAAGTGGGAAAATCTATCCATTCATAGAGACAACATTCATAATTCACAATTTTAGGTTTTAGATGTAGTTTTCTAGAGAGAGAGGCTCTCTCATCTCTCTTAGGTTTTAGGATTTAGGATTTAGGATTTCTCTTAGTTTATGGTTCATTCCTTCTCAATTCCAAGTTCAATGTTCCTTAATTTAGTTTCTTTTCTACTTTTAATTGTTTTAGTATTCTTCTTTATCTATTTTCCCTTATTGATTACTTATGTTGCCAAATTGGTTTATGGATTCTTATGTTTAATTTGATTTTCTATTTAATACAGTTTGAGGTATTTCAGATTTATGATTACTTTCTTCTATTTATGATATAAATAATTTATATTTTTCCTCCTTTGCTTTGGTTGAGTAATTGGTGACACTTGAGTTATCAAACTCAGTTATTGATTGGAAATTGGAATTTGCTGATTGATTTGGATCCCTCTAAAGCTAGTCTTTCCTTAGGAGTTTACTAGGACTTGAGGAATCAAATTGATTAGTCCACTTGACTTTCCTTTATTTAGTAAGGGTTAACTAAGTGAGAGCAATAAACAATTCTCATCACACCTGATAAGGATAACTAGGATGAGATTTCTAGTTCTTATACCTTGCAATGGTTCTCATGATAATTAATTTACTTTATTGCCAATTTATTTCCTGTTCCTTATTTTAAAAACTAAAAAATACACATTTTTCATAACCAATAATAAATCATACTTCCCTGCAATTCCTTGAGAGACGACCCGAGGTTTCAATACTTCGGTTATAAATTTTATTGGGTTTGCTTTAGTGACAACCAAAATTTTTGTACGAAAGGATTCTCTGTTGGTTTAGAAACTATACTTACAACGTGATTATTTTTATAAGATTCTTTACTAGCAGAAAACCAGTTCGTCAATAAGTTTATAAATTGATTAAGAACTAAGGTAGACAATTATATATTTAAATATGTTTTTTAAGAAGTTGGTTAATGTAAAAGGAATTGAGTTCAGTATATGTGATTTTATTTTACTAGAGTGTGGCTAGATGGAGTAGCAATTATTGGGCTACGAGGATACGATGTATAGATTGGATCAGGCTGAGCACATTGCTGGCAGGTTTGATCAAGTGATACAATTTTTCACTGTTGTTTATTTTATTGTAATTAATAAACAGTGAACTTATTATTTTATGTGTTCACCGTCCTTTTTTTCTAATTTTTTATTTCCGTTTGGTAGGTTCCTCGCATCTTGCGCACCAGGCAAAATTTAATGAGACGGCCGCCAGAGCAGATTAGGCCATATCTCAAACGAGTCAGGTTTGAGTATGTGGCCTATATGGTTGACTTTGAGCACGACTGGCCACTTGCCTCGTCGTTAATAAAGAGGTAGAGGCCTGAGTCCCAAACGTTTTATCTACCATGCGGGGAGATGACTATCACCCTGCAGGACATGGTGGTGATCTTGTAAGTGGATGCATAGGTTGTTGGGAGCAGCACCATCAGGGACGGACCATTGAGGAGTTATGTCAGCAGCTTCTGGGTGTTGTTCCCGGCCCAGATGACAGACAGTCACAGACCAATTGGACTATGAAGCTCACTTGGTTCCACAACACAGTATGCGGAGAGTTGGAGCAGGACGCCATAGAGGAGCGCCTGTTGAGGTACACGAGAGAGTACATCATGCAGCTGATAGGGGGATCCTATTCCTAGATGCATCTGACTCTCGGGTACACATCAGGTGGCTCCTCCTACTGGAGGACCTTGAGACGTGTGGCAGGTTATCGTGGGGCTCGGTTGTGCTGCCATGGCTGTACCATCAAATGTGCCGTGCCACGGAGCATGGTCAGCACAATTTGGGTGGGTGTGTCAGCTTGCTACTATCCTGGGCCTATCACCATATTTCGCTACTACGGCCCGATGGCTTTTATACTCGTCGATTTTCGCTGGTCGAGAGGTATTATAAATACTTGTAAAAATCCTTAGTTAAATTATTAGTTAGTTAATGAAATTGAGTGATAATGCAAAATTGTGGTTGGCATTATAGGTGAGTTCAATACCGGCCGGACAATACCAGAGGCGAGAGCAGGCTTAGGCATTACAAGCATACCCTGAACGGGATTGATATGTTAAATGTAAGTGACAAATATTTAAGTATTATAAATTTATTTTAATGAAATACTTATTGCATTTGAAATTAGAATGTCACCATTAATTTGCATTTTGTGAACAGGTTGAGTGGACGCCGTATGCTGACCCACAACTGATTGGTCTAGTGAACCGCTTTCAATCAAGTCTTACATGAGAGCAAGCTGCAAGGACGTGACGACAAGGAAGATGAAGAGCCTGAAAATACCCACAGTCACACTTACCCTCATCAAGTAGCACCTGGTAATTCTGTTATCTGGATCCAGGAACTACCGCTAACTCTTCAACAGTGAAGTTAATCCTCGATCAATCAAACTGGTAAACATTCATAGTGTTCACATGCTTCGAATTAAATTCTATGGCCTTCATCAACGTCTGTGAGAATTCAGCACCGACTTGAAGTTGGGCAAGGGCCTCGAAGCCCTTCCTAGCAAAAATTTCACCCAAATGAAAGTAACTTGATTTAACAAGAGCCATGATTGGCAAATTGTGAGATTCCTTAATCACAACGTTAATGCACTCGGAGATATTCGTCATCATGTGACCAAATCGACGACCCTCATCCGCATATTGTGCCCACTGTGATTGTGGCATTTCTTCAAGCCAGTTTGTGATTGCAACATTTTCGCCCCTCAGACGGCCAAAATAATGAGCGAACTCACGCTACGACTTCGAATACGCTGCGTTAATCAGAACCTTCATCAAGTCTTTGTTCTTGAAGTGAGTCATGAAGTTGGCTGCAATGTATCTTCTACAAAAAGCCTGGAAGGCATGAGGTGGTTTCCATAAACTTCCCTCGGCATTTAGCGCACCGTCAATTGATTTGTGTCTATCCGAAATCACTAAGAGCCCGGGTTGTGGTGTCACATATTGCCACAGATACGAAAGAAAGAATGACAAATGCAATAGGCGAAATATTTGCGTTGTCGTCTCGAGCTATGGCCATCAGCAAGGTCCCACCGTATTTACCATATAAATGGTGCCATCAATGGAAATAAGTGGCTTTCAATGCTTGAAAGCCTCAACCCACGGTGGAAATGTCCAAAAAATTAGATGAAACATAATTGTGTCGGCGGAACTAGGCCAAAGCTGGGTCACTAGTTGCACCCAAGTACGTAAAGACACATTTTCATTTAGCTTATTGTACTTGGCTGAATTGTTTAATAGCGAATAACCATAATAAAATAAATCTTACCGGGCAAGTACATCTGCATCGCGAATAAGCAACGAGGAAGCTCGTTGTATGACTGCTCCCAATCGCCATATATTCTAGCAATGACTCTCTGTTTTGCAAGCCAAACCTTTCTGTAGGACGCCTTGTAACCAGAGTGATTCTCCACACCTCCTTTCAGAATCCTGATGCTGATTGTTGGATCGGCTTTAACCATCGTGAAAATGTGTTGAGCAATCACCTTCGAATCTAACCTACGATAGTCTTGCCCCATCAATGTTTGCATGCAAGTATGAGGACCTGTGTATCTCCTAACCTCCCACTTTTTTTGCTTTTGGCGATATGATATGAGTATGCTCCAATTACAACCGGGCCCGAACTGGATACACTGTGCATTATACCTCAATCAGGCCCTCCTGATGCTGTACCGCTTAACTGCCAACATGACTTCTTCCTTGTTCTTAAATTGTTGTCCAACCTCAAACTCGTTGCTTGGATCCTCTTCGGGGCCTCCCTGGGTAAATGACCAATCCAAAGTCATTGTATCGTGATTTAACCTAGTGAAATGATCCGGCCGGTCATATGGTCGAGAAACGGCAGGCTGTGTCAGAGCGATCTATGTGTCGCCGTAGTAGTTAATCTCTTCTTCGTCGTCACCATCATCAAGAATTTCGGGTGGTTCTTCATCAGCATCGTCTCCGTCATCGGGGTTAACTTCATACTAATCCATCATCGAATCCCTGATAACAGAACTCTCATGACTTTCAACATCATCATCCATCAAGTCAACATTATGAACTTCAACATTAGATCCCTCTTAACTACCTTTAGGTGGCATATTTAGATCCACCATCGTCCTTCTGATAGTTCGTCTAACAGCTCTACCCAACAGACTATCATCAACAGTATCTGTAGATGATCCTCGGCCACCCAACTTAACGAGGAACACGAATAATTCCAACAGATAAACATTTGTGCATCGGTTGTGCAACGACCTTATACGTCGTACGTATTTGTCGTCACGCAAATGATACCTAATTCAAAACAACAGAAATATTTCTCACTACCGTGGTATAATAAATATACTAGTAGCAAAAACAAGACAGTTGTATTATACCTTTTATAAAACAAACTCCCATCTACTTTGGTCGGATATCTGTAGTAAATTTTTTTCACCCTTTTTGCCTCTTGTAGTCCGACAGAATGCAATATCAGATTCTTCAACGCTGTTAGACTGTTGACTTCTGGTGTCATATAGGTAATTATTCGTTGCCCCGATTTAAAAACGATAGAACCTTCTTCATCATAGACTATTTCACCATCGTAGTGAATGGATAATAATGGATTCTTTGACATTGTAGAGAAAAATATCAACAATGAGAACGAAAGTGGACAATGAATTTGTTGTTCTCTGCTCCACTCTCCAACAGGCATATTTTTATTTTAGAAACCCAACATAGAGTTCGCTGGAGGTGCGACAAACTTGCCCTAATTACAAAAAAAATCGTATTTTGGAAAATAAGGTTTAAATATCTTGTTTTATGAATTAATTAATTTTTTTATTTTATATTAGAAAAAAATCCAAAAATTTCATAAGTAAAATAATAATAAAACTAAGTTTTAATAATATGTTATTTATAAATATCTAGAAAGTGAGGATGAGAAATAATTAAAAAAAAAAAGAAAATATAGAATTTGAGTTTGGAATGCAACATTATTTAATACAGATCTACGACACATCCAAAGCATTATTGCCATCCAAATTTAATCAAGTAGACTCAACACCAACGAAAATCACTCTCACTAAAAGAGCATGATCATACACGCAGGGCTTTACGTTATCGTTGTCGTCTTGTTCTCCGTATTCCTCCTACTTCTCCTCCTCCTCCTCCTCCTCCTCCTCCTACTTCTCCTCCTCCTCGCGTGTTTTCTCATTATCGTCATTCTTTTGTTGCTGCTGTTGTTGCTGTATTTTTTTTTCTTTTCCTCCTCCTCTCCTTGGTGATTTTGTAGCATTATGAGTTTCTTCTTCTTTGTTTGATTTTTTTTCTCTTTTTCTTGGTTTTATTCCTCTCAAGAGAGTGAAACAAAAATAATTATAATAAAATAAAATAAGAAGAAGATAAAGAAGCAGTAGAAGATGAGGAGGAAGAGTTTTAAATTGTACAAAATAACGAGACCAAATGCACCATAATTCACTCAGAAATGAACCGAAAGTATATCCAGAATGAACCAAAAATTAAATTTTGAATGAACCGAAATTACTTAATGATGACGATACACAAACAAATTCGTTTCAAAACAAGCACAGACCAAGTGCACCTTATTTAAATCCAAAATGAACCGAAATTACTTAATGATTGCGTTCGAAAACAAGCACAAACAAAATTGAATGATCAGAAATTCACTCAAAAATGAACCAAAATTACATCCAAAATGAATCGAAAATTAAATTTCGAATGAACCGAAATTACTTAATGATAATGATACACAAATAAACTCGTTTCAAAACAAGCACAGACCAAGTGCACCTTATTTAAATCCAAAATTAACCGAAATTATTTAATGATTACGTTAAGAAACAAGCACACAAACAAAATTGAATCATGAACAAAAACACATTCAAATCCATCAAGTGATTTTGCAGTATTATGCATTTCTTCTTTGTTTGATTTTTTCATATTTTTATTATTGTTAAGAGTGTAAAACAAGAAGAACTATGAGAAGGAAAAACAAGAAGGAGAAGACGAATAAGACAAGAAGAAGAAGAAGAATATGATAAGGAGTTTTTGGGAAATTTTTATTCTTATTTCTTCTTTTTTGTTTGATTTTTCTTCTCTTTTTCTTGGTTTTATTCCTCTTAATAGAAGATGTGAGGAGGAAAAATTTTGAATTGTGCAGAACAACGAGACCAAATGCACATTAATTCATTCAGAAATGAATCAAAATTATATGCAGAATGAACCAAAAGTTAAATTCCGAATGAACTGAAATTATTTAATGATGACGATACACAAACAAATTTGTTTTAAAATAAGCACTGACCAAGTGCACCTTATTTAAATTCAGAATGAACCGAAATTACTTAACGATTAGGTTCGAAAACAAGCACAAACAAAATTGAATGATCAGAAATTCACTCAGAAATGAACCAAAATTACATCCAGAATGAACCAAAAATTAAATTTCGAATGAAGCGAACTTACTTAGTGATAACGATACACAAACAAACTCGTTTCAAAATAAGCACAGACCAAGTGTACCTTATTTAAATCCAAAATGAACCAAAATTACTTAATGATTGCATTCGAAAACAAGCGCACAAACAAAATTGAATTATCAGAAATTTCACTCAAATGAATTGAAATTACATCCAAAATGAACCGAAATTACTTAATGATGACGATACACAAACAAACTCGTTTCAAAACAAGCACAGACCAAGTCAATTTTAAACAAAAACACATCCAAACCAATTTTGGATAAGAATAATGTCATCAATATGGTAAAAATTCGATAATAATAATAACAATAACGACGATAACAATAACCATGCTACATATTAGAAGAAGATAATGACGATAACAATGATGATCATGATAACGAAGGAGAAAGATGAAAAGGAAGGATGAGAAAAAATTTCAATAAGAAAAGAAGGAGAAAGAGGAGGAGGAGATACTGTTGGTGACGACGGTAACTAAATTAAAAAATAATGAAAAAGAAGGAGAAGAAGACGACATAGCATCAGGAATGAAAAAGAATGTGTGTATGTAAATTTGAAAAAAGAAGAAAAAAAAGTGCATAAATTTAAAAAATTTGACTAGACTTGATTCATTAAATTACTTAAATATAAAATTTTATTATAGTTAATATATGACATTTTTCATATCAAATAAGAGAGTACTCGATCATATTCATTCATAAGCGACTAAATAATAGGTACAAATATATACTACACCACCAGATAGGCATATACGTACTTACGCCTTGATTACATGCATAGAGATTTAAAATGAAGCTCGGTGGAAGGAACACAAATGAGTTACGATCATGTTATGTGAATACTAAAATCAGTTACTAAAGTCAATTATTAATTTAAAATATATATTAAAATATAAATATATATTAAAAATAAATTAAATTATATATATAATTATATATAAATATATTAGTGACTAATTTAGTAATTGATTTTAGTATATAAATAACTTTTTTAAATAAATTCACATAAAAAAAATTTTGGTGTACATAAGCTACTTAACATAAAACAATAGAGAAAAGTCCTTTTGTGGAAAAGAGGCTAAACAAATAAAATCTTCAATGTTAAGGCATTTCTTCACCTATTTTAGTTGGTTTCTATATATTATGAAATTATTATTAATTAAACTTTTGCTTAAAATGATGACTACTTTTCTTCGATACTAATTTAAGTTGATTGATTGCTATTGATATATAATTGACCGTTTCCTAGGAGAGCCACCCATAACACATAAACTAATTATGTGTCATATGATATGATCATTCATATCATCATATGCCGTATGTTCCAATAATAATTTTTTTTGAAATAAATTAAAAAAATTATTATTTTTACATCGTTATTTTAATATTAAATTCTTAGATACGCATTTTTTTTTTTGGAATTTAGGATAAGTTTATCGCACTCCCGACGAATTTTATAATTTATACGAAATTCGCCACACTCTCCGCACTACAACAGAAGTACTATTTTGCGGCGGTTTTTCTCTCTATTAGCGGCCGCCAAATCAAATTTTGGCGGTTTAGAGACTGCTTTGGTTATTGGCGCGGGGAAATGATTTTGCGGCGGTTTCCAGCAACCGCTGGCATAACTGCCGCTGAATTATTATTTTGCGGCAACTAATTTAGTGGCGGTTTAAAGCCGCCGCGATATATAAGTATTAGGATTTAGTTCATTTTTTACCGGCGGTTACGAACTGCCGCAATGTTATTATCGTTTGTTAATTTAGGACTGTTTGTGGCGGTTATAAAACCGCCGCTAATTCAATACAAATTTAAAAAAAAAATTGGATTTCCTTTTAAAAAATGCTGATTTTTTTTTTGTTTAATTTTAAAGATATATTATTTGGCCCTTTTTGGATTTTTTAATATTATAAATCTTAATATTTTTCGTCTATTGAATCTAAACTTGCAGTAAAAATAACAAAATTAACTGAAAAATAAAATAATATATTTATAAGAATATCAACATAGTAAATCTCTTGCTAAGAATTGTATAGTCAAATTCAAAAAATATTTGCTTCAAACCAAAATAATTCCAATCCTAGGATTCTATTTTTCACTTGGTCCTTCCACGAAATTCATCCCTGCAGCGATGTCTGGTGGCAGTTCCTCACCCTACCATTGAAAAAGACAAAACAATGATACAAAGAATATAACCTAACACATTGTAATCCCTTACAATATCTGAATTTCAAAGTTAATCCAAAGATTCAAAAACTAAAAATTAGAATCTATGTCACAAACTAAAAATTTGCTATCTTAATCTCAATAATCATAATATATTTGCCTAACAGCATTGCAAGTGAAAAGTATCAAAATTCTACAAAAACTATCAACTATAGCTCATAACTCATAGCTAGGATGCACACATATATAATAGAATGGGAAAGAAAAAGAGGTCTATATATTAGCATGAGACCAGAACACAATATATAGGAGTATTAAAGTTGCACATTCATAAGCTAATTGAATAAAAAAGGAAGTCAATATATATTAGTTAGTTATTTTATATATATCTTTTCATATAGTTAGTTGTTTTTGGTGGATTCATTTAGAAGTGAAGGGATACTCATTTGTTTCTAGTGGTAGGTTCACAATTTTAACTATGTTAAGCTGACATATGAAACATAATTTTAACTATAGTAGATTCACAATTTTAACTATCTTGGAAATTATGCACTTTACGTAGGACCTGATCCATATGGTTCCTATTATACATGGAAAATATATATATAGCAACATTATTATTGTTTACATTTAATTCCTAACAAGATCTCAGGTTTAAATTACATGAATATAAAAAATAAATGTGAAGAGATTTATATATATGTATAGACTACTATATGCTCCTTATTGCTAATAAAGAACTTTTATCTACGTCAGACATAGATAAATACAAAAGTAAGCACATGAATATTTACCTTGCACCATAGGAACGGGTGTGCACCGGAGAAGAGAAGACGGGCCAGCAACAGGCCTGAACTGACGATGACGATGCTGGCAGAGACGGCAATGCGACAGGCAGCTCCTAGAGACCGAATTCTGAACCTGGAAATGATAGTTTAAACAATATATTGATCAAATATTTCAATATTGACTGGTGCTAAACTTATCACAAATGATCAAATAACCAACCATTTGGATACAAGGAGATTTAATGGAGATCTAAATTATGGTCTAGAGACTCAATTGGTTTGCTATACTAATCATCTCTGCTACTTTCAGAATCTCTTTTTCCTTCTGAGACAACAATGGCTTTCCAATTCTAACCTGAGAATTTAGTTGATCATTGATAGATTCAACTAGTCGTAGTTCAATGTTTAACATATTAAATATTTGACATCCGTTTGCCATGCCAAAAATCTCTAGCATACAATGTCAACACAGTAGTATTCTTGCGTTCAGAACCCCAAGAGCTAAATTTATTAGTTTATATATGATTTTTGATGAACTTGTTATACGTGAACATATTATTTGCCCATCTCAAGGACCAAAAACTTCTTGATTCAGTTCTTTGGTTTCAATTCTGAGAATTATTAGCAATTTGCATGATTTTACATTATTTTGACTTGTGCATATTAAAAGAGAAGAAGAACATGCCTGGCGTTGTGGCGGCAACATTTCACGGAGATACTGGTGCGTCTTGCAAGTCAGGATTTTGCTTCACCCCCTTTTGATTTGGCCATGAATGGTTGTGTTCGAAAAGTGTAAGTAATGACCAACATGTTTGGGTCTGTTCTGCTTCTCTCCACTTGTTTCCTTGTAGGGCAACCCTTTGTGCTGCTGCATCTATAGTAACCCCTACAACCCATACACAACAATAAAATAAATTAATGCCCAAACACCTCACAATACAAAAAGTAACTTCTTGCTTAAGGCCTGTGAATTTTGTTCATCATTCAATATAATAAAATAAAGTATTTAAAATTTTTTATTATTAACAACCTTAACTTGTGGTGAACTAAATCTATATAATAATAAAGTATTGACTAAAGAGAGATCAAATTTTTAATTATAAGTTAATTACCTTGGATATGGAGAACCTTTAATGGGTTTTTGACCGTATTTTCTCCAAGCCCATAGATCAGAGGGAACTACTTCCTCACCTTGTCTACTACTTGGTGACGCTGCTGTTGTAATACAAATTAACTTATTTACCTGACTTTTCCTGAAAAAGTTTCACAACAACAATAACTACTTTTTACTTTTTGATTAGTTATCTCATAAATCTAAATCTAATTCAAATAGACACAAGAGAATATCTCTTTGGTATAGCTAGTTATTGATAGAACAGGAGTCTTCAGGTGGTTTTGTGTGAAAAGTAGTACTAATTGAAAAGATAAGCTTACTTATTAATTAGTGTTGAAAGCTCCGTTAGTGATTATTGTTATAGTGACAGCCACAATATCCTACTAGCTTTTTACTTTTCATGTGGGTTAAATCCCATGACAAGCCTCCATCATCAACTCTTCAACCTCATTAATCCATTTATTAATCAATTATATATCACGAGGACAAAACCCATCATCATTTGAACAAGTATATATAATAATTAAAAAGAAAACCTATCTAACCGGGAAGTGTGATCCTCATCATGCATGAAAAGAATCAAAGTAAAAGAAAATGATCAAAATTAATTATTTAAAACAATCGTATCTGAGGTTCGCTTATTAACAGGAGCTGAGATCTGCACTACCACTGGTCCTGCGTTGTCCACCAAGCAATAAGCAGAAGAAGGCTAAATTGAAACCAAATCAAGAACAAAAGGCATAATGTGAACCAAAATTGAAATCTGAGACCAAATTGAAAGGGGGATTTTTCAGATGCCAATAATCTGAACTAAGAGTATGGGCATACCTAGGATCAGGACCAGAAAGAGGAGAGAGCAGATCGGCGGTGGATCCACTAGCAGGGGGAAGCACCACGCAACTGGTACTGACGGGCGGTGCTACACGGTGGCAAGGATTCACGATTGGAGATTTGTTTCGCGCCTCTGCTCCCGTTCTTGTTCGCACCAAGAAAATAGGAAAGAAAAAAACACAACTGAAGAATTAAGGATGAGCGCTTACCAGAGACGAGAAGACGAGCCAGCAGCAGGTACAAACCGACGACGATGACGACGAAGACAGGTCTGGGCTTGACAAAGAGGGAAGAGACGGCATCGCGACTAGCAACTCCGAAACAACCTTCTGGCGATGCAAGGAGATGCACAGACCTTCGATGGCGAGAGCTGCTACAGGCGAGGGCTGCTTAAGGTGAGAGCTTCCAAAGGCGAGTGCTTCAATGGTTGGAAGGTATAGGGAGTCAAGGCTGAGGGTTAGGGCTGGTGGGGAGTGTGTAACGAAGGAGAAGAGCGCGGTGAGTGATTTTTCAAAGGGGGAGTAGTATATATGATGGTCTTAGTATTTTATTAATAATAATAGGATCAAGGTCCTGATTAGCAGCGGTTGTTCAAGAAATAGCCGCTAATCAATCAGACTCTACGGCACATGATGTCAATTACTGCAATCTCTGATATTTGCGGCGGTTAGATAAACAGCCGGAATTTTTTGGCCGCTATTCTCCGCTTATCCTGTAGTGCCGACAAACTTCAAGTAGAGTTTTCAAAATAAAAGCAGGGCTGGTGGCCTATTTCGTTTTCATCTTAGTATTTTTTCTCTACAATGTCAATAAATATATTGTTATTCATTCATTATGATGGTGAAATAGTATATGATGAAAAATGTTCTATCATTTTTAAGTCTGGACAATCAATAATTACGTACATGACACCAGAAATTAACAGTCTAACAGTATTGAAGAATTTGATATTTCATTTTGTTGGGCAACAACACACGAGGAGAGTGAAAAAAATTTACTACAGATATCCGACCAAAGTAGATGACAATTTGATTTATAAAAGGTATGTTACAGTTGTCTTTGCTCTGTTGTTATTATGTTTATTAGACCACAGTTTTGAGAAATATTTCTATTGTTTTGAATTAGGTATCGGTTACGTGACGATGAGGACATACGTCTTATAAGGTCGTGGCACAACCGATGGATAAATGTTCATCTGTTGAAATTATCAGTGTTTCTCATTGAGTTGGGTGGATGAGGAACATCTGCAGATACTGTCGATGATAGTCCTTTAAGTGGAGTTGTTAGACAAAATATTAGAAGGATGATGGTTGATCTCAATATGCCACCTGAAGATAGTCAAGAATGCTCTAACGTTGAACTTGGTAATGCTGACATGATGGAAGATAATGTTGAAAGTCATGAGGGTTCTGCTATAAGAGATTCGATGATGGATCTGTATGAAGTTAACCCCGATAACGGACACGATGCTGATGATGAACCAACGGAAATTCCTGATGATGGTGACGAGGAAGAAGAGATGAACTACTACGGTGACACACAAATCGTTTTGACACAGCCTGCCATTTCTCGACCATATGATCGGCCAGATCACTTCTCCAAGTTGAATCTCGATGCAATAACTTCGGATTGGTCATTTACCCATGGAGGCCCCGAAGAGGATCCAAACAATGAGTTTGAAGTTGGACAACAATTTGAGAACAAGGAAGAAGTCATGTTGGCAGTTAAGAGGTACATCATCAGGAGGGCTATGGAGTATAAAATACTAGAGAGTGACTAGTTGAGATATGATGTATAGTGTATCCAGTTCGGGCTCGGTTGCTCTTGGAGCATACGCATAGCATACCACCGAAAGTAAGAAAAATGGCAGGTTAGGAGATACAATGGTCCTCATACTTGCATGCAAATATCCATGGGCTAAGACCATCGTAGGTTGGATTCAAAGGTGATTGCTCAACACATATTCACAATGGTTAAAGCAGATCCAACAATCAACATCAAGCTTCTGCAAGAAAGTATGGAGAATCACTTTGGTTACAAGGCGTCCTACAGAAAGGTTTAGCTTGCAAAGTAGAAAGTCATTGCTAGAATATATGGCAGATATACTTGCCCGGTAAAATTCATTTCAATGTCCTTAGTTATGTATAAAGTCACCATCTATATGTGCTAACTGTTGATGGATTTTCAGGTACTTGGGTGCAACTTATGGCACAACCTTGGCCTGGTTTAGTCGATACTGTCATGTTTCATCGGATTTTTTTTTGACGTTTCCACCGTATGTTGAGACTTTCAAACATTGCAAGCCACTTATTTCCATCGATGGCACCCACTTATATGGTAAATACGGTGGCACGTTATTGATGGCCATTACTCAAGATGGAAATACAAACATTTTGCCTATTGCATTTGCCGTTGTTGAGGGTGAGACGAAGGAGGCTTAGTCGTTCTTTCTTTCATATCTGCGGCAGCATGTGACACCACAACCCGGTACCTTAGTGATTTCAGACAGACACAAACCAATACCTGGCGTTTAGTGCCAGATGCCTCGTACTTCGTGCAAGCACTCTGTGAAGCTGGTGCTAAACGCCACGACTTGGCGTTTAGCGCCAGGTGCCTTGTAAAGTGTGCCAAAATCCTGCGCTAGTGGCGCTAAATTCCACTATCTGGCGTTTAACGCCAGGAGTCTAGAAACGCCAAGGATGCTCTCTGTTTGGTGGTGCTAAATGCCACTGCTCGGCGTTAGAGCCAGTAGCGCGTCCAAGTGCTCCACGGAAGGCTTTATTTGTTTTTCTTTAATTAATTTTTAAATTAGAAAAACATATTATTAGGGTTTGGAATTTTTATTTGAAATCAATTAAGATTAGATATAAAAAGAGAAAAGATTCAGCCCTTTGGGCTCTCTTCTCTTCGTCTTCTTCATTCGGTAATTTCATACTTTTTACTCTAGATTTTTCTCTGAGCCATGAGAAACTAAACCCTCATTGTTAAGGTTTGGAGCTCTGTTTATTTTAATGGATTAATACTATTGTTATTCTACTCTTAATCAATACACTGATTTAAATTTAAGGATTGGTTTCGTTCTTCATCCTAGAAATTAAAGTATATTGGAAGATAACTCTTTTTCTATTTGAATTCTTGTTGAATCTTGGAAAAGTTAAATCACTTGAATAACAGCTTAAAATCAATTCCTCACAATTCTCTAATCTCCTTTTTTTTAGGTGCTTAGGGCTTGTGTGGTTCTTAAACTAGAATTGGACTTGATTTTCTAATTTAAATTAAGTGACCAAAGAATTGGCGGTTGATTGAGTTAGATGAGATTAAATTACTAAGGAATTAGAGTTTAATCACTTAAAGTTTATCATGAATTGAATCGTTGCATGATTAAAGTAGTTGATAAGAATTATTAATCCGGAAATTTAAACATCTCCAAAATCTTATCTGTTTTCTCATACTATTTTCATCAACCCTTCATTACTTGCATTTTGAACTCTCTGATTTACTGCTTTATGCTATTTGAACTCGAAACCACTCAATTTAGCTTGTCTGACTAGTCTAATCACTCAACTATTGTTGCTTAATCCATTAATTCTCATGGGATCGACACACACTCACTTGAGTTATTACTTGGTACAACCTGATGCACTTGCCGGTTAGTTTGTGGTATTCAAAATTCTGCACCACCCGTTAAAATCCATAACATATGATAATACATGACAATGCAAGTTAATAAATATATATGAATCTTAGTATCATTAAAATTTAGCTGTGAACAAAGACTTTAACATTCATAATATTCACTATATTGACTATAGTGTTGAAATTAGAAAATAAAATACTACTTCTTAATATATATTGGCAAATTAAGAAGCAAAATATTTTTTATTTTAACTTAATTACATGTAAATAACATAATAAATATTATTTACAATAATTATAAATATTAATATTTATGTAATTTTGTTAAATATAATTATTATAAAAAATGTTATGAATACTCATCAATAAATTATATATTAATCACAATATAATATATAATGGAAGAATTTATATTATATGCAAATATAACTATAATCATCAAATAAATAAATCGAATAATATATAATATAATAGATTAAAAATGGTCTAATGCTCAACTATTTTGGTAATATTTGAAGTATCAAGTTCAAATCTTTCTCAAAGTAAAGTTTGTATTTGTTACGGCCCGGCCCAGGACTCTCGCGGGTCAACCCAACCCGAGCTCCACCCGGCCCGATCGCGCACCCTCCAGCCGACCCGGACACGCGTCCCGTACGGCTCACCCGCAGCTATGGGACAGCGTCCTTGAGAATATGGGCCTACCCTCCAGGGGAGCCCACTGCTGACATGTATATAAGGGGAAGATTGGCTCTTCCCCCGAGGTACGTCACATTCTTACACACCCTTATTCCGCCTGCACATATTCTGACAAGAGCGTCGGAGTGTCTTTGCAGGTGGCACCCCCCCTTCACACAAAGTACTCGGGACCTCGTGCCTCTCAGACTAGAAGACAGTGACCAGATGAGCCCCCTTCTATCACTCTGAATCTCGATCCGAACCGTCCGGTAACCGACCTACCAAACATTGGCGCCGTTTGTGGGAACGCACTCGTCCATGGATTTCGTGCTGGTCCAAACTGGGACAGGCTCCGAGGCAGCGCCTCCCGTGCTCGGGGGAGGCGCCGTTGCGGCGGAAACCCGGCAACAACAGAGGTCGCCCCCAAGGGGTGCGACGCAAACTTACGAGAGACGCCCCTTCGAGGGGACAGGCGACAACCACGCTAGGATAATGCAAGAGCTACGCCACAGAATGCAGGACTTAGAGCGCAGGCTAGCAGAGAGAGAGCGCGACCAACGCACCCCAGAGCAGAGCCCCACCCGTTCCCGTTCAAGGAGCCGCTCGAGGCGCACGCCCAGCCCCCAATACGAGTCGGAGAGCACTGAGGGACGGGTACGCCCCAGAAGAAGAAGTCAGGACCCCATCATCTACGCCCGACACGAAAGGCGGCGTGCGTCGAACAGGGGCGACGAGGAGGTGCGCCGCGAGAACGACGAGTCGAGAAGAACTGCCCGAGGACCCGTCATAATAGGAGCGACTCCTTTCCACCGTTACGTACTCGAGGTCCGGCTACCGAAACACTTCGACAAGCCGACGGACATGAAGTATGACAGAACGCAAGACCCCCTGGAACACTTGACGGCCTTTGAGGCCAGGATGAACCTAGAAGGAGTGGGAGACGAGGTCAGATGTCGCGCTTTCCCGGTCACCTTAGCGGGCCCGGCAATACGGTGGTTCAACAACCTCCCGCAAGGCTCGGTGACCTAATTCTCCGACATCAGCCACGCCTTCTTGGCTCAGTTCACGACTAGGATTGTCAAAGCCAAACACCCAATCAATTTGCTAGGGGTGACACAGAGACCCGGGGAGCCGACCAGGAAGTACCTGGACCGTTTTAATGACGAGTGCTTGAAAATTGACGGTCTGACGGACTCAGTGGCAAGTTTGTGCTTGACGAACGGGCTCTCGAATGAGGACTTCAGGAAACACCTCACCACAAAGCCCGTCTGGACAATGCAAGAGATCCAGTGCGTGGCCAAAGAATACATCAATGACGAGAAAGTCAGCCGAGTTGTGGCTGCCAATAAACGGCAGCCCGCCTACAACCAAGCCCGACACTTTGAAGGCAGAGAAAGACCAAAGGAGCACGCCGGGGATGGCGGTCCGAGTAAACCACCCAAACCGTTCCCCCGAGTTGGGAAGTTCACCAACTATACCCCCCTCACGGCATCAATCACTGAAGTTTACCAACAGATAGCAGAAAAGGGGATACTGTCGAAGCCCCGACCACTGAAGGACAGGACGGGAGGAAACAAGAACCTCTACTGCGAGTATCACAAGGGTTACGGGCACAAGACCCAAGACTGCTTCGACCTAAAGGACGCCCTCGAGCAAGCTATCAGGGACGGCAAACTCGCCAACTTCTCCTACCTTATAAGGGAACCAAGGAGACGCAACCGGGACCACGATGGCGAAGACAGATCCCGACCAACAAGGCGACGACAAGAACCAGAGGGTGACGACCACGGTCTCACGGTGGTAAACATGGTGACGGCCAGGAATACCGCCCCGAGGTCAAAATCGGCGCAGAAAAAAGATGCCAAGGTCCTAGCGGTCTCCACCTCATATGTTAGAAGTCTCAAGGGTCTCCCACCTATCTCTTTCGGCCCGGAGGACCAATGGTTTGACGAGGTGCCGGAAAGTCCGCCCATGGTCATCACGGCTAGGGTCAGAACTGGCCTCGTCAAACGAATCCTGGTAGACACGGGGGCAGACTCAAATATCATGTTTCAAAACGTTTTCGATGCCCTGGGATTGAGAGATTCCGACCTGACGACCCACCAACACGGTGTGGTAGGGTTAGGGGACCACTTCATCAAGCCGGATGGAATTATCACACTCCCGACCTCTGTGGGACAAGGGCAGAGACGGAGAACAGTCATGGCAGACTTTGTAATATTACGAGATTCCACGGCTTATAACATCATCCTAGGGAGAAAGACTATTAACGACCTGGGGGCAGCTATCAGTACGAAACTATTGGTGATGAAGTTCATCACCGATGACGGATCCGTGGGATCCCTCAGGGGCGACTTGGAAACGGCGGTCGCTTGCGACCACGCCAGCCTTTCTCTCAGAAAAAAATCCAAAGAAGCGTCAGGGGTCTTCCTGGCCGACCTGGATGCCAGGGTAGACGACAAACCCAGACCAGAGCCAGAAGGAGACTTGGAAAAGTTCAGAGTCGGCGAGGAGGACGATAAATTCACATTCATAAACAGAAACCTCCCCCATGAGATAAAGGAGCCTTTGATGGAAATGATCAGGGCCAATGCCGACCTCTTTGCCTGGACACCTGCTGACATGCCCGGGATAGATCCCCTAGAAGCGGGGTTCATCCGGGAACTGGACTACTCGACTTGGTTGTCGAATGTAGTTCTGGTTAAAAAACACAATGGGAGATGGAGAATGTGTGTGGACTACTCAGACCTCAACAAGGCTTGTCCCAAGGGCTGCTACCCCCTGCCTAATATTGACGCACTCGTGGACGCAGCGGCGGGGTACAGGTATCTAAGCTTCATGGATGCCTACTCAGGGTACAATCAGATACCGATGCACCGACCCGACGAGGAAAAAACGGCGTTCATAACGCCAGGGGGCATCTATTGTTACAAGGTAATGCCCTTTGGTTTAAAAAATGCTGGGGCCACATACCAAAGGTTGATGAATAAGATATTCAACGAACTCATGGGCAAAACAGTAGAAGTTTACGTGGATGACATACTCGCAAAGACCGAACGACCCGACGATCTCCTGAGCGACCTTAACGGCGTTTTCTCGTCCCTCCGGCAACACGGCATGAGGCTTAATCCGCTCAAATGCGCATTCGCCATGGAGGCCGGAAAGTTCCTGGGTTTCATGATCACTCAAAGAGGAGTAGAAGCCAATCCCGAGAAGTGCCAAGCGGTCCTTCAGATGAAGAGTCCGGGTTGCATCAAAGACGTCCAGAGACTTGCCGGAAGATTGACAGCTTTATCCCGTTTCCTCGGCGCATCGGCAGCAAGAGCCCTGCCCTTCTTCAATCTAATGAGAAAGGGAATGACGTTCGAATGGACCCCAGCGTGCGAAAAGGCATTCAACCACTTCAAGGAGATCTTGGCAGCACCACCAGTTCTCGGGAAACCCAGGGCCGGAGAACCGCTCTATCTCTACCTGTCAGTAACCGAGGAAGCGCTTGCCGCAGTCCTCGTTACAGAAGAAGCGAAGACCCAACAGCCCGTTTACTTCGTGAGCAGGGCACTCCAGGGACCAGAGCTGAGGTACAGCAAACTGGAAAGACTGGCGCTGGCGCTCTTAGTGTCCTCCCGAAGGTTAAGACAATACTTCCAGAGTCACCGTATAGTCGTGAGGACGGATCAGGCGATTCGACAAGTACTGCAAAAACCTGACTTGGCTGGTAGGATGATGACCTGGGCCATCGAGCTCTCACAATATGACTTACAGTTAGGGGTGGAAAAAGGCCAGGCGGCCTGCCAAGGGCCTGCAACCTGGCCTGTGTTTGGCCTGGCCTGGCCTGGCCTGTTATAAAATAGGTACAGGCCCAGGCTCTTTTAAAAGCCTTAATACATTAATAGGCCAGGCCCAGGCTCACTAATTAGCCTTATAGGCCTGTCAGGCCTGCCTGGGCCTGTTAAAATATAATTAAATATATAAATAATTATTTATTATTAATAAAATTATGAGATATTTTAAATTTATTATATTTTATTATAAATATTTTTGTATATTTTAAATATGTTAAAAGTTTAAAATTTTTTACAAATATTAAATATATGACATATTACATATAACTATTTTTATTAAAAAATAAATTTTTTAAATAATATTTTTATTTTTGTAAAAAGAAATTAGCAGGCCTTTTAACAGGCTTCAGGCCAGGCCAGGCTGAATAACAGGCCAGGCCTAGTACTTTATAAAGAGCCTATAACAGGCTGCAGGCCAGGCTCAGACCAATCAACTGTATGACAGGCCAGGCCTGTTAAGAGCAAAGCCTGGTCTGGCCTGGCCTGTTTCCACCCCTACTTACAGTATGAGCCCCGACATGCAATCAAAGCCCAGGCAATGGCAGACTTTTTGGTTGAGGTAACAGGGGACCCTCCCGAAGAAACGGGCACACGGTGGAGGCTTCATGTGGACGGAGCCTCCAACCAAACGTCCGGAGGAGCAGGGGTCATCTTAGAAAGCCCAACAGGGGTCAACTATGAGCAATCAACCAAGTTCGAGTTCCCAGTGTCGAACAACCAAGCAGAATATGAGGCTCTCTTGGGCGGACTAATGCTAGCTCGGGAAGTCGGGGCGACGAAGGTCGAAGTATGCAGCGACTCCCAAGTTGTCACCTCGCAGGTAAACGGAAGCTACCAAGCCCGGGACCCCCTCCTCCAAAAATACTTGGAAAAGGTTAAGGAAATGACAAGCCAGTTCCAGGAGGTCATCGTCCAGCACGTTCCAAGAGAAAGGAACACACGGGCAGACCTCCTGTCGAAGCTGGCGAGCACAAAGCCAGGATCGGGTAACCGGTCGCTCATCCAAGGCATGGTGAAGGAACCAACGGTCGCCCTCCACTTGACGAAGTCGAGCCCCTCATGGCTGGACCCCATCACCAACTTCCTAGAACTCGGCAAGTTGCCCGAAGATGAGAAAGCAGCCAAAGCTTTAAGAAGGGAGGCGGCCAGATATGCAATCATACAGGGACAACTATTCAAAAAGGGACTCAGCCAGCCCCTATTGAAGTGTTTGCACCCCGACCAAATGAACTATGTGCTTAGAGAAGTCCATGAGGGGTGTTGCGGACACCACATCGGGGGCAAAGCCCTAGCAAGGAAGCTCATACGAGCAGGATACTACTGGCCGACAATGATGAAGGACTCAAAGGAATTTGTCAGAAAATGCACAAAGTGTCAACAAAACGCCAACTTCCACAGGGCGCCGGCCTCCGAGCTAAGCTCGCTAACGACTACACGACCTTTTGCACAATGGGGAATCGACCTCCTGGGACCTTTCCCGGTCGGCCCAGGACAAGTCAAATACCTTATTGTCGCCATTGACTACTATACCAAATGGGTGGAGGCTGAACCACTAGCCACGATATCGTCCTCCAACTGTCGGAAGTTCATGTGGAGGCAGGTGATAACCCGTTTCGGTATCCCGGAGGTCGTTATCTCAGACAACGGGACCCAGTTCATAGACAAGAAGTTCATGGAATTCCTCTCTGGCCTAGGGATAAAGCAAAAGTTCTCCTCAGTAGAACATCCCCAAACAAACGGGCAGGTAGAGGCCGCAAACAAAGTCGTCCTTCTTGGTCTAAAGAAGCGCCTAGACAATAAGAAAGGAAGCTGGGCTGACGAACTCTCCTCCGTCTTATGGTCTTACCGGACAACCGAGCAAAGCGCTACGGGGGAAACTCCCTTTCGCCTAACATACGGGGTCGATGCGGTGATACCAGTCAAAATCGGCGAACCGAGCCCCCGACTACTACTCGCGGGCATGAGCGAAGCGGTCGAGAAAGACCTGATTGAGGAAACAAGGGAGATGGCTCACCTAACAGAAACGGCGCTGAAACAAAGAATAGCCCTGCGTTACAACGCAAAAGTCCTCAAACGAGATTTCGAGGAAAGGGACCTCGTCCTGCGACGCAACGACATCGGCGTCCCGACCCCAGGGGAAGGTAAGCTGGCGGTAAATTGGGAAGGTCCCTACAGGGTAAGGGAGGTACTCGGCAAAGGCGCTTACAAACTCGAAAGACTCGACGGCAAGGAAATACCCAGAACATGGAACGCAGGTAACCTAAAGAGGTTCTACTCATGATCCACCGGCTCACCGACCAGGGAGCCTAACCAGATAGTTGATATTTGCCCTATCCACATGTTAATTCATCTTGTTTACTTACTTTGACAAATACTTGCCCAGCTGACGATTAATTTTCACTTGTTCAAATTTTTTACTTGTTAAAATTTTCTTACTTCACATGTGTTTCACACGACTGATACCTAAAACGGCACCCCGGGATTGATCACCCCGGGAGCCAGACGGGTCGTAAGCCTTAACCAATTCGGTGACGACGCGACCAAATCGGTCCGAACCATTGCCAACGTAAAAACGGCGAGACGGGCACAAGAAATAAGCCCGCCCAGAATAAGCGGTAAGACAATAACGGCAACACGACCAGACAACAAAACGAGCGTAAATCATAAAGCAACCAAATGAGGATAACTTATAAAGTGTCAAAACATGGGACGGACAAGCAAATTGTTCAAAACAAACAAACGACAAATACACAAAGTTACAAGGAATCACTTCCTCGGCATATCTACAACCTTGCCATCTTGAATCATTTTGAAGACCCCAATAGCAGAGGTGTCGAAGTCGGGAGCCACAATCTTCATTTGAGCCTTCAAGGCATCCTCAGTCATAGTAATTGCATTCTTTCCCTGATCCTTGGTCGCTTTCAGCTTCTTTTTGAGCCCCTCAACTTCCGACCTAGCGACCTCGGCCAACGAGACAGCTTCGTCACGCTCTTTCTCCAACGCCGCCACCCGACCCTGGGCAGAGTTCAGCTGGCCCTCCAAGGTCATCTCCCGCTCGATTAGGCGGGCCACCGACTCGTCCGAAACTTTCAACTTCTCGGCAGCGGACGCCGCCTTCTCCTCCGAAACCTTGAGCTTCTCCGTCATTTCGGACAACTGACCTTGGAGCTGCTCAACTTGGACTTTGAAATCATTATTGGCTTTAACGGAGGAATCGAGCTTCCTCCGGAGAGCCTGCATCCCCGACAACTCGAACTCAGCCTTTCGGGCTATTACGGCCCCCCGGAGCAAAGTCCGATACATCCATCTAGCCTGCCCAGCCAGTTCAGTGCCAAGGAAATGTTCCTCCGTCCTGGGGATCAATTGGGAATCTATAAACCTTGTTGCATCAAAATTTCTCTCCATGATACTAAGGGCCCCCTCCGGGCTGGCTGACGACCTCCGCCTCTTGGGGGTGTGAATAAGCTCCACGTCATCATCTTCTTGGTGAGAAGCGGTTGAGTGCCCGCCAGTTGCCTCCTCGGGAACAGGGGAACCCTGATCCCCGATAGGCCTTTTCCCCGCCTTAACGGCCTCCCGAGAAGAAGCCTCACCCTGACCTTCAACCTCCACGGCCGGACCCTCTGACTTCCCGATCTGATCCTCCGCCTCCCCAGCATCCTTCTCCGCTTTCTCGTCGTCACTATCCTCAAAAAAGGTCTTCATCAAGTTTTCAAGTCCGACCACAGTGGCAGACATTTCCACTACAACAAACAACAAACGCGTTAGTCGTCAAAATGGATAAACGAAACAACAGTAAACGCAAAGACAAGCAAACAAGACAACTCACGGATATAGCTCCTGCCGGCCTCCCGTTCACCCATAAGAAGATGAGGGTTCACGGGGTTCTTTTCAAAAATAGCAAAAAGAACGTCAGCTATTTGCTTATCTACAGGTGACAACCTTTTGTACGTCACCTTGATAAAGGAATTCGACCCCGCCCCGAAACTCCAGTAAGTCGGGATAAGCCGCTCCCCCTCTAACGACAACCAAAAGGGATGACGACCTCTGACGGGGCGGACTTTGAAATACTTATCTTTGAAACCATGGTAGGAGTCCTCGAAGAGGCCAAATATTCTCCTACCCTGGCCAGAACGGAAAGAGAGAAATCCTTTCCTCGCCTTCCCCTGCTTGGAAGGGTTGGTGAGGTTGAAGTAAAAGAGGAAGACGTCCACTGACACCGGCAGCTCTAGATACTCGCAAACCATTTCGAAACAGTGGATCGAGGCCCAATTGTTCGGATGAAGCTGAGAGGGGGAGACGGATATCCGGTTTAGGAGTGCCATTTGAAACTCAGAGAACGGTATCCGGACGCCAACTTGTGTGAACATGGACTTGTAAAACCAAATCCAATCAGGGACGCGAGGAGAATGGAAGTTGAGCTCATAAATACGCTCGTGGGGGGCAGGAACAACGGTCTCATAATTGGCCTCCTCGTCCGTCCCCCCACACAAGTGACCGGCTCGCCGGAACTCATTCAACTCATCCAAATCCATTTGGTTGGGCGATGCCTTTATATCGTCAGTCACCCAGGCGTACGGGTCGTAGGCCGCGCCAGATCCGGAAGATCGGGAGACGATGCGAGGCATACCTACACCCACCAATCCGTTAGTCTATGAGGTCGGGAGTCCATAAAAACTCAAGAGCTACACCCTTTCAACTTTGTCACGACCAAATACGGTTAAAACCTAAGCCTATCGCACAAGTCACCTGAAAACCTACCCCGGAATGGTACCCCTCCCATAATTCATCTACCCCAACATTGGAAAGCCATCAGGCAAAGGTAAACAGAAACAGCAACTACGCAACAATAAGGCACAATATAAACACAAGAGAATAAGAAACAAGAAGTTACCTGAAATGGCTGTAGGAACTGGAGTGTGAAAGAGAAGCACAAGATAGCTCGGGCGAGAAAATTTGGATGTCAGGGAGAAAAGATGATGAAAATGGCAAGAGTGGGAGAAAAAGAAAAAAGAAACTGTTTAAAAACCACCACGAGAAGCGCGAAAGAAAACAGGGGCGAAACGGTCTTTACGCGCGGAGTTTTTTCAAAACCATTATGAGCATTTAATGCTCAGCGCGAAGATCGAAGCAACGAACGAACGCCTCAGCAGACCAAGGGACACGCGCACAAGAGACGTGCCCCTCTTACGGTCAGCCGACTCAACGACAACGCACGATCAAGGACATCACGCGCCACCGATCGCCCTCACGACCCTCACTGGCGCGTCGGGGGCACTGTTACGGCCCGGCCCAGGACTCTCGCGGGTCAACCCGACCCGAGCTCCACCCGACCCGGTCGCGCACCCTCCAGCCGACCCGGACACGCGTCCCGTACGGCTCACCCGCAGCTATGGGACAGCGTCCTTGAGAATATGGGCCTACCCTCCAGGGGAGCCCACTGCTGACATGTATATAAGGGGAAGATTGGCTCTTCCCCCGAGGTACGTCACATTCTTACACACCCTTATTCCGCCTGCACATATTCTGACAAGAGCGTCGGAGTGTCTTTGCAGGTGGCACCCCCCTTCACACAAAGTACTCGGGACCTCGTGCCTCTCAAACTAGAAGACAGTGACCAGACGAGCCCCCTTCTATCACTCTGAATCTCGATCCGAACCGTCCGGTAACCGACCTACCGAACAGTATTTTTATCAAGTTTATTTGAATTGTAAAATCCACTGATCCAACCTGAAAAAAGGTTGTATTTTTTATCAAGTTTATTTAAATTGTGATGAAATCCAATGACCTAGCGTGGAAAAAAAAAATTACAATTCGGCTAGTATAAATCATTCAGTCGTTTCATCGTTTTCTTGCATGCCGTCTTTTCTTTCCCTTTTTTTAATTCAAAAAATAAAAATTTATGAAAATTATGGAAAGTTATGCCAATATGAAAAATAACTACTATATAATTTGAGAAGATTTTTTGGAGAATATTATTCATTATTTTTTCTTCTCATGGTGTGTTAATTTTAATTACAATAGTTTTATCTTTTATTCCAAAATTCATATTATGCATTTGTTTTTTAAAAACAATTGATCAAATAGCTGCAGAGACAGCAGATTGATTAATTTTTGAAATGACAAGACAAGAACAATTTCTTTATGAGAAAGTTTAGGGTCAATAGATTTTATAGTTTTTAGTCATTAATTAATCATTAATAATATTTTTAATGGTGTGAAATTGTATCTAATGGTATAGAATCATTTAATTTTTTTTTAATGGTTAAGTGTTAGCCAAAATTTAATAAAAGTACTGACCCTAACACTCCACTTTTTTTATTTTGATACCACATGTTAGTTATTTCATAAAATTAATAATTTACTACCTCCAGCTATTGACAATAATTTTTAATCTAAATTTAAAATTTTAAATTCTTAAACTACTAAATTTGAATGGAACCAGAATGTGTGTTATAATGATTAGAATTAGAGATCTAAAATATATTTTTTATGAACAATTCTCTCTATCATAAAACTAACAAAACTGCCAATATAATTAACTAATACAATTCTTTAATAATTATAATATCACCCAAACTAATTTTTATATTAATAAATTAAAAGACAAATATAATAAAATTCTAACGGAACTTCACTGCTTGATGGTTTAATATGCGGTTGCTTAAGTGATTTGGGAATGGGTAAATAAATTTTCATCTGGTAGTTGTCCTCAACGAGGAAGCTCTCATGAAATTCTATTGTTGTTTGCACACTTAGGACTTGTGTGTCCCTTTCGTTGTTTATTTATAATTAATTCTGGTTTTGATTTTCTTGTCTAATAATAATAATAATGTGTCCTAAGTCCTAACTAGGAAGCAAGTAATGTATGGTTTGATTAGCCACTATTTATCAAGTTACAAAATACAAACATAGCTGTAGTAACTATGGTCCTCAATAAGCATGAGAGTAACCAACATAATTCAACCTGGGACGAATACTATGGTGACTGTACTTGGGATCCCCATAATCCACAGCTTTTATAACCATAGCTTCACGCCTCCCATCGTGTTCTTGAACTGCGCCAAACACGATCTCATTCGGCTCGCGGTTCGGCTCGTAGTAGCCTTGTGGGGTGTTGGCTGTTGTTGTTGATGAAGAGTAGCGTGTTTGAATTTGATGATGCTGCTGGTGTTGTTGAATCTGATGGTGCTGAAGCTTAGGATGCTTATATTGATGATGTGGCGGTTGTTGTTGTTGATGTTGATGTTGAGGATCACCCTCATCATAGTCACCTCCATTATTATCATCATCCCATTTGTCCAAATAATTAGTATTAGGCCTAATTGGTTTCGAGTTCTGTGGCTTCTCAATCTCATTGTTATTATTGGTAACAAAAGGGTATGTTGTTGTTTTTCTATTATGTGTTGGTGTTCTTGTTTCTAATGGTGGAGGAGGTTCATCTTCATTTGGAATCACATAGCTCTCTTGCACTGGCCATGATTGATGATGGGTCCTGTATTGTTGTTGGTATTGAGGATGATGATGATATTGACGAAGTTGTGAAGATTTGTTCCTTTTGGATGATGATGATGATGATGAGAATAAGCCACCTAAGATTTCAGCCATGGATGTGCCTGAGTTGAGGAAGAGTCTTCCAATGGACACAAAGAAGCCTTCTTGTTTCTCGAATTCGTCGTCATCTTCACTTGGGATCAATGGAGGCCTTACTGAGTTTGGAGGAAGCCTTTGATGTGGTGGAGGTGCTGTGCCTTTCCTTAATGGAGGCCTTGGATCCTGAAAATGAAACAATAATATTATGCTGATTATAACGTGTTTAATAGGGTCAGTACTAAGCGAACGGGTGAGCTAACTACTCGATCAATGTTAGTTTTGGCAGCTATTTATTATAATGCAATATATTTGGGACAAGAGTATAATTTAAAACATTGCATATTTCCATAATTTTTTGGGTGAAAATTTTGTAATATGGACCTTGTAAACATTCTACTTACGGAAAAAAAAAATGTAAAAAGAATAATAACAAACAGGAAGAATTTGCATAGTAAGGATGAGTGCAGCAGGTGAACGAAAAAATGAATGCAATTATGAAAAATTGAATAAACTTTCTAACCATGAAGAGAAAAGATAACTGAAATTTATAAATATTCTAAATTGTCATAATGGTAAATGTGAAAGCAGAGCATAATGTAATAGAAGAAAAATCATTAGCACATGTATGTGTTTTACTTACATCATGAGAAGAAAACATTGCTCTCACTCTCCACTGCAGTAATGCTAGCATATAGCCAAAGAATCCAGCAGCAAGAAGCACCACTATTCCTACAATTTTTATATCAAAATATTAAAAACATAAATATATATAAAAAAATAAATTCCCAATCTCACTCCCCACCCGAAAAATACCAAAAATAAGGTTTGTTTAGTGATACCTAAGTGGAAACTAGCATCATAGTCATCGGAAGAAGAAGAATCAGTATTACAATCATCATGGTGGAGTTGAATTTCTCTAATTGCTTGGTTTCCACGATCCACCACCAAAAGGGAGCAGCTGCTACCAACATACTTTACATCAAAATCATTTGAAAATTTTGCATCTTCACTTGCACCATCAACATGCCCTCTTGATTGCCCCCATTTTCCACCACCCGCAATGGTTGTAACCCCTTCATGCATATTATAAAATCACTGTAAATACAGAGGCTAGTAACCAAATTTTTGGTAAACCTAGAAGAGAAAAACATGAACACCAATCTCCTGTGGTACACATGTCTTATCTTAAAGACAACTCCAATTCAAAACCTTAAAGTAATAAATTAATGGGTCTCTCATCTTATAAATTCTTCGCTCTTTTTACTTTACTTTCTTCAATATAAAACTAATTTCATACACTATTTCTCACACTTGCAACATTAACACATATAAGTCAATTTATGTTTGTGCTTATATTAAGGTAGTTAAAACTCTGATTAACTCATAAAATCTTTTGATATTATAATTTTGAATAAGTCAATTTACTGTGATAATTTATTAGATCATACGATTTTAGATTCAAACCGGTTACCATTTATGTTTAACATTTAAAGGTATGTCGTTGACCAATAAATTGTTATATGCACAAGATAGGATTCAAACTCCCTACAGTTACTTAATTAAATGAGTGAACTAACTACTTGACTAACTTATTTTAACTATTTTGATGCATATGTAAAATTTAGAACGTAAATCCTAGTTTATACCTTGATCAGTGATTTTTCTGATGGCCATATTCATAGTGTCAGCAACGTAAATATTTCCACTGTCATCCACTGTAAGCCCTTTAGGGTGATTCATTCTGGCGTCTCTAAGTCTCCCATCTATGTGTCCAATATACCCTTCACTTGATCCAGCAAGAACTTTGGGCCTGCCATCTGCATATACTTTTTCCATTAATCAACCATAAAAAAAAAAAAAATTTATCTTTAAGAACCTCAAAATTACAAATCAAATTTGTAGGGACCAGGAAAAATTGAAAAAAAAAAAAGGTAAAGAAGGACTATAGTTGTAAATTCTGTATCTTTTTTATTTTCTAGTACCTTCCCTCCCTATTTTTATTGTAATGCATGATTTAGTTTTATTTTGTACGGGTAGTACAGCTAAAAGATATGTTATACTCTTTATTTGTACTACTTTAATATATTTTATTTTATTTTATATTTGTGAATAAGGTATATTATTGTACTTTAAAAAGTGGAGTCTTGCACTTAACAAAAGCTCACCAAGCGTCTTTGCTTTTCTCAGCTGAATCAAAAGGTTTCCCATGCAACAAGTTAAGTCCTCGTACAAACTAAGGAAAAAAAATTTAACCAGCAGAAAATCTTAAAGGATACACTTGTCTTGAATGTTGAATGAATCTGTATTTTGGGACCATGAAGCAAAGAAGAAAAAAGACACAAGAATGATTAAACACTATAGCTGTTTAATTCTGTCATTGTCTTGAAAATAAAAATGAATATCGCAGACCAAGAATAACCAAATTGAATGACAATTTGAATAAAGCTATGAAGGTATACAAAATCTTCAAACTTAGATAAATTTCAAAATTTAACATGAAAAAAAATGTTTGTGCGACCCATTTTGTGTAGAAAAATTCTTAGGTGCTCTTATTGAAAATCATAATGTTCACATCGATTATTGCTTGAATGACAAGTCATTAATGAAAATTTATAACCATGTCACTTTAACGTATCTGGTATAAATTGATTAAAGGTGAAAGCACCTAACAACGACTCATTTAGAATAAAGAAGCTTACATCGAGATATTGGGACAGGAATCTTGTAGAGATTACTGTTCTCTGAATCCAGAACTAGGAATTCACCATTTGGAGATACTTCAACTGAGTAAGGCTCAACTCCAAGCTTAGTTCCATCAAATATAGTCTCCACAGTGTAGCCACCTTCGAATTTCACCATGGACCTTCCATGTTGTTGCACTATGAAGATCAGAAATTAAACCATTGAAAATATCTATCTTAAAATAAAAAGAAAAAGAACTCATCAAAGGAATGAAATTGAAGACCACTCTGTATATATACCTGGTTTATTAGAAGATGTGGATTTTAGTGACCATAGCCATTTAACAAGCGCCGAAACCGCATTGGACACAAAGCCAGTAACAATCTCTGCATGATGTTGTCACATGAATTCCCATAGAACAAAACAACAAAACAAGAATTTTTCAAAAGAAATTAAGAATTGTTGCACTTACTAGCAGGTGGTAGTGGTGCTGCTGAAGCTGAAGAGAAGAGGGTAGCAGGTAAAATCACCAAAGAAAAAATCAGAAAAAGCCAACTCCTCCTATAACCCATTCTTGTTCCTTATTTTTATCAAATGTTACATACTCATATGTGTATTATATATGCTAAGCTATAAGGTGCGCATTTTTTATGAAATTAAATTCCAATAAAGTATTATTAGAGAAAGAGAAGACAAAGGGCATCAATGTAGTATTCTTCTTCACATGAATCAGCACGAACCGACATTCACAAGAAAACGTAACAATCAAGAGAGAATACTCTAAAAAGGAGGATTCAGATTTTGCAGAGGAGGCAGATTGTAGAACTGATGGTGAGATGCAATCATATAGAATTTGTGTTTATTGATTGTCGTGTCCTTTTAGTATATCTTGTACTTGTACATGTCTATCTCCACAAAAACTTGAATGTGCGAGTTTATTTCTCAGTTCAAGTTTTCGGTCCCATGGTATAAAAAGGGTAAAGCCAAAAAAAGGAGTAAGATGTTAAAGTTTAATACTTATACAAAGTTTGCAATTATTTTGATTTGATTGGTTTCTGGAGGGAAATTCTATTGATTTCCATTCCTTTTATTAAATATTTTGAGTGGAAGAGTTCAGGTTCAATCTGATAATGCACAATATGCATTACATATTTACGTAGTTTTTATGTACTAGTTAATGATGGCCCCCAATGTGGCTTTGCGTTCTCTATTTAGTTGGTTCAATCAAGCAGTTTGTTTATTTCATATAAAGGAGTGAAATTTCTTATTTTTGTTTTCTTAATTGATATTAATATTATTAAGTATATTTTTTTATCATTTAATACTTTTTATTAATATCCCAAATCAGTCTCAAAGAATTTTTAGAAGAATAATTTAATCTTCAACAAATTTTATTTCCTAATCTTTTATTTTGTTAGACATATCAATTTTCACTTCAAATTTTGATAAAAAAAATAATAAACAAATTAAACCCTATCAATATTTAGTAAAAGACATACACTCTCTTAATATAAACGAGTAATATAATATAAAAATTGATTTGTCTAATAAAATAAAAATTAAAAAACTGATTTGGTGATTAAAATTTGTTGAAAACTAAAATGTCTCGCTAAAAAATTTTTTGAAATTGATTTGAGGTATTACTCAATATTTTTTAGAGGAGTTTTTTTGAAATAAATTAAAATAATTTTTTTAGTTTCCAAAACAAATAAAGCATCTTTAATTAGGCAAATCCATTTTTTTTTGCTAGAAGTAGTTTGCTTAGACGTGGTTCCCACCTAAAAAAAAATCATTTTTATGGATAACTAGAAAAATTTAAAAATATATTTTTTTAATATATTAATTTTATAATTTAAAATATAAAATTTGTATAAGATATAGACCATCCAATTCAATTTAACTAGTAACAAAAAATATCGATTTTTTAAAATCGATTTAAATCATACTATAAATATCTTTTTATTTAAATGATTATATTTTTATACTTATAAATACTTATATTTTATTATTTTTAATTATAACTTTTTTATGTTGTCAAATAATCTCTCACCATCAAATATATTCTTTTATATATTTTCACTTAGCCTCATTTTTTTCACATTAGAGAAAAAAAAATAAAAGGATAACTTTCTTTCTTATATAATAGTAGTGTTGAGTTAATTAATCTCGAGTTTGGGGATGTTCCTTAAGACGATTCCATGCATATATAGAAAAAATAGAAATAAAAATCATGTTCCTTAATTCAATATGCCTTACTTTAGTTTGTTCCGTTTCTTGCATATATACTTGCTTTGCTAGCAAAGCCAAATTTTTATTCTTAGATTATAAATGTTATCTAGAAAACGAAAGTTTAAATAAATAAAAAGACTAGTTATGTTATGGATCCGACATTTCTCAAGTATTAGGATAAACTATTATTTTAATTTTTAATATTTAAGTTAAATTTTAATTTGGTTTTTAATATTTTAAATATTTTATTTTAATTTTAAAAAATTTTAAATAAATTTAATATTATCTCAAAGTTAAAGTTGACATAAATAATGAACATATTTAAAAGTTAATATAACATTTAATTTTAATATGTAAATAAAATTAATTTATTAATAATTACTAATATAAATTTTTTGTTAATTATTTGAGTCAAATTTAATAGTAAGATAATATTAAATTTATTTAAAATTTTTTAAAATTAAAATAAGATATTTAAAATATTAAAAATTAAATTAAAATTTAATGTATTATTATTTGGTCAGATTGGTCATAAAAGAGAGTTGGATCAAATTGTTTAAGAGAACCAAAGCAAAGAGATGGCTCTCTTTTTTCTCTTGATCTTCTCTTTTTGTTACTTGTCATTGATGCTAATCATGTACTTTTATTGTTGGATTTCCCCCTCAAATTTTTAAGTTATAGAAGTTCTATTTTTTGGAGTGATACAATATTTTGGATTTTGATGCAAATGTTTAAATGTGCGTGCTTTCACAATGGGAATTTTCTTTTACAGATTCTTAGAATTTAATTTTCATTTCCTCTTTTTTTTCTTTTTTTTTTCTTTTGGTCAATCTTTTCCTTTTTCTTCTTCTTCCTCTCTTTTTTTTCATTATAAATCATGGCGATGAGGCTTTTTGGTGTAATTTATTTGTTTCAGGATCAAAGAGTATATATTGAATTTGAATAATTTAATTGTTGAAAAGAAAGAGCAAGAGACTCTTCTTTTACTTTTTCACTTTTTGATGATGGCCTCTGTTTTGTTTTTTGTTTTTTTTTTTTTTTCTCTTTCTTTTATATAATAAGCATCAGAGGCTCCATACCAAAATAAAAACTATATTTTGGGCCCTAAGCTTATGCCGATACTGGAGCAATGTCATAGCCCATAGCTTCCATCCTCAAAAAACAAAAGCAACTTAAAACCAATTTTTTTGGTCTCGGTCTAAATCCAAAAACCTTACCCAAACCCGTAACCCAACCCGCTCAAACCCAAACCCCAAACTGATCTTCTCTGAGTGTGTTGAATTCTAACGCAGACAAGCTCCCATGACCTCCACGACATGATCATGTTTAACTCCACTTTTCAGTTGATCCTCGGGTTTGGAATCAAGATGCAATTTGATTGGTGAAGTCCGAATAAGGTCTCTCTGTTGGCATCACTTCCGCAAGAAGTTCCACCTTAGAGGTTGAGTCGTCGTCGCCAGTTAGAACATCGATGTCGCAAGTACCTTAGACCCCCTCTTCTCTGCGATCTTGATCCATATCCTCTATCTATAATCTTGTTGCTTACCTCAACCGACTCCATCTTTTCTAAATTATCAAGTTATTCCGAATTTATTTTTTCTTATTATTTCCGCAACTTCTTGTGTAGGATACATGCACCACGACGCTTGCAATCTATTCAAGTTTGTTAGCTGAGCAATTATATGAGGCAGACGATTTCGATTCTTAGGAATCCAGATAAATTTACAGTCTGGCAATAACTTTTTTAGAATTTGAATATCTTATAGAATTGTTTTAATTTTTTCTATTGAACCTTGAGATTTTATTGCCTGAATTGTTGGCTATCTAATTCAATAAGCGTTCTTCCGATAATTAGAACAAATTAAAATAGATTTAAGAATTTTATAAAACAATGTGTCAGGGTGATAATCTAATACACTTTGTGTGAAAAGGTTCAGATACATCAATAATTAAAGAAATATACTTAATAGGAATATTGTAATAGATTTACTTGAATATAATGTTGGTGAATTAATAATGATATAATAAGTATATGTATTTAAATTAGAAACTTAAATTCTCTAAATTTTGAATTTTTATTTTAAAAAATAGAGTGTGATTTCTCATCTTTAAATATTTTTTTTTCATATTTTTTTGTCCCACCTATAAAATAAATGGTGAGAGATCACAACACTTTACTCTTTAAAATAAAATTCAAAATTTAGAATATCCAAAAGAAAAGTATATGGAACCAAGAGGTTACTAGCCAAAAACTAAATAAAACCACATTAATTTATATTAATTATTAATTTTAAATATTTTAAATTTTGAATTTAAAAAATTTAAAATTGATTAAGTAAACCTAATTAAAACCTATAAAAACCTTTTTCTTCTCTCTCACATTAACCTACCCACCTCCAACAATCATACACACAGACCTTTCTCTCTCACCAGCACCAATGCTGCTGGAAGCGCCGGCGACTTCCATGCTCTCTGCGACGCCCTCAACAAGCGCATCCAAGACAACTGCTTCAACACGAAGTCCACCTTCGACTTCGTCACCGACTGAGGCAACGCCCAAAGCGGATTCACGTGCCTTAGTTCCCGTTCCGCCATCTTTGTCATTGACCGTCGCGGCTCCTTCGATGCCAAGATGGCGCGGCAGATGCGGCAAAGAGGGGATATTCGTGCGGTGCAGATGATGAGGATGAAGGATCTTTGGTTGAACCGCGATAAGCGAATCGTCGGAGCAATTTTCGGTGTGTATGTTGGCGACGTGTTCCTCTTTCGGATGGAATTGTGTGTCCTTGGATTGCATGGTCAGATCCAGGCTGGCATTGATTATCTGGCAGCTTCCATGAGCCCTAACAATGAGCCAACTGCAACGAGTGTTATTGTCTCCGGTGGCTACGAGGATGATATGGACGAAGGAGATGTCATAATCTACACTGGACAAGGCGGGCAGGCCATGAATTATAAAAAAAAAATATTCATTTAATATGAAAAAATATCCTAATACTTAACAAAAGAAATATTCAGTTATATTTTAACAAAAATAATTAAATATCTATAAAATTTAAAAAAAAATATGAAATTCTTAAAAAAAATAGAGACATTCACATTTATAATACAAAAAAATTCAAAAAATATATAAAAGAACATCTATTTAGTATGAAAAAGAAATATTCTGATACTTAGCAGAAGAAACATCCATATATATTAACTCGTAGAGATTTTGGATTCACCCAAAGATATTTCTGGCTGATTTTTGGCTAATACCCTTTTGGTTCCCTAGCATTGTTCATATCCAAATTCTAAATTAGTGACTCTTTAATGACAATGTCAAACAAAAGTGACCAATTTAAATGTATTCGAGTGTTTAGATGTAATAGTGGTATTTTGATTAAGTTCTATAATATAATTGGTCTGAATTTATCCCCCACTGTTTTGGTAGTCGAGAATACTAACAAGTTTTGGTAGTTAAGAGTACTAACAACAATAAAAAAACAAGTTAAAACAAAAGTCTCTGTATTATGGATACGGTGGATACGGTGTTTGATACATTAAAAATAGTCTGATATTAATTATCAAAGAAGAATGAATAATTGGGCGCTATCTCATTAGCCCTGTTTTCTCAACAAAAAAAAAAAAGAGTAACAAGAGAAATGATTGGTACTATTATAAAATAGTTATTATTGTGGATATGTTATCATAAAGTATTGTTATATATATAATGGAGTATAAAATAAAGAAATAGTAGGAGATCATCAAAATTTATTATTTTAGTTATCATTTAATCATCAATTCAATTTTTTTAGTCTATTTTTTTAGTCTAGTACATCAACAATGTAACAGCCCAAGCCACCCGCTAGAACGATATTGTCCGCTTTGGCACACAAGGCCTCACGGTTTTGCCTTTGACGATAGGGATGATAGCCGCCCCCACACTCACTCGTCAAAATGCGTCACGCTAGGGAGAGGTATCCACACCCTTATAAGACATGCTTCGTTCCCCTCTCCAACCGATGTGAGCCTTACAATCCACCCCTAAGGGAGCCCAGTGCCCTCGCTGGCACATCGATCCGGGTTCTGGTTCTGATACCATCTGTAACAGCCCAGATCACCCACTAGCACGATATTGTCCGCTTTGGCACACAAGGCCTCACGGTTTTGTCTTTGACGATAAGGATGCTAGCCGAAGTCTCCCACACTCAGTCGTCAAAACGTGTCATGCTAGAGAGAGGTATGCCTTATAAGGGTGTGGATACCTCTCCCTAGCATGACGCGTTTTGACGAGTGAGTGTGGGGAGCTTCGGCTATCATCCCTATCGTCAAAGGCAAAATCGTGAGGCCTTGTGTGCCAAAGCGGACAATATCGTGCTAGTAGGTGGTCTAGGCTGTTACAAATGGTATCAGAGCCAGAACCCGGATCAATGTGCCAGCGAGGACGCTGGACTCCCTTAGGGGAGTGGATTGTAAGGCCCAGGTCGGTTGGGCAGGGGAACGAAGCATGCCTTATAAGGGTGTGGATACCTCTCCCTAGCATGACGCATTTTGACGAGTGAGTGTGGGGGTTTCGGCTATCATCCCTATCGTCAAAGGCAAAACCGTGAAACCTTGTGTGCCAAAGCGGACAATATCGTACTAGCGGGTGGTCTGGGCTGTTACAGATGGTATCAAAGCCAAAACCCGGATCGATGTGCCAGCAAGGACGCTGGACTCCCTTAGGGGGGTGAAATGTAAGGCCCACATCGGTTGGAGAGGGGAACGAAGCATGCCTTATAAGGGTGTGGATACCTCTTCCTAGCATGACTCGTTTTGACGAGTGAGTGTGGAGGGCTTCGGCTATCATCCCTATCGTCAAAGGCAAAACCGTGAGGCCTTATGTGCCAAAGTGGACAATATCGTGCTAGCAGGTGGTCTGGACTGTTACAGATGGTATCAGAGTCAGAACTCGGATCGGTGTGCCAGCGAGGACGCTGGACTCCCTTAGGGGGGTGGATTGTAAGGCCCACATCGGTTGGAGAGGAAAACGAAGCATGCCTTATAAGGGTGTGGATACCTCTCCCTAGCATGACGCATTTTGACGAGTGAGTGTGGGGGGCTTCGGCTATCATCCTTATCGTCAGAGGAAAAACCTTGAGGCCTTGTGTGTCAAAGCGAACAATATCATGCTAGCGGGTAGTCTGGGTTGTTATAGATAGTATCAGAGCCAGAACCCGGATCGATGTGCCAGCGAGGACGCTGGACTCCCTTAGGGGGTAGATTGTAAGGCCCACATCGGTTGGGGAGGGGAACGAAGCATGACTTATAAGGGTGTGGATACTTCTCCCTAGCATGACGCGTTTTGGCGAGTGAGTGTGGGGGGCTTTGGCTATTATCCCTATCGTCAAAGGCAAAACCGTGAGGCCTTGTGTGCCAAAGCGAAAAATATCGTGCTAGCGGGTGGTCTGGGCTGTTACAGATGGTATCAGAGCCAGAACCCAGATCGATGTGCCAGCAAGGATGCTGGACTCCCTTAGGGGGGTGGATTGTAAGCCCCACATCGGTTGGGAGGGGAGCGAAGCATGCCTTATAAGGGTGTGGATACCTCTCCCTAGCATGACGCGTTTTGACGAGTGAGTGTGGGGGGCTTCGACTATCATCCCTATCGTCAAAGGCAAAACCGTGAGGCCTTGTTTGCCAAAGCGGACAATATCGTGCTAGCGGGTGGTCTGGGTTGTTACAAACAACATACATTATCCCATACTTTTAAACAATGATGACTAACCAATAGCTAAAAATAATAAATTCTTATGGTTCTCTAGCATTCTTCTTATAGATGTCCTATCATATGAAATATTATCAATTAATAAGGCAAGAATTTTCATAATGTATTTCTATTAATTAGTAAGCAGTTTAGGTAAATAAGATCCTACTATTATTTATTTTTAAACTTTCATCTATAAATAAATCATAAAAAAAAGATTTCAACACGCATTAAATTTACAAGAATAAGCAATACAAGAAGACTAGTCACTTACTACTAGCTCTTATGTTTCACATGTATGTAATAAAAAATCTATTCTAAAAAACTATCAGGTATTATATTATGAAGATATCATCAAAATTCGGGGTGTTCATAGATTGGATAAGATCTGTAGATCTGCAGTACTTATCCAAAATCGATCTGAAAATTACAAATAAGATCTGATCCGCATAGACATCGGATCGGATATAAGGTAAGTATCTGTGGATCCGATCAGCATATTCGCAGATCCATAAAAATGAATAATATATATACACACACTAATGGATCAATGATGATAATCAAGGTAGTGAAAATTGAGATTTTATGGAGAATAAAAAAAGTTATTAAAAATCGTAGAGCCAAAAATCGTAAAACGGAACGTAAGAGTCTACCAAATATTTAAATTTATCAATATCAATTATAAGAGCAATATAATATGATAAAATTAAGTAATTTAAATAAAAATGAGAATTTAAATTTAACAAAAGTATCATAAATAATAACATAATGATAAAATAAAGCTAAAGTAGCATAAATATGTAACAAAATGTAACATTTGTAAAGTTTAAAAATAAAAATATAAATTAGCCACAAGTCTAAAATTCAAAAAAATAATATGCAATATCACAAATATAAAATAGATAACATAACATCATACTAAAAAATATAAAGACTAAAGCAATTGATTAACGTTATGATCATTGTGTTCTCCAACATTTTGATTTTCATTAGGAGAAAAGTTGAGAAGATCATTGAAAACATCATCATCAAGAAGAGGAATTTCTAAATCAATCAAAGGACCCCATCTTTATCTCTATCTTCTTGAAGGGCTAAGTTTACATCATTTTGTGTGTCAAACTCCTCCAAACTTTCCATCATATTTTTATCTTCCACAATTTATTCTTCACCCGAATCCAAGTCTTCAAGGCTATAGTCAGTAGTGTTTCTTGATGGCTTCTTCCTTGTCAATCTTAAATTGGTCATCACAAAAACAACGTCATTCATTGTGCTTGTATTCAAATGATTTCTCCTTTTCGTATGAACCTAATAATATCAAATTTTACGAGTATTTATTTAATATATTAACATATGCTAATTAAAAAATAATAAAATTAAATAATTAACTAATTCTATAATTTAGAAAATAAATAAATTCCTAAGCTAGTATCAAATTAAAAGTTTACCGTCTCAAAAGCACTCCAATTTTGCTCACAACCCGATGAACTATAAGTTAAACTCAAGACACAGATAGCAAACTTTTAAAGTTCTGGATGTTCATTGACGAATGGATTTTCTACCGGTAAAGAATTTTTTATAAAAATAATTGCGTTGTAAGTATAGTTTCTAAACCAACAGAGAATCCTTTCGTACAAAAGTTTGGTTGTCACAAGTAACAAAATCCAATAAAATTTATAACCGAAGTATTGAAACCTCGGATCGTCTTCTCAAGGAATTGCAGGGAGGTGTGTTTATTATTGGTTATGGAAAAGGTAGAATTTTGGGTTTTTGAATTAAAGAACAAGTAATTTAAATGACAAGAAAAATAAATTAATAATTATAAAGAAAACTCTTGGCAAGGTATGAGAACTGGAAATCCTATCTTAGTTATCCTTATCAGGTGTGATGAGAATTGGATTTTGCTCCCACTTAGTTAACCCTTACTAAATAAAGGAAAGTCAAGTGGACCAATCAATTTGATCATCGAGTCCTAGTCAACTCCTGTGGAAAGACTAGCTTTAGAGCGATCCAAATCAATCAGCGAGATTCCAATTTTCAATCAACTGCTGAGTTTGATAACTCAAGTGTCACCAATTACTTAACCAAAACCAAAAGGAAAAAATCTACTCGAATAAAAATGCCTTTAGATTGGAAGCAGTAGTAACATAAATAAAAGAAAGAAATCTTAAATCTGAAATACCTCAAATTATATTAAATAGAATATTCAAATCTTAACATGAAAAGTTCATAAGCCAATTTGGCAACATAAGTAATTAACAAGTAAAAGCATTAGAGTATCTAAAAGTAGAAGAGAAATAAAGTAAATGAACATTGAACTTGGAATGAAGAAGAGAAACAATCCTAATACTAAGAGAAATCCTAAATTCTAAAACCTAAGAGAGAGGAGAGAGCCTCTCTCTCTCTAAAACTACATCTAAAACCTAAAATTGTGAATTATGAAAGTATGATTTTATGAATGGATGGATTCCCCCACTTTATAGCCTCTAATCTGTGTTTTTTGGGCCAAAAACTGGGTCAGAAATAGCCCAGAAATCATTGGGGGCGAAATCTGCCACGCTGGTTTTTCGTCACTGTGACGCGTCCGCGTGGAGCACGCGTTTGCTTCGAATAGCTGTATGGCAACTATGGCATATTATATATTATTTCGAATCTCCGGACATTAGCTTTCCAACACAACTAGAACCGCATCATTTGGACCTCTGTAGCTCAAGTTATGACCGTTTGAGTGCGAAGAGGTCAGGCTGGATAGCTTAGCAAATTCTTCAACTTCTTGTATTCCTTCCACTTTTGCATGCTTCCTTTCCATCCTCTAAGTCATTCTTGCCCTATAAATCCTGAAATCACTTAACACACATATCACGGCATCGAATGGTAATAAGAGAGGATTAAAATTAGTAAAATTTAAGAGCAACGAAGCATGTTTTCAATCATAGCACAAAATCAGGAAGGAAAATGTACAACATGCGATTTCTATGAATAAATGTATGAAAGATTGATAAAATCCACTCAATTGAGCACAAGATAAACCATAAAATAGTGGTTTATCATTCATCCCTATAAGAATTCCACCATTGTGAAGGTGTTTTAGTTAGATTCAGGTTGGGACAGCCGGGTCGTCTCAAACCCACAAATCTTCATCTTCTGGATTGCCTTTTCTTTGACGTGGTGGAGACGAGACGATTGTACGTTTTCATGATCTTTCGAGGTGATTCCATAAATTCCAGCTTCACCAGGTGCAGAAATATAAACAGGAACGAGGATAACTTGCAAACTCGTGAAATCATCCGTTTGTACGAGTAAAGATGCAAATTTTGCTACCTTGATGATAATACAATAGCTAATAATACTCACAATCTTGTATTGTAATTCAGAAAGTTTGGAGGAAATACAAAGATGATTGTTGAAAACATAAAGACTGCATCGAGAGAACTATAGATATTACAGAGTATGAGAGATTATGTGTAAAAGTGGATGCCTTAATAACTCATCCTCCCTATTTATAGTGGACTATCCCCTTTATTATTTTACAAATTTATCCCTGGTTTTTGTATCCAACTATAGAAGGGAAACCACCCACACTAAAAACATGTGCAATCGAGAGGAAAAAAATACTAGCTATGTCCAAAAGAGTTCAACAGCGATATGAATCCGCCACCATCCGATGCATTCCAACCGGTAGCATCATCGAATGCTTTTTTTCTAGATGCATCATAATCATTATCTGATCGAAGGTCAACAACATCCTGAAAAAAGAACAACATAAAAACAAAAAATAACATTTACAAATCATCAACACTGTCTCAACAAATGATCAGATATACATCAGTCTAGCATATACCGGATGTGAATTTCTCTTTTTTTTTTGCATAGATTTTTTAATTGACTTGTCCAAATCAACTCCAAGCTTCTTACTTTTCGGCCGACCTTTAGTTGCAACTCTTGAAGGGCCCTGCATGTCATGTACACTAACACCACCTGCGCTCTGTGTGGGCATGCTATTCTGAGCCGCTGCAATAGTATTGGAACGCATGCTGGCATGGTAATCAATCAGCTTGGACTTTGCATCCCAGAGAGTCGATCTCAATATGGCTATTTCCTCATCATAAGTAACAAAATCCTAAGCAATGTTATAGAACTTTGAACACAGACGCTTGAACAAGTTGTGGCTTTTATTGGATCGAGTCACATCATGGCTACTCTTAATGTAGGTGTGCTTGCGCATTATGTTCTTACTCCATCGAGGAAGATCATAACAGCTCGGTACTCTGTCAACTATGTAGTATGACAATAGAGCAAGGGTGTGGTAACACAATATACCGGTGGATTCAAACATGTTGCACAATAAACCTCATGAGTCAAGGGGTCAAAATCTACTCTGTATATACAGTACACAGTCTTCTCCTAAACTATCTTTCTGCTCGTCCACTTTCACATAAATAGAATCACCCTGATGTTCATTTGACCGAACAATACAATCAACTTTTTTTCTTAACTCTAGCTAAATATCCCTGAACATATTACTGGTGTATTCTCGCTAAAACTGTCTCTCAATGATAGTGCTCGATACACATGGGATGATTCCTTTCGAGTCTGCAGCATCATCTTCCAGCTCCTTCTACTCCTTGTTCCTAAGCACATTGTCATATTCATGGACGAACTGAACCAAATTACTCTTGCAATGTAGAAACCCTCGTAAAATGCGTGCATACTTTCACTCCTTTGCATACTCCTCATACCAGCCCAGAATTTACCCTTGAAGAATATTGGGACCCACCTTCGTCAATTATCATAAAGGTCTAAATATAAATAACCCGGTAAAAGAGTTTCTCTTAGACACAACAAGATAACCACATCCAAAATACCTTAAAATAAAACAAGATACAAGAAAAAAAAACCAGAAAAACATCCAATTTACTAATAAGAGAAACCATTCATTTCTTTTAGAAAAGAACATCCACTAACAAGATAAAAAGAATCATCGACTACACTCCTAAAACAAAAAAACAACTAAGATAAACCAGAAAATATCCCATAATTAACTAAAGAAACATGCAGAACTCAATAAACCATATGCAATAAATAAACCTGAAGTAAGCTAACGATAACGGACCTGATAACCATCTGTTGTGACCTAGGTCAAAATCTTTGATGAATTCTGTAAGGCCCACATCGGTTGGGGAGGGAAACGAAGCATGTCTTATAAGGGTGTGGATACCTCTCCCTAGCATGACGTATTTTGACAAGTGAGTGTGGGGGTTTTGGCTATCATCCCTATTGTCAAAGGCAAAACCGTGAGGCCTTGTGTGCCAAAGCGGACAATATCGTGCTAGCGGGTAGTCTGGGTTGTTACAGATGGTATCAGAGCCAGAACCCGAATCGATGTGCCAGCAAGGACGCTGGACTCCCTTAGGGGGGTGGATTGTAAGGCCCACATCGGTTGGAGAGGGGAACGAAGCATGCCTTATAAGGGTGTGGATACTTCTCCCTAGCATAACGCATTTGACGAGTGAGTGTGGGGAGCTTCGGCTATCATCCCTATCGTCAAAGACAAAACCGTGAGGCCTTGTGTGCCAAAGCGAACAATATCGTGCTAGCGGGTGGTCTGGGTTGTTACAGATGGTATCAGAGCCAGAACCCGGATCGATGTGCCAGCGAGGGCGCTGGGCTCCCTTAGGGGGTGGATTGTAAGGCCCACATCGGTTGGAGAGGGGAACGAAGCATGCCTTATAAGGGTGTGGATACCTCTCCCTAGCATGACGTATTTTGATGAGTGAACCCGGATCGATTTGCCAGCGAGGGCGCTGGGCTCCCTTAGGGGGTGGATTGTGAGGCCCACATCGATTGGAGAGGGGAACGAAGCATGCCTTATAAGGGTGTGGATACCTCTCCCTAGCATGACGTATTTTGATGAGTGAGTGTGGGGGGCTTCGGCAATCATTCCTATCGTCAAAGGTAAAACCGTGATGCCTTGTGTGCCAAAGCGGATAATGTCATGCTAGCGGGTGTCCTGGGCTATTACAGATGGTATCAGAGCCGGAGCCCGGATCGATGTGCCAGCAAAGGCGCTGGGCTCCCTTAGGGGGGTGGATTGTAAGGTCCCACATCGGTTGAAGAGGGGAACGAAGCATGCCTTATAAGGGTGTGGATACCTCTCCCTAGCATGACGCGTTTTGACGAGTGAGTGTGGGGGGCTTCGGCTATCATCCCTATCGTCAAAGGTAAAACCGTGAAGCCTTGTGTGCCAAAGCGGACAATATCGTGCTAGCGGATAGTCTGGGCTGTTACAAATTCAGTCCAATCAACTTCGAATGAGTCCACAGAAGGAGAATTTTACACTATGTCGCTCATCATTCAATTCTTTGTACCGAGCGTAACCCCCGAGCTTTGAAGGTGTCTTCTTCAGTATGTGCCAGATGCACCATCGGTGGCAAGTATTTGGTAGGACCTTCCTAAGAGTACCAGACATGGCCTTGCACTTATCCGTGATGATCCCCATGGTGCAGTTCTCACACATCTCACCCATTTTGTGAACAACCAATCAAAATTAGGGATCTCCTCATTCTCTAGGAAAGCACAACCAAGAAGAGTAAACTTTCTATAGTGGTTGACACTAACAAATGATGCAAACGGTAGTCCATGCCTACAAAAACAACAGCCACAATTACAAACATAAAACAAATTAAAAACATAAAGGTTTTCACAATTGACCCAGAAGTACACATACCTGTTTCTCCTGTACGTAGTGTCAAAGGACACCATATCTCCATACTATTCATACAAAGCCCTGCACCTTGCATCTATCCAGAGTGCGCTCCTGAACTTGTTAGCATCGTCAAAATCTATCGCATAAAAGAAGCTCGGGTTGATCTCTTTCATTCGCACAAAATAATTCACCATCTCCTTAAAGTTTGCATTCTCGTCGGCACAGCGGAGTTTGCTTGTGATGTAATTCCTGACATCCTTTTCTGAAAAACTCAAGTTCAAAGACCCCCAACCTCGTTAGCCAGTACAAGGTACGTCTTGTTAGGTCTTATGTCAGCCTCGTCGTTATCTGTAATCACGCACTTAGCATGCAAGGTCAACTCCCTGTACTCATGATAGTGGACCGATTTCTTCACAGAACAAGGGTGGGAATACCCCAATTCTAATCTCGTGCCTGTTATTCTATTTGCCCCAGTTGATGCCTTCACCCGAGACTCCCGATAACCTTCTCGGTTGCAATGAATTGATTGATTAACTCGTATCTTTGAGTCCTTCCTTATCTTGTCAAAATTCATGTTCCTGACTTTAGTTATGAACCCAACTTTTCTTGCATAATTTGCATAAAATTTTTGTGCCAGGGGCAACGAATCAAATCGAATTTCTATTCTTGGTTTGTTTATAGTGTCTAACTATATTTTTCCTTTCACTAATTAGTAAGTGGGTTAGGTAAATAATATTCTATTATTATTTACTTTAAAACCTTCATTTATAAATAGATTCTAAATAAAAAAAAATCAACACACATCAAGTTTACAAGAATAGGTACTATAAGAAGACTAGTCACTTACTACTAGCTATTGTGTTTAATTCTTGTATGTTATCTTTCTATAATAAAAAATTTATTTTTGTAAGTATTAGTAAGTGTTATATTGTGAAAATATCATTAAAATATAAATTTTTTTCTATTTTCATATACAAATTTTTATTTATTTTCATCATATTTTTACAACAAATACGTTGTTATTAAGAAATTGAGGATAAATATAGAATTAAGGTTATAAATTCATTATTTGACATGTCCACCATTTGACACCTATTATGTCACATTGTTATAATGTTGACATCTTATTAGTGACGAAAAATACAAGATAATGTGAGTTATGCCATTAAATTTGAGAATTATTTTGGATAAATTAAAATTTAAATAGCCAAATCAAGTTAAAGATCAAATTCAAAGGATCCTTTTGAGTTTTATTCTTGAAAAATAGTAACTTTTATGCAACCTAGGAGATAGAAAGAAAAAAGATAGAGATGTTTAAATCTTTTAGTGATTTTTTATTTTGTGAAAGTTTTATGTTTGGCTGTATAACAAAACCTTATGCATTTGAGGTTAAGGAGCTAATTAGGTTCGTTGGTTGAGCTCCTAATTAAGGAATTATTTTGTAAAATTAGTAGGGTGAACGCAGATCGGATCGGATTGGATATGGCCAAAATTTCGATCCGATTCGAACTAAAATTATTAGATCGAATCGGATTGGATATCGGATATCGAATATATCTGCAAAACACAAAAATATTTTTATTAAAAAATATCAATAAAATTCATTTTTTCTAGGGGCGAACACGGATCGAATCGGATATGGCCAAAATTTCTATCCGATCCGTACTAAAATCATCGGATCGGATCTAATATCCACAGTTTTTAAGCTTGGATCCAATCCGATCTGCACATTTGCAGATCGGATCGGATATCGGATATATCCACAAAACACAAAAATATTTTCAAAAACTTATTTTTGTTAAAAAATATCAAGAAAATTTATTTTTTCTATTCTTTTAAATATGTTTACTCTTAAAAAAATATTAAACATACATTTTTTAAATAATAAATTAAAATAATACAACATATATGATAATTATTAGTTAAAATAAAACATAAAAAGAATATTTACTTATTTATTTCTTTATTTTTGCGGATATACGGATACCTATGCAAAATCCGCAATCCGATCCTACTAGTGTGCGGTTTGGATCGCATCAGATCGGATCCGATAGCCTTGTGGATCGGATCCATATTCGCAATTTTCGGATCGGATTCAGATAAAAACCGCAGATACGGATGGGATCCGATCCATGAACACCCCTAATTTTTTCTATTCTTTTAAAGATGTTTACTGTTAAAATAATATTAAACATACTTTTCTTAAATAATAAATTAAAATAATACAACATATTTTTTTTCCAAAGTCAAATAATTCCATTCATGAAATGAAAGAAACATATAGGTATCCATATATGGGACAAATAAAAGAAATAGGGGACTTCCAATGCTCTACTATAGAGGTAACATCATATAATAATCTAATAAGAGAGATAAAAAAGTAAAGTGCTCATCAATTAGGAAGTGGGAATTTGTTGAAGCTCTTTCTACAGCTTCAAAACAGACGTCATTATCTCTTCTACACTAGTTGATACATTATCAAAGATGAACCTGTTCCTAGCTTTCCATAAGGACCAGCTCAAAATCACCATTATCATTCTCTGAGAGGAGCTATTGGGTTGGGTACACAAGGCTCCCATTCTCAAGTTCCACTCAACATAGAAATCAAAGTCTTCGGTGCTCCTTCTAGTAGCTGATAAGCCCATTTTGACCAAATTTTCTTTGATTTTACACAATGGAAGACACAATGATTGATTGTTTTTGGAAATTGTAGGCATCTTCGGCAGATAGGTTGAATCGATGGGATGCGATGATGAAGCTTTTGCAGCACTGGAAGCTTTTCATGGAAGCCCCTCCAGAGAAAAATCTTAATCTTTCTTGGGATTTTCAGCTTCCACAGTTCTCACAAAAAATTTTGTTGTCTCATAATCTCTGAGCAAAATTCAATGGGAAGATGCGAGAACCCATAAGCCACATGGTACCCAATACTCACTTCATACAAACCACTTTTATTAAGGGACTAATAAATTTTATCTTCTCCACCCCCAATTATTGTTTCTAGCACACGCTGACTAGTGTCCTCAGAAAAAATACTTCTAATTAGAGTTTGATTCCACTAACCATTAGAAAGTATTAAGTTTTTGACCATCAATAGTGGTTGATTTTGTAGATTGGAAGTTTCAGATGAAGAAACAACATAAGGATGTGGAGGAGCAAGCCAAGGATCACTGAAGATTCGGATACTAGATCCATCACCAACTCGCCAAACCAGCCCCTTTTCAACAACCTTACACCCTTCCAATATGCTACGCCACCCCCACGAAGGAACTGTTTCGATCTCTGCATTCATTATAGAACTGTATCGAAAATATTTACCTTTGAGGAATCTAGATAGGAGTGATTGTGGCTGAGAGACAACTTTCTAACATTGTTTTGCTAATAGTGCCAAATTCCGAGCCCCTAGGTCCTTAAAACCTAGTCCACCTTCTAATTTCGGTCTTGTCATAATATCCCAACTAACCCATGCCATTTTTCGCTCTGTACCTTTTTGACCCCACCAAAATTGGGAGAGTATGTTGTGAATCTCCCTAATTAAAGTGTCAGGAACATGCTTGCCTGCAGAGAAGAGAAGTTTTCTTTTCCACCCTTGAACTCGCTTCCTCACCTTGTCCTTGATTTCTCTGAATGTGGCCTTTTTTTTTATTTTTGGACTGTAGATGGAAGACCAAAAATATTTATCCTGTGCACCAATATGATCAATGTCCAATTTCCGAGCCAGTAGTAATCGAGCAGCGGGAGGAGTATTATTACTAAAGAATAGAGCTGATTTATGCACATTAACTTTTTGGCCACTGAACCCCTCGTATGACTGGAGAAGATTGAGAATATTTTCATAACTATTTTTGACACTTTGCAAAAAAGGATTGAGTCATCTGCAAACAATAAATGATTAACAGTAGGACATCTTCCGTTGATCTGAATACCTTCAATGAGACTGTTTTGCTCTGCCTTGTTTAGCAAAAAGGATAATCCTTCTGCACAAAAAAGAAAAAGGTATGGAGATAGAGGGTCTCTTTGACGGATATCTCTATTTGGTTTAAAAAAATGAAAAGGTTGACCTTCAACAACAACAGAGTAAGAAACTGTAGTCACCACCTCTTGTATCCAACCAATCCACCTAGATTTAAATCCCAGCTTCTCCAAAATGAACCAAAGAAAATGCCACTCAAAACGATCATAGGCTTTTCTCAAATCTAATTTAACAGCCATTTCACTCGATAGGCCCCTCTTCTTTGTCTTTAGATAGTGCATACATTCATGAGCGACTAGGACATTGTCTGAAATCAATCTACCCTTAATGAAGATACTTTGATTAGGGCTGATCAGCGAAGTCATAAATTTCTGTAGCCAATGGACTAGTACTTTAGAAATAATCTTATACACAACTGAGAAAAGGCTGATGGGTCTAATCTGTGTCATATTCTTTGCATTAGGAATCTTAGGAATGAGACATATTTGTGTATGGTTGAAGCTCTTTAGTAGTCTACCACTGACAAAGAAATTGCGGACAGCCTTAAAAACATCCTCCTCTACTAAATTCCAGTAGAATTGAAAGAATTTAGCCGTAAATCCATCATCACCAGGGGCGCTCTGGGGGTGAACACTAAATACCGCACATTTTACCTCATCAAAACTGACCGGTCTAGTTAATTTTCTGTTCATGGTTGCTAAAACTTTGATTTCAAAATCTTCGAATGCATGTGCCGAATTAGCTTGGTTAATCGATGTGAAGATATCCTTGAAGTATGTTTCAGCTACTTGTGCAATTTTCTCACAGGTGGTAGCATACGTACCATCATTCTTTTCCAGTTTCCAAATTTTATTTCTCCAGATTCTGGATTGGAATGATTGGTGAAAGAAACTTGTATTTCTGTCCCCTTCTTTTAGCTACTTTACACGAGATTTCTCCCTCCAATAGCTTTCCTCCTTAAAGTAAGCATCCTCAAATTTATTTTCCAAGGCTTCAACCTGTTCTCCCCCTGTAATATCCTCCTCTCTGAGAATTTCAAGTTGAGATGTGAGTTCACCAATGTCCTTCTTTGAATTAGATTTGTTCTGTTGCTGCTATTGAACAATATGGTGCTTACAATGCTTCAATTTTTGAACCAAAACAAACATTGCTGAGCCATTCACCCATTCCTTCCAAGCTTCAGTGATAATTACCCGAATTTTTTCTAGATCACACCATCTCTCCTAAAACTTAAACCTCTGATTAGATTTTTCTATGACCGGATATGTATCAAGGAGGATAGGCGCATGATCTGAATTGTTTTCTGCGAGTCAAGACAGCGAGGTTGATGAAAAACAATCCATCCACTCACCATTTACAAGTGCACGGTCAAGTCGCTCCCTGATTTGGTCCTGCCCTCGTCGCCTATTAGTCCAGGTAAACCTTCTTCCAATCATACCCAAGTCTTTCAGTCCACCACCATCAATAAAATTCACAAATTCAAAAATAGATGAAGCTGATTTTAACCCCTCCCCTCTTTCCTTCTCATCGAGGCTCACTATAACATTAAAATCACCCATAATTATAACTTTTCCAAAGAAACCTTGTACAAAAGAGGAAAGTTCTGTGTATTGGGTAGACCGAATTCCATCCAAGCTATTTAAATGTACCCCAATCAGCCCCCAAGAATAGTTCAAAGCATGATCATTTACCTTGGCAGCTATGAAAAACTCTTTTTCGGCAAGAATCTCAACCGTAGTGCCCTCCTTCCATGCTAAAGCCAATCCACCAACTGTACTCATCAGACTAACAATCCTCCAATCCGTAAAATGACAAGATCTAAACTTACGAGATTGGTTTTTTATTTTACATAGAAATACAATCTCGGGGGAGTGGGATTAACACATCCCTTTAAGGTTATGAACTGTCAGGGGTCTTCCCAAATCTCGACAATTTCATGAAAGAACTCTCATGGCGAATTAAAGGGAAGGAATAAAGAAGGGAATAAAAAAAGGATTAAAGAAAGGAATTGGCAAAATCAAACATTGACCTAGATGGCACAAGAATTCTGTTTTGGAAAAAACTCTAGCAGAGCAAGTTGAAGGAGTATGTACTCCTCACGTGAAAAAACCTAAACGGCACAATTATATTTCATAGTTGTTCATTAAAAAAAAAATTAATCTGTTAAATAATACAACATATATGATAATTATTAGTTAAAATAAAACATAAAAATAATATTTACTTATTTATTTCTTTATTTTTGCGGATACACGGATATGTAGATACCTACACAAAATCCACAATGCGATCCTATATATTAGTGTACGGATCGGATCCACATCCGTAATTTTCGGATCGGATTCGAATAAATACCGCGGATATGTGGATCAAATCCGATCCATGAACACTCCTAAAAATTAGTATTACTCTAATCATATAAAATGCTTGATTATTTTTTTTTTTATTTTTGCATGTATTTCAATTTCTAATCTTATATTAAAATTAGTTATTGGTGTAAAATATAAATTAAAATATAAAATATATATTAAAAATAAATTAAATTAAATTACACGTATATTTATACGTAAATACATAATATTAATTTTATTATGATACTAATTTGACTGTACACATAACATTTTTTTTATCTCCATAGTTATATTATGGGACTAATTTCTTTGGTGGAAGATATTTGGGTTGGGAAAGAATGTCAATATCTTTAGAGGACTAGAATTTTTATAAAAAAATTTTAAATTTTGGGGTTCATTTAATGTTAAACTAATAACACACAAATCCTACAATGCAAGTGACTTTCTAATCTCTCTATATATAATAGGAGAGCAGTACATGATTCATTATTCGACAAGTGTCCAGCCTATTTAATTGACACGTGATGCAATAAGAGAATAAGGGCAGCAAAGTAAATAAAAGTGGTTTAGATGTCAAATTTAAAATTGTGTTGTGTACATTTTAGAAAGCCAAAACTCTAAACTGAACGCGGTCACTGTATTTCAAAATTCAAAAACCCATTTTCCTCCCTCATCAATCATCATATATCTTTCCATCAGTCTCTCCGCCTGCCGGTACCGAAGCTCTGCACTGTCACCGGAGCAAACACTTTGCTCGCGATGCAGACAGAGAAACCGTCGGTAGAGACTATTCATCTGTTCGTAAAAACCGAAGCTCGATTTGTTCGCAGTTACTCAGCGTGGATGGCTGTCGTTGGCGGTGTTGCATAGGTAATTTATTTTTTAAGAGTTAGAATAGTTACACAAATTGTTGTGTTTATGCAAAATCAATGAAACTGAGAAAGTATTTTTTTTATTACGGTTAATGAACTCAGAATGGATCTCAGATTCAGTTCCAGAGCTTGAATGATTCTTGATCTGTTGCTTTAATGTATGTAGTGTTCAGATATGACGTCAAAGCACATCTTGAAGGAGCTCAAACATTTGCAGAAGGACCCTCCTACGTTGTGCAGAATAGGTTAGCTTCCTCAACCACATCCATCTTTTTTATCCTTTGGGTTATTTTGAAAAGTATTATTTAGTTTTAAAATCGTGAGAAAATTAACAAAAACTTCCATTTTTATAATCTGAGATAAGCAATCTTTGGTGTCCCTTTCATTGTTTCATTGATCCTCAGAGAAGTTGGTGCTTACTTTTTTATTTTTACTGTTTTCATATCTTTAATCACATTATACATGCTTTTGAGAAGAACTATCAGTAAAGTGGTTGAAAGAAGAAGTTAAAAAGGAAGGTGCTGATAAGGAGGGTGTGGAACCAGTTAAGGAACAAGAGGGGAAAAAACTGAAGCAGAGGAGAAAAGTATTGGAGTGGAGAAGGATGTGTCTCTTTGTGGGATACCACTTCTGCCAAGCAAAAGAGATAAAGGAAGTGATATAATTCTTCTCAAATTTCTGAGGGCTAGGGAGTTTAAGGTCAGTGATGCATTTGAGATGCTGAAGAGGTCAATTTTCATTTTTTTTTCTTTATATATAGTAGCTCATAAATAATCTACTTTAAATTAGAAGTTACTAAAAAAAAGAATAAAATGGTTCAATTTTTTTCTTTACAAACTAAGAAAAAAAACCTTTGCTGTCATAAACACTTTTAAATTGGAATATCGTCAGGAACTTTACCTTTAACTTTGTCTCTATACTCTTGCTACACATTTTCTTTGGTTTGTTATTCCAACAAACCAATTTGGTGAAAGATCTGAAATCACATCCTATGTTCTCTGTCATGTTGATTTGTGTGATGGAATCCTCAAGAATATAGATGTTTTTAAGCTTTCTTCTTTGCATGTTACATGCTTGATTAAATGCCTATAAACTCTTTAAATTTTGCTTCATTTGTTCTAACTTTAGACTGAAAGATTAAGAGCTAGGTAATGAATGCAGGGATAATTAATAAGAATTAACTAATATATGGGACTTAGGAGCATCAGCTAATAATTTTACATGTCTAAAATGGAGTTAGAAATGTAGAGCCACATTGCCTTCGTTTCTTATATTCTATTGGATCTGAAAAAACTATAGGTGCAATGGTACTATATTTTGTCATTGTAGTCAGATTCTATTAATAAAATTGGAGAGAAAATTTTATGCTCTAAATTGAGAAAACTGTTACGTCATGATTATTTATGTATTATAATTGTAGTGTTTCATTTTTTATAAACTACTATTGTTATGATCATTCTACCTTGCTCACTCATTACTTATTTAACCCATGATTTGAGTTTAGGTTATTTACCTACAAGCATACACTATTCTTTTAACTCCTGTATTCACTATATTTTCATTTGAAGAATGAAATTGTGGTTTTTTTTAACTTGCATACTATATTAGTAGATAATATAAATAGGTTTAAATGTATTGTGTAAAAAATCAAGACCAGAAATAATTCAAGTTTTCATACACTTTTGCAATAATTCGATTTTTCTTAGTTTCTAATGTTGTTTTCACTTTTCAGTCACAGTCTTGAGTGATTTGACTTATATTGACTTCTGCTCTACGACATTCTATATGGTAAGTATTGGTTCTATTTTAAGTTGCATTGGTTTTTGATTAATAGGCTCTGTTGAGAGTAAATAATTATTATTATTATTTCTATTTGGTAATGTAGCAACCTTCAATTTTAAAAATACAAATATAAATAAGTTATAATTTATTTTATAAAATTAGAATTCCTTATTTTTAGAAAATTATTTTATTATCAGTAATTGAACTAATTTTATAATAATTTGAATTTAATCAAATCCATATTATTACTATTATTATTATTATTATTATTATTATTATTATTATTATTATTATAAAACATTGGATATAATTATCATGAGTATTATATGTACTATAAACTTATATAGTTTTGCTCCCTAGTATTATAAAATCGTTGTTGTTATTATATTACGCTACGTTGTTATTATTATTATTATTATTATTATTATTATTATTAAGTATGGAAATGAAGGACGGTTTATATTTTGGTAATACGTCCATTATAGTTTATCCTTATCGTTATATATATATATATATATATATATATATATATATATCATATTAATTTACTTCAGATATTATAAATATAATAATAATATCATTGTTATAGTAATGATTATATTGGTACGCTAACAAAGGATTATGAAAAGCAGTAAGAATGAGAACGGGAAAAAAGAAAGAAACAAAGGAGCGTAACCGAGAGAGAAAGAGAGAAAACCAATGTTCTGAAAACCGGTTCGAACCGGCTGGTCGAACCGGTTAAACCGTAAACCGGAAACTAAAGCGGTTCGGACAATTAGAAAAACCGCAAAATTAAGAAATCGGCGTTGAACCGACAAACCGACCGGTTACCGGTCGGTCGAACCGAACCGGGACCCGGCCGGTTTTTTAGCCGTGCAGCAAAACGCTGCCGTTTTGCGTTTTGTGAAATGTGAACCCTAATTCTTCTTTGCCATTCGCACTTGCGTGTTGCATCCCAGACTCCCAGTTCCACACGGCCACACCCACAGACCCACACCCACGCACTTCAGCTCCACTCTCATCATTCATCACCGTCACGATCCGTCGCACTATCACGTCAGAGAGAGTGAGAGACAGAGAACGCCTGAAGCCCTGAACGCCATCACGATCCGTCGCACCTTCAGCACCGTCGCGCCGTCAGCTCCGTGGCGCCGTCAGCTCCGTCGCGCCGTCAGCTCCGTCGCGCAGTCAGCAGTGTCGCGCCGTCAGCTCCGTCGCGCACTCAGCCACTTCGACCAGTCACCTCCATCGAGCTCTGAGAGAAAGCAATAGAGTTCGGTTGAAGCGTTAAATAGGTGAAGCCTGAAGCCTCAAGGTGCCTTCGAGCTCTGAGAGAAAGCAATAGAGTTCCAGGTAATTTTTAATTTAGTTATGAACTGTTGCATGATGAACTGACTCTGAGTCTCTGATACTGTGATGAAATCTGATACTGTGAACTCTGTGAATTGACTGAATTCTGATGAAACTGTGAACTCTGATTGTGTGAACTCTGATTTATAATTTATGTGACATGATTTTGTCATTGTGAACTCTGATTTTGAGAGATGAAATTGTGAACTCTGATTGTGTGAACTCTGATTTTATAAAATATGATTGTGTGAACTTTGATTTATGTGACATGATTTTGTCATTGTGAACTCTGATTTTGTATACTCTGATTTTGAGAGATGATTCTGTGAACAAAGAATTTTTTGAACTCTGATTTTGTGACATGATTTTGTGAACTCTGATTTTGTCAACACTGATTTTGAGACATGATGAACTGCTAAACTTTGAATTTTGGATGTTGTTTGTTCATTTGTTGTGAACTTGAGAGTTGAGATCATTGGGTTGGATTACTGTGAACTCTGTTCATTGAGTAGCTCTTTGATTTTGTGACATGATGAACTATTGAACTCTGAAACTGTGAACTCTGATTGATCAATCTCATTTCTCAATTTTTCTCCAACATTTGACTTGGATTGGTGGACTACTTTTCATTTGTACTTCATCTGCCTGTCACATTGTTATTTAGTATTGCTAACAATTCTACGGAACCTACATTGAGGAACTGCCACACCAAATTGGCAACTTGTACTTTTGATCCAACCCACCACATTGCTTATACCATAATGCATTATTTATACGATGAACTAGATATCAATGTATTCATCAATAGTTTATTTCTGTAGATAAGCAATTTTATAACATGTTTCTAGGTGGAATACTATGGAAGTCCAGTTAGCTTGAAGAGCATTGCTCAAATTAGCACCCCTGATGCCAGTTCCCTTCTGGTACAACCATATGACAAATCAAGGTATGTTGTGCACTTATCCATGATAAAGGATAATGATTGATTATTGTTGAATTAGATCAAAAACATTAATTTGATCTTATCCCTGTTATTGTAACAGTAAAGGGGTTTTTGTTATGGTCTATGTGTCTTTGTTACTTCATGTACACTCCGGAGATTTTACTTCATGTCTTTGTTTTATTTTTTGACTTTTGAATTTGTATTTGAATGAGATTATAACATTCTGGTTTATGTAGTACTTTTAATTTGAATGATATTTTAAAATTTATATTAGAATATAATTATATTTTCATGTGTTTATTTATATTTTATTTATTATTTTATTATAAAACGGTTTTTCGGTTCAACCACGGTCGAACCGGTTGAACCTATGAACCAGTGAACCAGTAGCTAGAGCGATTCGATGACCGGTTCGGTTTTCAGAACCTTGGAGAAAACGGAAACCTCCACCAAACCTTTCCCTTCAATTTCTTACAATCCGTAACTCCAATCAAAAATCTAATCCGGTAAAAGTATTCATATCTTTCTCCTCTACACGTTGGCACCACTTTTGATCGGTGGAAGTTGACGGTGACGTAACTCCTCTATCTCTTGAGTTCGGCCAACAGGAGTTTTAGGAGGCACAGACGATTCTGGACGTTTTCTTCTTCGATAGCTCGATCAGAAAGCTTCTCCGGAGCTTTGAATATTTTGATTCCGTACGAAGGTATGGTTTTGGTTTCTCGTAGTTAATATTTAATGTCACGTGAAAACTTAGGCTAGAAGACCTTAAGATAGGAATGAAATGAATGAATAAATGATGGATTGTGTATATGGTATAAAATGTGAGGTTTAGCTATTGTCAATAATTTGCTGTTGAAGTTGGTCAGTTTTGGAAAAAGATTTAATATTGTTATTAGTCTGATTTTGAAATAATTTGTTACTGAAAACGATTTGAAGGACTGAGAGGTGTTTGATTCGTTAGTTGGGACCCTTGAAGGGTGGCAGAAATTCAAGTTTTAAAGGAGATACTGCCAAAGTTTCTATAAGAATTAGAGTTTTGATTTGAGATGTTATTCTAAAAAGGAAAGAGATTATCTTGTAGCTTGAGTATTTGAGACTATTTGTTGACCCTCTGTCGCAAGATGTGACCGGGCACTCTAACTCCCCGGATTCCCCCATGGGCATGCATATAGATATGAATATTGAATATTATTGAGCTTGGAGTTTAACTCCATGGAATACTATATTATTGAGCTTGGAGTGTGACTCCATGGAATATTATATTTGAGCTTGGAGTTTAACTCCATGGAATATTATTGAGCTTGGGGATGCGCGCACAGAGGGACTGTCCAATGGTTAACTACCAGGACGTGTCGGGTTGGCTGTATAACCGACAGATGAGACTCATCAGCCATAGGACAGGCATACATCATATGCATTTGTTTGATTTGTTTGGATGTGCACTGTTTAGTTTGCTTAACTGTTAAATTCTTCTTATCTGCTACTTGTTCTACTTGCTGTAATTGCTTCTCTATTCATGTTTTCCTTGTCTGTAATGTTTGTCTATGTAATTAAGAGGCCCCTTGTCTGGCGAAGGAATGACGAGGGTTGTTCCACCAGTGATTCAGAGGATTAGAAGTGACAGAAAGTAGAATGTTAAGTTAAGATTAGATTCAGAACTAGAATATCTTAGATAACTTACCTAACTTCCGGTTTAGTTGAATTCTTAAGCTGAAATCTGAGTGTCGAAGTTCTAGGAATGCCTTTGGCTTTCCCGAGACCTTTTATATTAACTATGTGGGCACCTTTACCATACTGAGAACCTCCGGTTCTCATTCCATACTATGTTGTTGTTTTTCAGATGCAGGTCGAAAGGTATCTCATTAGGCGTCTGGTCACCTGAAGAGAAGTGGTTACTGTGTTATTTTGTTGTGCAGTGATGTATATACACGTACTTAGCTTTCTCTCCACATAACTTATTCTTTTTGATCCTCTTAGAGGTTTATGGAGAGGCAGGATTTTGTTTATGTACATCTTGGGTTTTGGATATGTATATATATGTAAATATTCTCCGGCCAGCCTTGACTTTGCAGACTGAGTTAGGAGCTTGTTATTTGATACCTATCGCTTTCGATTCCTACTTTTATTGTCTTACGTTTTATAGTTATAGTTTGTCTCACACGCAAGTTGTTCCATTTCCGGAGTATGGCGCTTTTTATTTTGCGATTTTGTTTTACCCATTTTTCAAGGCTCCTAGTTTATTATATTCTTTCCACTATTATAAGAATTTATTTTAATTTTTTAGAAGTCGTAATACCTTGCCACCTCTATTTTACGACTTAAGTGTAAAGTTCTGGGTGGTAGGGTGTTACAGGTAGTACTATTAATTATGAATGTGAACTGTCATTGTCTCGGGAAATAAATTTTGGCTAGACAATTTTAATGTAACAAATAATATCATTTAAATTAGGTATAAAAAAAGAATTAGATGGTAGTTAAGAAAAATACTTAGCTTGATAAAAAGAATTGCTCAAGAAATAATTTAAATAATTTAATGTAGCTTCTTTAAGAATTTAAATGAGGTGTTACTTTATTTAGTTTCAATATGTGTGTATATTTGCATATTAATATAGGCAAATGTAGAATGGCCAAATTCAGTAGAGTGGTTGACGGTGGCAAATTGAGCTGAGATGAATAGACATGACTGCAAGGAGAGGTTGAGAGAATGAATGCTAAGTCTCAATTTGTAATGACAAAAAAAAGAATCACACATCAAAACTTTACATTTTTTACTTTGAGTTTGAGAAGAAAAAGAGAAATCTTCCACGAACACTAGATCAGAAGCTAAGGAAATAGCACTTTGGTGATTTTCAAGGACCTGCTCAAGCTTAAAATCTCAGGGACTAGCTTGCTGAAGCTATGTCTGATGTTGTGGTCAAGGTAAGATTTTTGGGTTCATTTCTTGCTTTGTTGTTTGGTGTCTACTCTTGCATTAGTGTATATGGTGTGTTAGTTTTGAGTTGTTTGCTGATAAATAATGTGATTTTATTGCAGTAGCAATGGGTTATATATGGTAAATAATCTTTTTATTTTTAATAGATTCGTTTGGACCTTTTTGGCTGTGTGGTTTGCTGCAGGTATAACATTTTCTTGAGCTTTTACTATCTGATTGTTTACAGTTTTTCACTTTTTTTTTTATTCTTGGTGTTTAATATCTTTTTCCTTTTTTGACAATGAATTTTACTTTGGATCTATATTTTTTTTTTTGTGGATGACAACTTCAAGTTTCATTGCTCCATCATGGTAGGTAGTTAATTAAAGCTCTTCCTCATCCATTTTGGGGCTGTATCTTGATGGAGGTAGGTAGTCAATTAAAGCTCTTCTTCATCCTTTTTAATATTTGGTATAAATTTTTATTATAATCTTTGTTTTATCTTTCTAATTTTTAATGAGTTCAGTTATGTGTTTGGATCAGAAATTGTATATTCAAGAACCAGAATTTAGAGTTTTCATGTGAAAGTCACCATTATCAAAGATCAAAGAAACAGATTTACATGAAAGTCACCATTATAGACTGGGATTTGATTTTTGCTCAATTAAGTTGAGGAATGCTTTTTTTTTTAATTATTACCAACATCTGACGATGTTGCTTAAAACTCTATTATCTACAAAGTTGAGTAATGCTCTTTTTTCATATTAGATAAATTTTCTCTGCTAAATGTAATGAGTCATGATAAAATAACTATTTATAAATAATTTTAATTAATATATAAATTTTCAAAAAACAGATCTAATAGTAACTAATCATAATACAAACTGTTTGATTATGTAGTCTTGCTTTTACTAATCAATGTTGATATAGTAGAGTAGGTGGCTTATGGTCTCAATTTTTTTGTTGCGTACTTGCATCGAATTGTGTAATGCTACCAAGTAACAAAGTAGGACTTGAAATACTGTAAATTGTCACATCTTGCTTACTATTCAGATGTAGAAATGACATATAGTATAAGATGATAATCATGACATCTTTATGCACCTAACTGCAATGTCAACATAGATTTAAGGAGAAATTTGGGTTAGTTTTCTGCTATTGAACAACTAAAATAGTAAATGATAAAGTTATATAGTTTTGGATTGATATTAGTAAGAAAATGGGTTGCATTGTCTATGGAACTTGATCTAATAATTTTCTTATTTATATATGTTGTATAAGGAACAGAACATGACATAGATTTTGATTACTATGGTCAAACCTTTAGTTTAGCTTATTACTTAATGCCTCACTGATAGATAGAATTTGATAATTGATGATTATTTCTTTTATTCTATTAAAATCTTAGACAACTCTTCATTAAGACTTTTGCTTACTTTTTTTAGTAAGTACTACTTATATTACCCATGTACTGCACATTGAACTTGATTTGTCAGTGCATAATAGGTTCACATTGAAATGATCTCACAAGACATACTATTTCATTTTGCTCTTCCTGATTTCATTATTGACTCTGATTTTTATTGTAGGTTTGTATCTTCTGTATAAAAAAGTCTATTATAATTGTGTCTATTTTTTTTGTACTTTTTAAGCATTGTAATATGCATTTATCAAAATATATATCTCTGTTTATTTATGAATTCTAGGGACCATTAGTGAATTTTACCTGCTATAAAAATACATATGATAGATTTTTCTATTTTCTTGCACATGCTATTAGCTTAGAAAAATAGTAGCACTTGAATATGGTCATATCTCAAACTTACTTCAAAATAAACAGTTATTCGGGAGAGTGGATCTTCAAATTTTAAACAAGTAACTTAAAAGTATTCTTTAAATAATACTTAATTAAAAATTAAAATTTGAGAACATGTGTGTATGTTTGAATTCTTTAACATGCTTTGCGGAATAAAAGGATATCTATTTAGTATTTTAAGGATTTTAAATTCTTCTATAATAAGCTTTATACTGTATATGTGAATTAAGTAGTTTTAATGATTTTGAAGTTCGATTCTAAAAACTCAAATTAAGTCGCGAGCTTTAGAGTTTTATATATTAACATAGGTAAATACAGAACGGACAAATTCAACAGAGTGATTGTAGGTGACAAATTGAGCTAAGATGAATGGCACACAGTCAGTGTCTCTAGGGAGGCAGAGCTGCAAGGAAAGGTTGAGAGAATAAATACTAAGGTAAATATGGAAAAACTTAGAGCTGATTTATTCTCCACTGAATAATAGACCAGGATTAGTGCATTTATTTACTTTAAAAATGAATTAATTATACTTTAATGGAACCATTATTTTTCTGATTTACAAAGAGAGAATCATAATTTCTAGCCTATAGTTGAAATTGTTGCATTATCGACTTGGCAAGTCTATGTTTTTATTGTAATCCAATGATTGGAATATTTATATATTTCATTGTGGTCATTCCTTTTTATTTTGGAAGCATGCTTCTATTTGTCAAAATATTCAAATAAAATAGAGGTGGTTGACACTTAAGGTCAGTTAGTTGTAATGTTAATATTATTCAGTGATTATTTGGGTGGTAATATGCTGAAGTTAATGCCAATGAGTAATAGCTCAAATGGCATAGACTTCCCATACTCAATTAAGAGGTTGCGGGTTCGAGTCTCCTATCTTTCCAAATTTTGCCAATGAGTATAACTCAAATGGCATAGTCTCCCCATACTCAATTAAGAGGTTGCGGGTTCGAGTCTCCTATCTTTGGTAAAAAAAAAATGCTGAAGTTAATTGGAGTATTACTTTATCATTCCGAGGTACCATTTGTTCTATTTCTTTCTTTTTCATTCCATTAATTGTAACAATTTTGGGGTGGTAACAAATGTGGTTATTTTTAGCTTAAATTATAAGTAACTCTGGTATAAATTAAAATAAAATTATTATGGATAAATCATTATAGAAAAGAGAAACACGCAAACATACACTTAATTATGCTCACAAATTAGTCTAAATATTAATATTTTTTTCCTATTCATAAATAAAAGTATACAATAAAAACCCTCTTGGCAGATCAAGGATTTTTCTTTTCTGTAACACTAATAATTTAATCATGTATGTGAATAATTTGATAATAATGATATATTCGAGATTTTTTTTTTTTTGGTTTCCCACGGTATCCCCCAACCCGGCAGGATATATTCGAGATTTAATTAAACAAATTATGACATTATTGTTAAAAAAAAAAAAGGTATTGTATTATTTGGTTTACTCCCAAAACAACATACCAATTTTACTTTATGTATGTTGTTGTTAGCCCAATAAAATTTGAGCAATGCTTTTTAATTGTCTATGACATTTTTTAGGTTTTTATTCTTAGGAAGATTGTTTAAGACAAATCTCATGGTATTTAATAGTTTGAGTTTTTTTGGGCCAATAACAAAAAAATTAGAGTTGTCTGTACATATTATATTTTCTAAAAATTTGTTAGCTGTTGTTGTTCTTGGAGAGAGTACAATAAATTTTATGATACTTGATTTAGGAGATATGGTATGATATTTTTATTCACTGAGATGCATTACTAAACATCTTTATTTTAGTGTCACAAAAAAGATTCCCTGCAAATAGAAATATAAAATCGTTAGAACAATAAAACAACTTTACATCATTTTTTGTTGTTTTTTTTAAAGAGAAACTCATAAATGATTTTGATTAATTATTTAATTTTGTATCAAATTGATACTTTCTAATTAAGATACCAGAATGTGGTGGTTTCAAGAGAAAAATGAGATAGAGTTCTGAATTTTTTTAAAAAGATAGTGTTGTTTTAGAATTCACTTTCAAGGCTGCAGCAACTATTAAAATTTTTACGTTAGAAGTACCTATTATTACTATTTCACTTACTAAATTAGTATATTAAAAAATTAATCTATTACATACAATTGTATCTTGACGGTTATATTTTTATTTTTCATATAAATATCTACTACTCTTTTTACCTATATCTATTACCCTTTTTATGTAATTCTATTTTCTTAGCAATGACAATATCAGAGGATGGTAGAAAATATGACTAACATATGATGATCTTTAGTTTTATAATTTCATAATTAATATAGTTCAAATAGAAGAGTTTTCTTTTTTTTATTTTGTTTTTAAGTGTTAATTATGTAATTTGACTATATTAAGTCTGTGCTTCATCTCTAATGAAAATAATATAGTTGATGAAATCATCTACAAAAAAATTATAACCCCATTCGTTATATGAATCTTTACATATAAACCTTTGAATCATAGATTTATTTTTTAAACAAACGGTATTTACACGTGAACAATTAGATATGTATAGGATGCAGATTATTTTCTCTTCTGTACGCATACATAATAAACTTCTAAGTTATGTGCTAATGCTATAAATATAACTATTTTAGTTGTTAGTTTAAAAGTAATGATTTTAGCATGTAAAATATAAAATTAAAACATATTATTTTAATAATTAAATATTTTATCTCATAATTAACTAACATTTTTAAGTGTAATGTGTATTTGTCACTTAAATTTTGAACATTAAAAAGTATATAATTATCTTTATTAATTTCATACATAACTCATATTTTTTTAATAAATCAAACTAAATAATAAAGAGGCAAATAAATATTAACATATTATGGGTATACAAATTTATGAAGTATGATATTTATGAAGTATGATATGTAAGGGATTTCATTTTAAAAAATGATCCTAACCTTTTATTACATGGCCAAAATTAAAACTTATATCAAGAACAACAATAATTTACAATGAAATTGTTATAGATATTTTTTAGAGAAAATACCATTCTTCTCTCTTGCGAGATGCTAAAATGCACTCCTCTTCTCTCTATTTATAAAATATATACTCTCCTCCCTCATAACTTTTAAAAAATCTCACTTTTAATACATTTTAAAGTTTTTGTGTTAATTAATGTTAACTTTATCCATTTTTCAAAAAAAATAAATGATTTTTTATAAAAAATTCCTTAGCAAAAATTTTATTTTTTATCATTAAATTTTATTTACTAAAATACTCTTTAATAAATTATTTTTTATTGATTAAATTATATTTTTATCAAAATATTTTTAAAAAAATTTAATAATTAAATTTATTTTTTCTAAGATACCCTTCAATAATTTTTTAATTATTAAATTATGATTTTACCAAAATTTTTGTTAACAATTTTTTTTATATTTTACTATTAATTTTTCAATATCAATATATATTATTTTAATATTAAATATAAAAATAATTGTTAACGAAAATTTTGGTAATATCACAATTTAATAATTAAAAAATTATTGAAGGATATCTTAAAAAAAAATAATTTATTTATTAATTTTAAAAAAATATTTTGATAAAAATACAATTTAATTAATAAAAAATAATTTATTAAAGACTATTTTGCTAAGCAAAATTTAATGACAAAAAAATAAACTTTTTGCTAAAAGATATTTTTGTAAAGAATAATTTCTTTTTTTCTTGAAAATGGATAAAGTTAACATTAGTTAATACAAAAAAATTTAAAATAAATTAAAGATGAGGTTTTTTAAAATTTATAAGAGAGGGAAATATACATTTTATAAATAAAGAGGAGAGAAATGTCATTTTAGTATCTCACAGGGGAGGAAAGTAGTATTTTCTCTATTTTTTATATAATTACATCCATATTAGTTTGTTATGTAATATTTTCAATATTTTCTTTTTTACACTAAATTAATCTTGATACTATAATTTTAAAGTCTTTAAATAAAAAAGTACAATTTTTCAATTCAAATAACACAATTTTTTTTATTGAATTTTAATTGTGTTCGAACATTTTTTTTTTCTTAAATAAATGGTGATTCAAATTACACTTAAATAGTATATTTAAATAAACTAGAACAACAAAATTTTCATAAAGATTTAATAGATACAGGAGAAACAAATTTGTATTATTAGCTAACATAATTAATAATTTATTTTATGTTATATACTATAAATTTATACTTGATTATATATTCTTTTGGGTAAAGTATAGTTTTTGTTCGTGAAGTTTAAAAAAAATTTCAAAAATACCCCTAAGTTTTATTTTGTTTTAATTTTGTCCCAAAAGTTTTCGATTTGCATCAAATATATCTCTACCGGCTAAATTTTCAAAAAAATTAAGAGCAATCTAACAATAATATATGAAAATTATGCTTGATTTGCTTGTGTTGAGGGTTGTTCTTATGAAATTGTTGTTGAATTGGTCTTAAATCTTTTGAAAAATTAGCTGTTAGGGGTATATTTGATACAAATCGAAAACTTTTTGGACAAAATTGAAGCAAAATAAAACTTAGGGATATTTTTAAAACTTAGGTTAATACTCAAATTCGTCCCCGAAAGATTACGCGATCTTCATTTTCATCCCCGAATGATTTTTTTAATCAAATTAGTCCCTGAAAGATAAAAAATAAGTCAAATTAGTCCTTCTGTCAGTTGGGCGATGACGTGGCACGTTAAGTGCCACGTGGCAGGTCAGTGACATGTGTGGCATACCCAGGTCAATGTCACGTGTCACTTGACATGTAAAAAAGATTTTTATAGTCAAAATAGTCCTTGAAAGTCCAGAAGTAAGTCATTTTTATCCCTCAAATTTTAAAAATTAGTCAAACTAGTCCTTATATAATTTTTTTATTTTTTTTATAATATTAAATTTGAAATATTTTTTGATACTACTAATTTTAATAGAAATATAATTGACAAACAAAACATTAGTAATTGTATCTTTTCTTCTTAAAAATTTTTTTCAATAAAATTATCTCTCTCCTTTAATTCTTCTCAAAATCTCTCTTATTCTTTTCTATTCTAAAACATTTTTCTTACATACATTTTGCTATATATATATATATATATATATATATATATATATATATATATATATATATATATATATATATATATATATATATATATATATATATATATATATATATATATATACTCAAAATTAAAATGTATGTATTTATTAACTTAAACAAAGTTATATGCTCGAAATTAAAATTTATGTATGTTAAGCTAAACAAAGTTATACCACTATTTTTTTTCTATTACATCTTTTTTTTTTCCATTACGGTATTACTTACGTATAGAATGTAATGATAGTAATACTTAGAGTCAAAATTTGTGGATCTTCTTGAATTTTGACTCTAAGTATCACTACCATTACATCCTATATGTAAGTAATACCGTAATGGAAAAAAAATATGTAGTAGAAAAAAAATAGTGTATAACTTTGTTTAGGTTAACATACATAAATTTTGATTTTGAGCATATAACTTTGTTTAGGTTAATAAATACATATATTTCAATTTTGAGTATATATATATATATTCCAGTAAAATGTATGTAAGAAAAAGGTTTTAGAATAGAAAAGAATAAGAGAGATTTTGAGAAAAATTAAAGGACATAGATAATTTTATTGAAAAATATTTTTAAGAAGAAAAGATACAATTACTAATGTTTTGTTTGTCAATTACATTTCTATTAAAATTAGTAGTATCAAAAAATATTTCAAATTTAATATTATGAAGAAAAAATAAAAATTATATAAGGATTAGTTTGACTAATTTTTAAAATTTGAGGGATGAAAATGACTTACGTCTGGACTTTCAAGGACTATTTTGACTATAAAAATCTTTTTCACATGTCAAGTGACACGCAGCGTTAACCTGGGTATGCCACGTGTCACTGATCTGCCACATGGCGTGCCACATGTTGCTGACCTGCCACGTGGCGTTGACCGTGGCGTTGACTTGCCACGTCATCACCCAACTGACAGAAGGACTAATTTGACTTATTTTTTATCTTTCAGGGACTAATTTGATTAAAAAAAATCATTCGGGGACGAAAATGAAGATCGCGTAATCTTTCGGGGACGAATTTGAGTATTAACCCTTAAAACTTATGTCAAACTTCAGAGACAAAAAATATACTTCACCTTATTCTTTTCTAAATTGCAATCAATCTTTAGTTATTATTTGAATCTACTATTAAATGTCTCATATATAATGAATAAAAAAATTTAAAAAAATTATATAAAAACACATAAAAATAAAATTTTAAACCATAACAGCACGCAGTCCACTTAAAATTTTTTATGATTTTAGAGAGATCTTAATCTTAAGAAAAATATGTGCAAATTTATAGAGTTCTATTATGTTACTGCAAGTTATAAAAAAAAAATTTATGATAGTAATTTTTTTTGGAGAGTAAGAGTTTTTTATTTCAACTTTTAAGTATAAATTAAATTGAAATTTAGTTCTTTAGAAATATTTTTTTTCTTTCCGTGTTGGTATTTGTATTTATTTAATGTATCATGTTCTAATTGCTATGCAAAAGATAATTTTATATTCTAATTCATCATATATAAAAGTACTTATAGACAAAGGATGTTGGTATAAATGTGACTTTACAAAATTAATTATGATTAAAAATTAGATTGATGTCATATAATTTATGTTGGAATATTTTTTGCACTAAACATTAAGAGAATGAATATATTTAAATAATATTAGTTAAAATTATATTAAAATGTAACTTATTAATAGATATAATTTATATATCTTTTATATTACTTTTTTAATTTAGTTTTTACGTTAATAGTGTCTAATTCATTTAAAACGGCGTTCATAATATCAGGGGGACCTACTGCTACAGGGTGATGCCGTTTGGCCTAAAGAACGCGGGGGCAACGTACCAGAGACTGATGAACAAAATATTCAGCGACCTCATTGGCAAGACGGTGGAAGTCTACGTGGATGACATCCTCGCAAAGACCACCCTGCCTGGCGATCTCATAAGTGACCTGGAGAACGTGTTCACATCCCTCTGACGACACGGCATGAAGCTCAACCCGCTTAAGTGCGCCTTTGCCATGAAGGCCAGAAAGTTCCTGGGGTTCATGATAACCCAGAGGGGAGTGGAGGCCAACCTTGAAAAGTGCCAAGCAATACTCCAGATGAGGAGTCCGGGCTACATCAAAGACGTTCAGCGGCTGACGGGAAGGCTCACCGCGTTGTTCCGTTTCCTGGGTGCATCGGCAGCAAAGGCCCTACCCTTCTTCGGTCTAATGAAGAAGGGAATAGCGTTCAAGTGGACCCCTGCGTGCGAAGAAGCTTTCAACCACTTCAAAGAGATTCTAGCAGCACCCCCGGTGCTCGGGAAGCCTAAGGACGGAGAACCACTCTATCTGTACCTAGCCATAACAGAAGGAGCACTTGCAGCGGTGTTGGTGCGGGAAGAAGGGAAGGCCCAGCAACCAATCTACTTTGTGAGTAGAGCACTGCAAGGGGCAGAACTCAGATACAGTAAGCTGGAGAAGCTGGCACTGGCACTCCTGGTCTCCTCCCGCCGATTACGACAGTACTTTCAGAGTCACCAGGTGGTCGTGAGAACGGATCAGGGGATTCGTCAGGTGCTCCAAAAACCTGATCTGGCGGGAAGGATGATGACCTGGGCCATCGAATTATCCCAATACGACTTAAGCTACGAACCCCGACATGCGATCAAGGTGCAAGCAATGGCAGACTTCCTGGTGGAAGTAACCGGAAACCCAACCGAAGTCACAGACACACGGTGAAAGCTCCATGTAGACGGAGCCTCCAACCAGACGTCTGGGGGCGCCGGGATCATCCTAGAAAGCCCAGCCGGAGTCATCTACGAACAATCAGTTAAGTTCGAGTTCCCTGTATCGAACAACCAAGCAGAATACGAAGCCCTTCTGGGGGGCTTGGTTCTGGCTCGGGAAGTCGGAGCAACGAGGTTGGAAGTGTGCAGCGACTCGCAGGTCGTCAATGCGCAGGTAAATGGAAGCTACCAAGCCAGAGACTCGCTGCTGCAGAAATACTTAGAAAGGGTCAAGGAACTGAGCAAACAGTTTGAGGAAGTCACGGTCCAACACGTTCCGAGGGAAAGAAACACACGGGCAGACCTCCTATCCAAGCTGGCAAGCACAAAACCTGGAACCAGCAACCGCTCCCTCATTCAAGGGATCATGAGAGAGCCGGCAGTTGCCCTCCACCTGACCAAAATAAGCCCTTCCTGGATGGACCCCATCATTGACTTCTTGGAAAACGGCAAACTCCCTCAGGACGAGAAGGAAGCCAAAGTGGTAAGAAGGGAGGCCGCCAAATATATGGTCATACAGGATAAGCTATTCAAAAAGGGACTCAGCCAACCTTTGCTAAAGTGCCTGCATCCCGACCAGACGGACTACGTACTCAGAGAAGTCTACGAGGGGTGCTGCGGCCACCATATCGGGGGAAAAGCCCTGGCTAGGAAGCTCATCCGAGCTGGATACTACTGGCCAACAATGATGAATGGCTCCAAGGAGTTCGTAAAAAAATGCACGAAGTGTCAACAAAATGCCAACTTCCATAGAGCGCCAGCTTCCGAGCTGAGCCTACTGACGTCCACTCGACCTTTCGCACAGTGGGGAGTCGACCTCCTGGGACCCTTCCCAGTTGGCCCGGGGCAGGTCAAGTACCTCATAGTTGCCATCGACTACTACACCAAATGGATAGAGGCTGAGCCGCTGGCTAGCATATCCTCATCCAGTTGTAGGAAGTTCATGTGGAGGCAGGTGATAACCCGTTTCGGCATCCCGGAGACCGTCATTTCGGATAATGGGACGCAATTCACTGACAAGAAGTTCGCGGAGTTTCTCACTGGCTTGGGGATAAAACAGAAGTTCTCCTCGGTTGAACACTCCCAAACAAACAGACAAGTAGAGTACGCAAATAAGATCATCTTACTAGGTCTCAAGAAGCGTTTAGATAGCAAAAAAGGCGCATGGGTCGACGAGCTCGCCTCGGTCCTCTGGTCCTACCGAACATCCGAGCAAAGCTCCACAGGGGAAACCCCCTTCCGCTTAACGTACGGGGTCAAGGCGGTGATACCCGTAGAGATCGGCGAGCTGAGCCCGCGGTTACTCCTCGCAGGAGTAGAAGAAGCGGTGGACAAAGACCTAGTAGACGAGGTCAGAGAGATAGCCCACTTGTCAAAGGTAGCGCTGAAACAAAGAATAGCCCTACGCTACAACACCAAGGTCCTCATAAGGGAATTTGAGGAAAGAGACCTCGTCCTGCGACGCAACGACGTCGGGCTACCAACCCCAAGAGAAGGAAAGCTGGCGGCAAACTGGGAAGGCCCCTATAGAATCAAAGAAGTGCTTGGCAAAGGCGCCTACAAGCTGGAAAGACTCGACGGCAAAGAAATTCCGAGGACATGGAATGCAGGTAACCTGAGGAGGTTCTATTCATAGCTTGGGCACACCGGCCAAGCGGCCTGACGAGCTAGATAGATGTTTACTTTTATCAAATGTTAATTTCCAATAATTTACTTTTATCAAATGCCTACCATGTTCATGAATATTGTTTAGCTAACGACCAATTTTTACTTGTCTGAATTCTTCCATCTACTATTCCCCAATACGTATCTCACACAATTGCGTCCTTCAACGGCAACCCGGGACTGATCACCCCGGGAGCCAGTCGGATCATAGCCATAACTAACGGCCGCGATAATATGACCAAGACGGTTTCAACCATGTTACCAACGTAAACAAACAAGATAAAGGTGATAATTAGAAGCTGACCAGGTGACCATTAAAGAGTAACAAGGGTCTTAACAGTTCAACAAAGTACTTTACTAAGCCATACAAAAGGCACAAGAACTCATTTCTTCGGCAAATCGACGATCTTGCCATCCTTAATCGTCTTGAAAACCCCAATCGCCGATGTGTCGAAGTCGGGAGCCACAATCTTCACCTGAGCCTTGAGAGCCTCCTCAGTCATGAAGATCGCGTTCTTCCCTTGTTCTTTGGTCGCCTTGTGCTTTCTCTGAAGCTCTTCGACTTCGGCCTGGGCAGCCTTAGCCAACGAAACGGCCTGGTCGCGCTCCTCTGCCATAGCAACCACCCGACCTTGCGCGGCGCTAAGCTTGCTCTCCAGAGTCATCTCCCGCTCGGTTAAACGGGAAACGGTGGCATCGGAGACCTTCATTTTTTCCTCAAAGGACGCAGCCTTCTCTTCGGCATCCTTGCGCCCCTTCTCCGCTGTGGACAGTCGTTCCTGGAGCTCTTCAACCTGAACCTTGAACTCGTTGTTGGCCTGGGCAGCAGTATCGAGTTTCCTTCGCAACGCCTGCATACCTGACAACTCGAACTCGGCCTTCCGAGCTATTACCGCTCCACGGAGAAGTGTGCGGTACATCCACCTCGCTTGCCCCGTGAGCTCGGTACCAAGAAAGTGATCCTCCGTACCGGGAATCAGCTGGCTGTCAATAAAGGCCCCAGCATCGAAGTTCCGTTCCATCACAGTTAGAGTTCCTTTCGGGCTAGAAGATGCCCTCTTCCTCTTGGGAGTAGGGACAAGCGTCAGATTATCAAACTTCCGATGGGTAGAGGACGACTGGCCAATACCAGCCGTCTCCTCAGGAATATGAGAAGCCTTCATCCCGGCAGAATTCTTGTCGGACATCTCGGCGTCCCGAGGCGAAGCGGCTTGATCCTCCCTCTCCTCGGTAGGGTCCCCCGACTCCCCGACAACCTTCTCGTCAGCCTTCTCCTCATTGCTATCCTCCAAGAAGGTCTTGACTAAACCTTCGAGCCCGGTTACCGAAGCAGACATCTCCACTACATGAGAAACAAATACGTCAGTCGTGAAGTCGGCAAAAGCAAATTAAATGATAAACGATACAAAATTACAAGGCAAAACAGCTTACAAATATAACTCCTGGCGGCCTCCCGTTCACCCATAAGGAGGTGGGGGTTCATAGGGTTCTTTCCAAAAATCGCAAACAACACGTCGGCAATTCTCTTATTTACAGGGGACATCCCCTTGTAGGTCACCTTAATGAAGGTATTAGACCCCGCCCCGAAACTCCAATACGTCGGGATGAGGCGTTCTCCCTCTAGCGACAACCAAAAGGGATGGCGACCTTTGACGGGACGAACTTTGAAATATTTGTCCTTGAACCCATGATAGGAGTCCTCGAACAAGCCAAATATCCTCCGACCTTGGGCAGATCGGAAAGATAGGAACCCTTTCCTCGCTTTCCCTTATTTAGAAGGGTTAGTAAGGTTGAAGAAGAAGAGAAAGACATCCACCGACACCGGCAGCTCGAGATATTCACAAACCATCTCGAAACAGCGGATAGAAGCCCAGCTGTTCGGATGAAGCTGCGACGGCGACACGGATATCCGATTAAGAAGCGACATCTGGAAGTTGGAAAATGGTATGCGAACGCCAACCTGGGTGAACATGGCTTTGTAAAACCAAATCCAGTCGGCAACCCGGGAGGAGTGAAAATTAATCTCATACAGCCGCTCATGGGGGGCAGGAACGAAGGAGTCATAATTGGCCTCCTCGTCTGTCCCCCCGCACAGATACTCGGCTTGCCGGAACTCCGTCAACTCCTCCAGATCCATCTGATTCGGCGAGTCCTTCACATCGGAGGTCACCCAGGCGTAGGGGTCATAGTTCGCAGCGGAAGGAGAAGCCCGGGAAACGACGCGAGGCATACCTACAGTAGGGGTACCACTCCGTTAGTTTATGAGGTCGGGAGTCCAGGAAAAACCCAGAAACTATGTCCATCCTAATCAACAGTTAAGATCAAGCATGGCTGAAGCTATATCTATCATGCAAGCCACCTAAAAGCCTACCTTGGAATGGTACCCCTCCCCTAACGCATTTACTTAACACTAGAAAGCTATCTAGCAACAAAGATCAAACAAAAACAGCAAGAACATGGAGCAAATGCAAGCAGTAAATGTGCGACAATAAAGCAGAAAAGAGAAAGGATCAAAGATTACCTGAATCAGTTGCGAAAACTGAGAAGGAAGAAGGAAAGATGCACGGAGATGCTAGAACAAAGCTCTGAGATTTTCTGAGTGAAGAAGAAGGAGATAGTAGGAGCAAGAGTGTAAAGGGAAAGATCAAAGCAAAACTGTTTAAAACTGCCACCCAGGAAGCGCGAAAGACCTAGGGACAAAATAGTCTTTGCATACGGGGTTTTCCAGCCCATTATGAGCATTAAATGCCCTGCGCGAAGAACGAGGCGACAAACGATCGTTCCAACAACAAACAGACATGCGCACAAGAGGCACGTCCACCCCACGAACGGCCGGCCCGACGACGACACACGAGAAGGGAGATGACGCGCCACCAACAATCCTCACGGTCGTTGCTGGCGCGTCGGGGGCACTGTTACGGCCTGGCCCAAGCAGTTTACAGGCCGGCCCGACCCGAGCAGCACCCGACCCGAACGGTCGGAGGTGAGACGCTCAGGTGCCGACCCGGACACGCGTCCCTGACACGCGTCCCTGACAGCTTCGCCACAGCTGTGCGAGGGAGGCCTCGAAGAAGGTGGGTCTGTCCCTGCAGGGCCCACCTCTGACGCGATATATATGGGAAGGACCTACCCTTCCCCCAAGGTACGTCACACACATCATTCTACCCCCCATTTTCGCCTGCACACTCACTGACTCGAGCATCGGAGTGTGTTTGCAGGTAACACCCCCCCTTCCCACGTGAAGTGCTCGGGACTCCGCCTACACCAGCCCGGTGGCCTACGATCAGACGAGACCTCCCCCTTCACTAATCAGAATACCTACCCGAATCGTCCGGTACCCGATCTACCGAACACTATATCTAATCTAAAATTAAAATTACGTTGCATAAGTGAATTATAATTTAAATAACTATTATTATAAAAATTTTACTATTAGTAACATCAAAAAATTATTCTAAAATACCACTTAAAAATTAAATTATTAAAAATATTTTTAATATCCACATTATTAAGAATGATTAATTTTTGTAAAATTTAGAGACAGTGAACAATTCTTTCTCCTTATATTATCTCATCCACATAAAATAATATTTCTTTACGTTAAAATATTCATTTCATACTAATTGGAATTTCACATAAAATAATAGTCTAACTTAATCAAAATGCCAATTATATCATTCTTGTAAAATATATATACACAATTAAATCTCAAGTATGATATCAAATATCTAATGCTTAAATGTAGTAATTACTCATTAAGTAATTAATAATGATATAGACTAACATTTTTTAAACAAAGTTAATCACACTATTCATCCTCATATATTTAGTAATATATGCACTCATGATTAGATTATTATTTTCTTTTAGTTAACAAAAATACTAATAAATGCTTGTTATATTAAAAATTTATCTTAATCCTTATATTTTTTTACTTTGATTCGATAAACTTTAATTATTATCTATTTTTTAGTTAATTTACTTTTTTAAGTCATATTGTAACAATAAATTATATTTTTATTCTTCATGTCATAAAATAATATGTAATAAAATAATATAAATAAATTGCTTTAATAATTTTGTTTTATATATTTAAAATATATACATTAATAAAATATATAAAATATAATTATTTTAATGAAATTACTTAATATGATATAATTTAATATCACAAAAAAAATAATAAATTTTAAAATACTTTACTTTTATATATGTACTGTAATATAGAAAAAAATTTTAACATCTAATTATATATTTATTATTATAAATATTAAATTATTTTTATATAATAATAGTTGTATAAATTATGAGAAAGAAACTTAAAAAAAAGAAATTTGAATAATTTATATTGCCAACAAATACAGTACAACGACCCATTAATATTGACCTTTTCAATTCATATAACACCCAAACTCAGCCTAGCCCAATATTTTTATGGAAGCCTAACAAAGATACCATTATCCCAACATGGTTTGCAACTAACAAGAGCCAAATCATCACTATTTTATTTATTTAAGGATTATGCTAGGTAACCAATAATTTTTTTAAATAACATGAACAACTATCAATCAAATCAAAATATACTACATCTCCAAACTATTCATCTAAATCTTAATATTAGAATAAACATTCGCACACCTAGTAAAATCAACATCCAATATATCCATTATCTATATTGATTAGTATTTTCATTCTCTACCTATACTTTTCCTTTATTTAATAATCTAATGGACATCGATTGTAATTATGACAGATACCTAGCAAAATTACTTATACACAACTGTTATGTATGGATCGTAATAGAGCCACAAATTCAGCATATTCTTCAAAAGTCTTTGCAGGACCAGACTCACCTTTCCTCACCATAGACAATTCCATCATTTCTTAACTTGAAACTCAGCATGAACTTTATTCTTATGGTACCTCTATATCTAAAGCATGTTTTTTTTTTTTTTTTTTTCAGCCACCACCAAAAGGAGTCTTCAGCACTATTGAGTACATAGAAAGAGTTTTGAAGTGTTGACCGAGGATTTTATTCAGCTACCTTTTATTGAACTATGTGTGTTCTAAAGTCTTTCAGTATATTATTATTCATCTTTCAAAATCATTATAGTGTTTTTTAAATTTTAAAGAAAAAACAAAATCTTTATTTGCAATATCATTTTCATTGATGATTGACCTCAAAGTAAGTTGCGTAATGATGGTGATGGTGAGACGATAAGCATCATTATTGAAAATGGAAGGAAAAACGTGCACACAGAAAATAGAAATTAAAAGTTTATTAAAGAAAAAATAGTGGGCTAATGTATTAGCCAAAAAAAAAGAAATATGCCGGAAAAATTTTTTATTAAAAATTTTTAATTCGTCCTTTAATTATTCTTTTAAATTCTAAATAAAAAAATTTTAACTTTGTTATTTTTTAATATTTTAAGAAAAATAATATTATTTTTTATTAAAAAAATATATTTTCCTTTCTGTACAAAATAAAAACTAAAATTCCTTGAGAGCTATTTCATTTGTATATATATATATATATATATATATATATATATATATATATATATATATATATATATATATATATTCATATTTGTCTTTATTAGTACCAATTGTAAGAATAAAAATTATATTATAGATAAATTTATACGATGTTTAACTCGTTTTAATATATATTTTAGATACCTAATATAATTGTTATAAGAGAATAACGTATTTCCTAGTGCATGTTTTGGCATCGATCACAATCAAAGATTAAATCATTGAGTGATCATGATACAATAGGCCATTAAAAAAATATATTATTAGAATCGATTTTTATAATTGAATCTAACTAATTTTCTAAAAGTAAGAGTGTTATTTTTTTTGTTATATCTTTTTCTTTTTGTCTTTCTCTTCTCTTTTGATAAGTTGTTCTTTTTTACTCTCTTTCTTCCTTTTTTTTTTTTTTCCCTAAATGAAACCTTTTTTCTTCTTTTTCTTCTTTTCTCTTTTCATTTCTTTTTTATTATGTTTTTTTTTTGTTTTACTTCTATCTCTTATTTTCCGTGCAAATTCTCATCTTCCTTTCAAATACTTATCTCTTTCAAAATTGTTATTCTATTTAAATCTATCATTAATGGAAAATTGTATTCAAATAAATTAATTTTTAAGTTGGATTAAACAAAAATATAACACAAAAATAACACAGGAAAGAAACAAGGATTTTAGTTTAAAAAAAACATATAAATTACTTTCAACTATGCAAATTTTAAGTTGAATAACAAAGTAAAAATATATAAATTTTAATTAAAAAACACAAATTTTAGTTGAATAACACAAAAACTATTGAGAATGTGTTGTTTATCATCAAAAAAATTTTACATTTTGTTTCTTATATTTTTCTTAAAAAATTAATGCGTCAATACTGTCAAAAAATTATATGTTTAGCATCATAAATTTCTATATTTCTCGTCAATAAATTGTTGTGTTTGCTTCTATGTTTCTCATCAAAATTTGTATTCACTCTTAAAAAATTGTGTTTATTGTCACAAAATTTTTGTATTTGTCATACAAAAATTTTCATGTTAATGATAAAAAAATATTTATATTTTTTACTGTATTGCTCTTTAAAGAGTAGACTACCATATCTAATTATAAAACTTTAAAATATTGACAATATTAATCATGAATGAACGAAATTAATTAGTTTTATATTCACAAAAAATAAAATTTTTGTGATAAAAAGACCCAAACGTTAATTGTATTTATGTATAAATTTGTCAATTTTTTGAACTTTATGAATAAAAATAATAGTTTTTTATTTTATACGGGTACAAAGTTAATTTCATTTATTCATCAATAATTTTGTTAACATTTTAAATTTTTATGGGTAAAAGTGATACTTTTGTTTTCTTTAAAAAAAATTTGTTTATCATCACAAAATTTGTGTTAGTCATTAAAAAATTTCTATCATATTATCATGTCATCTAACATAACGAATTTCCCTTGAAAACAATGCAAATATTGAGGCACGGGTCCTGTTCCCCTAATTTAAGAATTGAGAATCCAAAATACCTAACATTTAGAGACACATGTTTAGTTAAGCATTCATAACACTCTTTAGCATTCATTTTCTTTCTGAATATGCAACCTCATATATATAATAACTAAGACTGGGGTCCAACAAAATGAATGATTGAATTGGATTGAATTATAGGACATGTTGAGCAGACAAGATATTTACGCAATATAGAACAAAAATGTTGGTCACATGTAAGTAGTTGGTCTACACATAATATGTCTCCATTCATTACAGAGTTAATGAGATTTCAGACAAGTTTCTGCACATGTTATATATTGAGATATTTTTTAGAATTCCATTCTGGATGTTAGTTAGGCCAAGAGGGTAATGATTATCCAAGCAAATTATTAAATCTAGCTGTGTCGTATTATCTCTAGCCTATGTTGGATTTTAACTTAATATAACTCATCAGTTTCATTATTTGGTATTAATTGTTTGTATTATTACTAACAAGCAAGATTGTTGGGGTTTTAACTTTGATTTTTCTCAAACTGAGTTTTTTCCTAACTTCACAGTTACGTTATGGACTCATCACACACAAAATTGTATTTTGTTTCTAAGAGATTTGATTATAATATACTTTATTTGATCTAAATTGAGTTCGTCGAGTAATTAGTTCATTCACCCACTTTTTGTATGTAATAATTCATTCGCAAGCTATAAACTTTTAAATAAAACTTATTTGTAACGAATTCATTTTTGATCCGTCAAAATAAAAAATACCACAACAAACCAAAAAAATAATACACCCTCTTTGAGTTGGTTGCCAACCTTCTGTAAAGCAGGAAAATGATTAGTTAATATAGTAGGTATTATTTTCAATTCGGTTTATTACTCGACAGAGGAATTCCAATGAATCCATAATGATGTTATTTAAGTCGTTATGAATTACAACACCCAAAACTATTATTATGAGACTAAATTATAGTTCAACAATGTTAGGAAGATAATATTTAAAGTTATTTTATATATTTTTATACACATAATGTTCGTAATTATATATTTATTATATTTAAAATTATACAATTATTCTTATAATAAATAATCAATACTAATTATTAAATAAGATAATTTTTTATTATTTAAATTAATTTTTTATTATCTTCCAAATATTATTGATTATACTTTATCTGAATGTTTAACCTTATCTTATCTTAAGCGACTATCAAACATATGTCGTATCAATAAATTTTTTTGTTTTTTGTATGATAACCATCATTGTAAATGACAGACAATTTTCATCCTTCAATTAGTTTTTAGAAGATTAACTCAATTTGAAGATGATAAAAAGAACTAATCTTACATTTGTTTATCAACTCATTGGTAGGTGTCAAATCTTGCAAACTTCGGATTCTATAGGTCAATTATTGGGTATAAAAGAAAGTGTATTGAAACTATGTTGCATGAAAAAATAGATACGTATACGTTAGCGTGTGTATATATAAATTTTACGAATTTTTAAAAGTAAATGATATTTTTTAACTAATAAAGTATGTTTTATGTTAAATTTAATTAATCTTAAATTAAAAAATAAATATTTAAATAGTCTAAATAGTAAACTTAATATCTTAAGTATTTTTGGAATAAAAAATACAAAATACAAAAAATTTACTCAAAATGACATAATTTTAAACTAATTTGAACGAAAAAATATATCCAACCGTACCTAATGCAGAGTATGTATACCCAAAATGTATTTTTATGTAAAACCAAAAAAAATTGTTAAATAAATATTCAACGTACCTAAGCGTACCCAACATGGTAACATTTATAAATGATGTGCAATAATCAGTCCTTAAGTTTAAATATATATCTTATCATTTATGGATTAAAGAATTATTAGTCTACAAATATAGCTAGTGGATTGATTTTAAAAGAGTTTTTTTTATAGTTGGTAAGGTAATTGATCCTATTTTAAATTGTTTTTGAAAGCTAATTGAAGTACATTTTAAATAACTTAGATGAGATTCAGTCTACTCAATACACAAAATTTTCATTTTTTGTACATTTTCTTGAAAAGATTGTCTTTATGGGTGATTTTAATACTATAGTGAGCCTCAATGAGAAAGAAGGAGGGAGTTAAAATCAACTTCATCTATTTCTGAATTTGTGAATTTTTATTGATGGTGGTGAACTAAAGGACTTGGTATGATTGGGAGAAGGTTCACCTAGACTAATAAGCGACAAGGACAAGACCAGATTAGGGAGCACCATGCACTTGCAAACGGTAAGTGGATGGATCGTTTTCCGTCAGCCTTGCTGTCTCGGCTCGCATAAAACGGTTCAGATCATGCGCCTATCCTCCTTGATACAAATCCGACCATGGAAAAATCTAAACTGAAGTTTAAGTTTCAGGAGATGTGGTGTGGTTTAGAAGAAATTCGAGTAATTATCCCTGAAACTTGGAAGGAATGGGTGGATGGCTCAGCAATGTTTGTTTTGTCTCAAAAATTGAAGCATTATAGATATCGTATTGTTCAGTGGCAGCAACAGAATAAATTTAATTCAAAGAAGGATATTGATGAACTCACAGCTCAGCTTGAAATTCTCAGAGATGGGGGTATTATAGAGGGAGAACAGATTGAACTCTTGAAAAATAAACTTGAGGATGCTTACTTTAGGGAGAAAATCTATTGGAAGGAGAAATCTCGTATAAAGTGGCTAAAAGAAGGGGACAGAAATACAAGTTTCTTTCACCAATCATTCCAATCCAGAATCCAGAGAAATAAAATTTGAAAACTGGAAAAGAATGATGGTATGTATGCTCCCACGCGTGAGAAAATTGTACAAGTAGCTGAAACACACTTCAAGGATATCTTCACATCGATTGACCAAGTTAATCTGATACATGCATTCGAAGATTTTGAAACCAAAGTTTCAGCAACCATGAACAAAAAATTAACTAGACCGGTCAGTTTTGATTAGGTAAAACGTGCGGTCTTTAGTTTTCACCCCCAGAGCGCCCTTGGTGATGATGGATTTATGGCTAAATTCTTTCAATTCTGTTGGAGTTTAGTAGGGGAGGATTTTTTAAGGCTGTCCACAGCTTCTTTGTTAGTGATAGACTACTCAAGAGCTTCAACCATATACAAATTTGTCTCATTTCTGATGCAAAGGATATGGCATAGGTTAGACCCATCAGCCTTTCCTCAATTGTGTATAAGATTATTTCTAAAGTACTAGTCTATCGACTACAAAAATTTATGACTTCGCTGATCAGCCCTAATCAGAGTGCCTTCATTAAGGGTAGATTGATTTCAGACAATGTTCTAGTCGCTCATGAATATATGCATTATGTAAAGACAAAGAAGAGGGGTCTATCGACTAAATGGCTGTTAATTTGGATATGAGCAAAGCCAATGATTGTGTTGAGTGGCATTTTCTTTGTTCATTTTAGAGAAACTGGGATTTGAATCTAGGTAAATTGGTTAGATACAGGAGATGATGACTATAGTTTCTTCTTCTGTCATTATTAAAAGTCAACCTTTTAGTTTTTTTAAACCAAATAGTGGTATCCGTCAAAGAGACCCTCATTCTCCTTACCTTTTTCTTTGTTGTGCAGAAGGATTATCCTTTTTGCTAAACAAAACAGAGCAAAACGGTCTCATTGAAGGTATTTAGATCAACCGAAGATGTCCTACTGTTAATCATTTATTATTTACGGATGACTCAATCTTTTTTTGCAAAGCGTCAGAAAATAGTTGTGAAAATATTCTCAATTTTCTTCAGTCATACGAGGAGTTCAGTGGCTAAAAAGTTAATTTGCATAAATCAACTTTATGCTTTAGTAATAATACTCCTTCTGTTGCTCGATCACTACTGGCTCGGAAAAATTGCTCATATTGGTGCACAGGATAAATATTTGGGTCTTCCATTTATAATCCAAAAATAAAAAAAGCCATCTTCGGAGAAATCAAGGACAATGTGAGGAAGCGAGTTCAAGAGTGGAAAAGGAAACTTCTCTCCTCTGCGAGCAGGCATGTTTTAATCAAAACTGTTGGGGAAGGTATTCCAATTTATTCATTATCATATTTCCATCTTCCTGACACTTTAATTAGGGAGATTCACAACATACTCTCCAATTTTGGTGGGTAAAAAAGGTACAGAGCGAAAAATGGCATGGATTAGTTGGGATACTATGACAAAATCGAAATTGAAAGGTGGACTAGGTTTTAAGGACCCAGGGGATCATAATTTGGTGCTATTAGCAAAACAATGTTGGAAAATTATCTCTCAGCCACAATCACTCCTATCTAGACTCCTCAAAGGTAAATATTTTCGATACAGTTCTATAATGAATGCAGAGATCAAAGCAGTACCTTCATGAGGGTGGCATAGCATATTGGAAGGGCGTAAGGTTGTTGAAAAGGGGCTGGTTTGACGAGTTGGTGATGGGTCCAGTATCCAAATCTTCAGCGATCCTTGGCTTGCTCCCCACATCTTTGTGTTGTCCCTCCATCTAAAACTTTCAATCTGCAAAATCAACCACTGATGGTTAATGACTTAATACTTTCTAATGGTATGTGGAATCAAACTCTAATTAGAAGTATTTTTTCTGAGGACACTAGTCAACGTGTGCTAGCAACAACAATTGGGGGTGGAGAAGATAAAATTTATTGGACCCTTAATAAAAATGGTTTGTATGAAGTGAATATTGGGTACCGTGTGGCTTATGGTTTTCACATTCTCCCATTGAATTTTGTCTAAAAATTATGAGACAACGAAATTTGTGGCGAGAAGTGGAAGCTAAAAATCTCAGCGAAGATTAAGATTTTTCTCTTTAGAGGCTTCCATAAAAAGCTTCCAATGCTACAAAAGTTTCATCATTGTATCCATCGATTCAACCCACCTATCGAAGATGCTTACAATTTTCAAAAACAATCAATCATTGCATTTTTCGTTGTGAGAAATTAAAAGACATTTGATAAAAAAATGGGCTTACAAGCTACTAGAAGGGACACTGAAAACTCTGATTTCTATGTTGAGTGGAACTTGAGAATGGAGATCTTACATACCCAATCCAATAGTTCCTTTCAAAGGATGATGATGGTGATTTTGAGCTAATCCTTATGAAAGATTAGGAACAGATTCATCTTTAATAATGTTTCAACTAATATGAAAGAGATAATGGCATCGACTTTGAAATTGCAGAAGAAACTTCAACAAACCCCACATTTCTAATTGATGGGCACTTTACTTTCTTTTATTTCTCTTATTAAATTATCACTTCAACAAACCCCACATTTCTAATTGATGGGCACTTTACTTTCTTTTATTTCTCTTATTAAATTATCACTTCTTTTATTTCTCTTATTAAATTATTATATGATGCTACCTATATGTTTCTTTCATTTCATTTCTTTCATTTCATGAATGAAATTATCCGGCTTTAGAAAAAAAAAAGTTTAAATACATATCTTTCCGCTATTTTCAAATTCTGAGAGTTTGAGTTCATCAATTAAGCTACAACTGCATGTAATGTAATGTAACCACTGACTTAGCAATATTCTTTTTTGACAGTTTGAACTTGATCTTTAATTAAGATTCATGGTTAAGACTATATAGTAAAGCTTACATGGTGAGCTAAGCACACCCTCCATACAGCTTATTTATATACCCAAAAAGAAAAAGAAAAAGAAAAGCAAAGCAAAAAAGAAAATGGTTGGCAGCACTTATCATAAGCTTGGAGGGTGACTGTACAAAATGCCACCATTTTATCACCTATATGTAGAAGATCACTCTAGTTACAAAAGAGTAAAAAGAGACTAAACTACATTAACTTTAGTATCCCCAAAATTCAGACATGATATATCATTCCCACCTCTAAGGTAGATGCATGAGGTATACTTAGAGCATAGGTTGGTCCTCTAGAATTTCTCCTCAAGAAATCATACCCATAATTGATAACAACTTTCTTTATCCAACTTGATCCACTTTTTGCTCTAACATATGAGTGTCCCATTATGAATGCCATTCCTGCTTCCTTTGCTTCCATTAGCTCATGCAACTCCTCCCTTGCTTCCAAATCGATTTGTGGACTATCCGGCACGACAAACCTCACTCTTTTCCGAATGATAGGAGACTTAACCACCCTGAGTTCGGACGTGCCTTCTGCTTGAGGACAAGTGTCTTCTTGATCATCGTCTATTGACATTTTAACACCCTCCAACTTTGATGCTGAGGTCCCAACAACTGTCATTTTCGTATCATCCTCGAAATTCCCAAGTCCTAAGCCGTATTCAGAAGTGTCCGATCGGATGAATTCTGCTACACTGCAAACAAGATCCTTCTCAAACTCCATGTCATCCTTGTGAACATCACGGTAGCCATACCGTGCTATGCACCTATAAAGCCTATACTCCTTTGGGCCAACTCTACCGACTAAGAACCTTTCTTCGGGCCTGACATGAGGCACCGGGACAGATTTGATGCAGAGGAAGATCACAACTTGATGGAAAGCAGGCAAATTGGTAACGAAGTGCGAGAAAATCGCTGGGATCCCAGATACTAGCTCAGTGTGTATAAGGCCAATTCCCTTAACTCTTACAATTCCAAGATTCGGTCCCAAACCAAGGAGCCAGTTGATTGGTACCTTGTTTTGAACATCAAACTCATACTTCTTGAGTGTGCCATAGTGCCATACATACATGGCAATAAGAAAGATGAATGAGAGGGCAATGGGGACCCAAGCACCCTCTAGGAACTTGATGAGCGAAGCAGAGAAATAGAGCGCTTCAATCGAGCCAAAGAACAATATAAAGCAAACGGCGAGCCAAACACTTTTATGCCAGCACAAAATCATAACTAGAGACATTAGGCAAGTGGTCACCAACATGACAGTTATCACAGCCAACCCTGTTCATGCAAAGAAAACAAAAAACATGTTAAAAACAATCAAATTTAATCGAGATCAAGATAAAAATGATAGTATTCATAAACCATAATTCATGAGTACGGTTAAGAGAGTAAAAGAAGATGATGCATGACTATTCTACTATCATTCAGTGCCGCATAGAATATTCAGTTGCATCACCAATAGTTTTATGTTACCTGCAGCATTTCCCATGCGCTTAGTATCTCGGAATCCAACTACAATAGCTAGGCAAAGCAGCATCAAACTCCAGTTTATCTCTGGAATGTAAATCTGGCCATGTATCTTTGATGATGTATGAATGATCTTGACTTTGGGAAAGCATCCCAAAGCAGAGCATTGTTTAATTATCGAGAAAGTTCCTGTGATCACTGCTTGACTTCCAACCACAGCTTGAAGTATGGCTATTGCAAGAACAGGCCATCTAAGTAGTCCTAACAAAGGTGAAAAAGAAAGTAAGCCAAACAGCAAAATGCTATCAGTTTTTGCTTTTTGGAGTACGCAACTGTAGAGGAAATCGAAGAGAACTTACGAGGTACAGATACATAGAAGCCAATTCGATAATCACTTTCCATTTCGTGATGCCTTGAGAGATATGCAGCTTGTCCCATATATGCTAGGATCAAGGAAGGATATACCAAGAAGGTGAAAGCTATCTGCAGTAATTAGGCTTATGTTAAAAGCAATTTTTAAAAAAATGCTGCAGTTCAATAAGTTGTGTATGAAACGGAGGAGTTTAAAGTTAGTTTCATTTATGGTGCTTATATAAAATCTTCTTATGATTTAGACAATTCATGAATTTGCATCGCGTATTGTAATTCATGTTACCTTGATTGACAATTGTGAAAAGTGTCCTAGATCAGCATACATGGCTTCTGAACCTGGAACACCGAAATGATAAAAATATCAGGGAAAGATAAATCATGTGTTAAAGAATTCACAAAATTTAGAAAACAATTTGCTACACTTGCTCCACACCTGTTATACACAGTAGAATTCCACCCAAAGACATCCACCCTCCCTTTTGTGTCTTCCTCAGAAATTTGAACATATAGTATGGTGAAAGAGCTTGATAAACATGGGGGTTCCAATGGAAGATATTGTAAACTCCAATAGCACTGATGCATAGCAGCCATGTCAGCACGACCGGTGCAAATAGGCACCCAACACGGTGGGTCCCGTAATGTTGAAGTGCAAACAAAAATAGCAGTATTACGCAGGCAACCGGAACCTCAACATCTGCATATCCAACAATCAAGAAGTCAAATATTAGAGGTGCTTGGAGAATATGTTTGGAAGCAAATTATCAATGTTAATAGAGGTTTCACTTTATTTTTTCTTTGAAAAAGTTTTCTATTTCTAATTGGTCCTGGATGTTGTAGCAGGGGAAACATTCAAATTTTTTTAAGCTTGTTCCTGTTTTGGATTAAAATATCAATCATATATTGTATATATTCACATCAAAAGCATATTTTAGTGATCCATGAGTAACAAGTGTAGACTTGACCTTACAAGAGAAATTCATTTGATGAGAATACAGAAGACAATAGAAGGGTGGAAAAGAAAAATCATAAGCAATTAGGGTGCATAAAAGGAAAAGGTTTACCTAAGCTTTATCATAATTATACTATTAGTGATTCAAATAACTTTCTATTAAACAAAAGAATGATGATACAAATACAAATTCAGATAATCCAAGGACAAAAGAGTGACTTAATTTAGTATTTTTCATCATCTGCAGTGCTTCGAAGTAGGTCAGAATTAGGTCTAGATTTGCTTCACAAGCACTATGAATAATCATTGTTTATGCATCATTAGTGGAATTGCATATACTATTCATGACAACTCTAATAGTGGCCATACCTAATTTTATATCCAATTAAATAACTTCTCAAAAGATTGGTCCACAGGAGAGTATTTAAAGTCTTATCATAAACAAACAATGCATTTTACCTTAGTATGATCTCATCATAACTAATGAAAGTTTTAACTTTATTAAGTAACTATTTTTATATAATTGATACTCTTGATTAGTGGTTTACATCTTAGCCACATAATTTATGTGAACCTTTTTCTTTTACGTGTATAATCAAATTAATATAATTGTGTTCCTATAAAAGTTTTAGCAAGAGATTTATTTGACTTGATCAAGGCAAGTAGGTTTCCCCTGATTATATTGTAGGACCCACAATTGTGCATGCACTTGCAGTTATTTTGGTTCTCCCTTTTGGTCCACTAAATTAAAATACTAACAAGAAGATAAAAAGGAAAGGGTTCATATAGTTAAAATAAGATTTTGTTCATGCATGGAGCATATATTTACCATGATACCCCAACTAGAATAATTTTTATATCTTAGCAGCATATATACCAAAATAAGATAATTGCAGAATCATCACATACAAGGCAAATCAGAACTATTCTAAATTTTCTAAATCATTTGAGAACATATTCCTTAGAATTGTTCCAGATGACAGAGACCCAGGAGTTTCAAAATCTACTCTGATCAGGTTTGAAAAAATAATGGAAAACAGACTCGAAACATATCATAGGTTTTATCTTCTACAGCTGTAAGGTATATACATATTTGATATCTGCATATATAAAACTTTGATGATTGAATAAAGCATCTTCTCTTTGAATTAAAAGGGGGGAAGGGGAAATATAGCACAGCTTTCTCCAATTTAATGCTTATTTGCAAAATATCCTTTCGCTGTAGTTGAAAATCTTAATCTCCCTTGAAACACAAAGTAGATTATATAAACATTACTGCATTAAAATTTTACAGAGACAAAAAACATGAATTCAAAGGAAAGATGAAATAATTGAGCTTACATCTGTGCTGCTCTTTAGACATGGAAAGCTCCAAACCAGAGACAGCAGAAAAAACTGCAGAAATAAACCCCCAAAATAAGATTACAAAAGAATGAGTTGCCAATAAACCAAGTTCAATGCTTGGAAGAAAAAAATTTAAAAAAAAAAAACTTCAATTACCAGAAATTGCTGGTGTTAGGACACCATCCCCAATAACCATGCAAGTTCCAATCAAGGCCAGAACAAGAAGCACCCTTTGGAGAACCTTGTGCTTTTCCAACAAGGACTTCAATTTCAATCCCGACCCAACATTACTCTTCTTGTTATCTTGAACAGTTCCACCTCCATCAATGGTGTACTGAGTTAAATCCTCATCTGCAAGCTGAGTGCTAGGCAAGAGGCTCACCCTGGCATGCCTGCATAGCAAGGAGTAGAGAGCAAAAGTTCCCCCTTCACCATTGTCATCAGCTCTCAGCACAATGAACACATACTTGAGAAGTGGAATCAATGTCAGTGTCCAAAACACAAAGGACAACACTCCAAAGATTTCTTCATTGGTCTCTGAATGCTGAATATCCTCAGCAAAGGTGCTCTTGTACACATAGAGTGGTGAAGTGCTCAAGTCACCATAGACAACTCCCAAGCTTTGATAAGCCAAAGTCAACACTGTTTTCCATGATTGCTCCTGCAACAATAATAATTTGAAAAACACGTTCTTTAAGATTTCCCAATAACAATAACCCTATGAATACGAATAACATGATGATGATGGCACATGGCACATGGCACATACATGCCTTACCTTAATTGGGTTCTTGTTGTAGATCACAGACTCAAGATCCATGATGGGATTAATCCTTTTCTCAGAACCACACAGCACTCATTTCATTTCATCAAGTAGTTAATGGGCATGAACAAAAAGAGGATCCCTTTTCATGAATTAACACCCACCCAAGCACCAAAACAAACAAGTAAACCAACAAATTAAAAATAAAATAGAGAAATCAAGGGACAAAAAGTGGCTTTGGTGATGGTGTTGGTGTACTATAAATCCAACAACTTTTTTCTTCTATCTATCCTCCTCCCACCACAACAACACCCTCTTCTTTCTTTTCTTCTTTTGTTTTTAATTCAATACATGTATATATAAAAAAGAGTTTTCTTTTTCTTTTCTTTTTGGTGGGTCAAGAGGGACAAATGCAGACAAAGGAAGAAGAAACACGAAACACAAGCGCCAAGGAATTTAGAGAATAGTGGTGCATAACGAGGAAAATGTGTCTGGGAGTTTCTTGAAGAGGTTGAGATTAGAATAATGAATGAGTAACTGGTGGAATGTGTGTGTACATGCAAGAGAGAGAGAGAAGCAGTTACTTTTGTTTCATAGTGAAAGGTGAAGATGACGGTGAGTTTTTTAGGAACTATAGCTGTGTATTTGTTTTTTCACTTTCAATTTTTTTTTTAATATTAAAAAATTGCTTCTGATGCTCTTGTCGTGGCTTAGTTGAGTTTACAGTTGAGTGAGTAGAGTGAGAGAGCCACGTAGAAGATTCTAGAGAGAATAATATTTTTTGGAAAAAAATTTGAAACCAAAATAATTCAACCAGTCAAAATTTTTTTAATTTGACTTTATTTATATAACTTTTTTATATTTTGATCTTTTTATCTCATTTTTTTATCATTTAATTTATTACATTATATTTCTTACTATTAAGATGTAACATATCATATATTAATAAGATATTTTATAATTTAATTTTTATATATATTATTACATTAAAAACTAATCATAATAATATACTTCAAATATTATTAATAATTAATTTTTTTTTGTAACTACTAATTTATTGTTTTCTTATTATTTCACTGTACTTATGTAATATCGTAGAGATTAGAGTAATCTAAATTTCAATTGTCATTATTTTTAATTATTTTTTTATAATTACTAATTTGTTGTCTCACTTACGTAATATTTATTTCATATTTTTTAAAATAAAATAATAATTTATTCTGATTTTTTAATACAAATATTTTCAAATTTTATCATAATAATTAGATTTTAAAAAAATATCAAATACTTAAATTAATTTATTCAATTAATAAATTTATTCATAACATCTATAATTTTATATTAATAACATTCATAATTTTATACATATGATATCTATAATTAATACATTTTTATAATTAATATTATCAAATTTTAAACTATATATCTTATTATTTTTTTAAATTATTATCTCATATGTATACTAATGAATCATAATTTTAATTATTTTAATATTTTTTATTTAATATTCATATGTATGCTTATTTATTAGTTTTAATATAACGAGTTAATAATTATTTTTAAAAATTTATTTCTTAATTTTTGTTTATATTTTATTTTTTATTTTTTAATAGTTTATATATTAAATATAAATTGTATAGTAGAATTTATTAAAATTTTTAACTTAACATTCATAATTTTATATATATAGCATTTATAATTTTAAATACATAATATCTATAATTAATGAGTTGGTGTTAATTTATTATTTATTATTTTATTTTGTAGGTCAAAAATTAATGATTTTGGATGTTTTTAATTTTCAATAAATATAGATTAATTAGATTTAAGATATTTTTATTTTTTATAAAATGTATGAGGTGATTTAAGATTTTTTTTTAGGATTAAAAATATCAAAATTTAAAAATTTTATTTGAAAAAAAAATAAAATTATTAATGTAATAATAGTGAAAGAATATTTTTAAAAATTTAATTCACATTAAATTTAGAATTAATTTTTAGTATAATTAAATAATAAATTAATTATAAAAAAATTAATTATATCAATTAAATCTAAAAAATGATTTATACTCTTTCATAAGTATAAATATTATTAATAATATATTTTTAGTTATCGTCTATAATATTTTGCTTGCTTAGCATTATTCTAATTTTTTGTGGGTCGTGATTCGTGAAAGATTTAACTGTGGTTTTTTTTTTTTTTTTAAGTACAGATGGCTGTGTGTGGTGAGAGAGAGAGAGATGATGAATGATATGAAGTGGTATGTATTATGGTTGATGATGAAGACGGGTCATAGGTAGGGAAAGTGAGAGTGAAAGAAAGCTTCATCCGGGTATTCCACTATCTAATTTCTATGTTTTTTTTTATTTACTTTTTCATTTATTTTTCTTCTTTTTGAATTATTGGCATCCAAGTTTTAATTATTACAAAGCATGGATTCTTTAAAACGCTTGAAATTTTAATGAATTATTTCTAATTTTCAATATTAGAATTTGATACTATTAATTAAAGAATTTAATTCTTTTTATAGTATTTTTCAGTTCGATGATTAATTTATCGTAAATCTGAATTTTATTTAAAATTTTTTTATTAATCAATGATGGTTAACTTATTGTATACAATCGACGAAATTCAAATCCCAATAGTTATTGAATGGGATCAATCACCAACTCAAATTGGTTTAAGAATTTAATTACTTTAAATTAACTTGTATTGACTAAGGCAGTGTTTAGATAATATCTTTACACAAAGACAGAACCAAATGTCATATTTACTCTTGTTGTATTTACTGCAACACCCTACCAACCAGGGACGGATCCAGAAATATTACTCTGGAGGGGCCAATAACATATATAATATTAAAAAATTATACAAAAAATTATATAATGTAAAATGTATTACAAAAATGTATCGATAGAGAATATATTTTAAAGTACAAAAAATATGTATGTACTTTTTATTAACGAAGTGATCGATTTTTTGTATCATAAAATTTATCGATAATAGAATTTGTGTTAAATTTTTCAACAATTTTCTTTTCAATATAATTAAAAGACAATTAGCAATAAATTAACCTTTCATTTTGTTTATGAGTTATTCTTCACAATATTCATCGCTAAAAAGATCTCTCAGTTGTAATAGTTAAAGCAGAGAGAATTAATACCAAATAAATCAAGAAGGACGCTCACAAGAAGAAAAAAAATTTACTTTATGAGATTTGAAAAATTTTATTTAATTAAAAAATATTAGTAATAATATCTTTTCAGATTTTTTTAATATTATTACTTACTTTTTTAGATATTAGAAATTATTAATATTTAGGTTAGGCTAGACTTTTATTTATATTAGACTAAATACTAAATAAATTTTTAAAAAAATTAAATCATACTTAATAACTTATTACTATTAATCTTTTTTTAAAAAAGTTGGGGGGCCGAGGCCTACATTCGTCCCCCCTAAGGTCCGTCCTTGCTACCAACATTATTTTTCATCATTACTGTCATTAACTTTTCAACTTCAATCTAAATAACTGTGAATTATTACCAAAATTTCTAATTAAATAATCAAATTAATACTTTTTTATATATAAAAATTTAAAACAGATTCAAACAAAAAAAAAAAGAAAATTTGAACAAAATATACTAAGTAAGAAAGAATAATGGACACAAAAAAAAGACAAGAAAAGAAAGCAAGATGCGAGGGAGAGACGACGAAGGCATCAGCGCCGGCGCGAGCCAAAGAGAAAGAGAGGCGGGAGAAGACAGATCTGGAGGCGTTGACACGAACGACGGAGAAAAGAGGCTGGCTAAGGTAGATCTGGAGATAAAGCGCACGACAACAGGGGATGACGACAGTGATGACGGAGGGCAATGCAGTGGACAACGAGTGAAAAGGGCAATGACGAATACAGATTTGGAGGCGTCGACGCAGGCGAAGGAGGAAGAGAGGCGGTTGAAAACACGACGGCGATGGAGAGGGAGATGATGGAGAGAGAGAGAGAGAGAGAGAGAGAGAGAGGCAAAAGAGGGAGGTAGTGACAACGGCAATAGTAGCGGCGGAAACAATGGTGAAAGAAGAAGGCAGTAGTTAGAAGGTGGAAGAAACTAAAAAGGGAGAAAGAGAAGGAGAAAGAGAGTTATGAGGATTAGGACAAAGAATAAGATTGAAATTTTAAAAAATACTCAGGGATAGAATTGAAAACATATGTGGCTTATGGGTTGTATTTTAGTGTCCCAACTCTAAACAGATACACTAAAAACATGTTTTTTATGTGCATCTGTGTGTACCGTGTCCATGTCAAGTAGACAGAGATATAAACCAAACAGGACCTAAGTGTTTAGTTTATTTATCTACTTAAATTTATTAACCAACAATAAATTTTTAAATAAAATTTGTATTCTATCATATTAGAAAAATCACGAGAAAAAATAAATTATTTTAACCAATTTTAGATTAGTTGTTATTTGAGTACCGAATTTTTTTATTTTTAGGTGATTTTCTGTAACTTTTTTTTGTTTATTAAGATTATTAGACTAAATTATTAAGGAAGTTATTTATTTTTTTAGAAAATTAATTATGATTGTTAGATTTCATCATTAAAATATTGAGTATAATAAAGAAAGGAAAGTCAATAATTATTTTTAAATCAACCTTCAATTAGAGAAGTTAATTTATTTGACCTAAACTTTAGTCAATTAATGACTTAAATTATTGAAATTATTGAACCATTGATATTCTAAGAGCATTTAATTTTTTTTCGATAATATTATACCAGTCTACAACAAAATATAATAAGCATTTAAAAATGAATACCCTACTAAATTATTATATACTATAAAATGTTAGCATACTTGCTAATACTTTTAAATCAGGTCACTGGAAAAATGAAACAATTAGAATTTTTTTTCAAAGACAATAAATTTATTCATTAAAAATGAGTAAATATTTATCCAAGTTATAGGACAATAGAAAAAGAAAAAGAAGGTGGGTCAAAAAGAATTAACGAATAGACTTAGTTCTTCTCCAATTAATCTCAACGAAGCAGTGTAAATTTTCATTGGATTTGAGCTCTGATTCTCGAAGATTAGTTTATTTCTTACTTTCCAAACATTCCAACAAAGACAAGGTAAAAGTTCTACCTTTCTCTCACCTCCATATCTACCTTGCAACGCTAACAGTGACACTTTTCACTATTGACGGAAGCTTGTGAAGTTGTGGTTGATGATGTTTGCATTGAAAGGACTCTACTCTCAAAAGATCTTCGATCTAGGGCATTGGGTAAGGTAATGATTAATGGTTTCTTCTTCCATTTGACATCTCAGGTAGTTAGGGCTTGTGGAAGGGAATCATCAGTGAAGAAGAGATAAGACCGGTATCCATTCGTAAAGGCATTCCAAATGAAAATTTAGACTTTGTGAGGAAGCATTCTCTTCTAGAGATCTTTCCAAACTGAGGTACTTGGATTCTCTCCAAGATCTATTTCTGGCTCTGCATGAAAAAATTGGTATGCTATCTGATAGCCCGAAGCCACATCATACGATCTGGATTTGTTGAGGGACCATTGTAGAACATCTTCCCCTTCTCATGGCTTAATTGATTGGATTCTACTTCTAACTTCAGGTGGAAAAACTTCATTTAATATGTCCTATTTTTATTCTCTGTTTTCTATCAATAAGTCCCTAACCTATATGTGCTGACTAGCGCATCATTTCAGGAGCAATGTTCATTGGATATGGAGGAGGCACAGGTCAGAAATTATTCGAACTGTAGAGCTGGAACCTACTTTCCAATTATGGCCTTTCTCAATAGCCTTTCTGCCCTCTAACATACTCCGCCATCCCCACGAAGGTGAGCTTCCTGATTCAGCATTCATTAAATTACTATATCTATAGTACTTCTCCCTGTATATCTGAGCTAGAATAGATTGAGGTTTTGTTGTGATTCGCCAAAATTGCTTGCCTAGTAAAGCTAGGTTTTGGGCTTTAATATCTTTAAAACCAAGACCTCCCTCCCTTTTTGGCCGTGTCGTTTGGTTCCAGCTGATCCAAGCCATACGCCTCTCGTTACCTCTCTGACCCCACCAAAAATTTGTCAAGACACTATGAATTTCAGACAATAAAGTGTCCGGTAATTTAAAACAAGACACTACAACAAATCGTTACAGATCGCGACAGTTAGAGACGAGGCTGCAATCAGGATTGTATTTAGCGGTGATTTTTTTTTTGAACCGCCGCCAAATGACATATTGCGGCGCATATCGCGGCGGTTAGCAGCGATGCTTCAATCAGGATTGTATTTAGCAGCGGTTTTTATTTCAATCGCCGCAAAATGCGTATAACGACATATTTCATTGGTTTCCTTTAAGGGAGACACTCCGATAAAGATGCTTAAAACGTCTTTTTTTAAAGATATTTGTTATTAACTAACAATTAATACATATAATTGATTAAACTATATTATTTTTGTCAAAGATCAGACAAATTGATTTGGTCAAAAAATTGATAAATCAAACCTTGAACCGATTTAAATTAATATTTTTTTATAAAAAATGACTACAATAATCTTATTATAGAAAATGAGTAAAATATTTTTATTATATATATTTTTTAATTTTAAAAATCTTAAATTCTAACCCTATAACGATACAAAAAAAAAGGAAAAAATATTAGAATTTAGGATTCTTAAAATATATTTATATATAAAAGAATATTTTAGACAATTTTTATAATAGAAATATTGTAATTATTTTTTATAAAAAATATTAATTTAGACCGGTTTAAGGTATAATTTATTGATTTTTTGGCCAAATCAATTTATCTGATTTAATTTTGATAAAAATAACATAGTTTAATCAATTATATGTATTGAATTTTAATTACTTAAAAACATCTTTAAAAAAAGACGTTTTAAGCGTCTTTATCTAAGTGGCTCCCTTCCTTTAATAACAACCATCTGGATATAATCTAGTTAATTTAAGACTACTATTTTAGCCTACATATGGTTTAATCATTGTTACTTAATTTCGTAACACTTTTTTTAGATCCGTTTTACGTAAAAAAATTTTACAAATTAAATAAGCTATATATGTTAACTCATGTGAACAAATTTACCAATAAGATTTTTTCGTTTACTTTATTGTCATTTAAATTTGTATTCAAACATAAATGTAAAATAAGAAAATATAGTCATAGGCTGATTTTATAAAGTTAAAATAAAGTTGTAACGAGCATATATTAAAGTTACTCTTCTTTGAAGTTATGCCTTACTAAACATAAATCACGAAACTCTAAGAGTAGATAAACATGTAAACTTGTGACCCAAATCATTAAATTAAGGGAATCAACGTAACTCTTATAATAAAAAATCAAAATTTCTCTCCAACATCGTATTGACCTAGCGAAAAATTAATAATTAAAAATATTTTCCACAAATCATTAAAAATTCAAAACTTTATAATTTTACCAAAATTATAATTTTAAATTTTAAATTTTTTATTTTAATGATTTGTTGAGCATTTATTAAAATAAAAAATTTAAAATTTTTTTAATAACAATCTTAACTTGTATTCTTAGATATAAGAATTCATAATAACTAAATTCAAAATTAATTAATGTTTTTATCAAAATTAAATACTAAATAGAATAAAAATATTTTTATATGAAAACCAATCAATCATCTATATAATTATTAGCGCTATATACATCGAAGAGTCATTTGGCTTGGTGGTAACATGACATTGTTAAAGCTTTTCCTTCTTCCAGGTTCCAGGTTCGAGCCCTGCCTTCTTCATTTGTGGAAGGTTTACATAGAGTTGATATTCTACAGTGATCCACACGTTGTGGGTCTATTGGATTGGACCACCGGTCAGTTTGATTCTAATAACTATGAATGGAACTGAAATTTAGCAACGGTTTAGAACCGCTGCAAAACAAATGATGTTTTCGTTTAGTTGTTATTTAGCGATGGTTTGCAACCCGCCGCAAAATTGATAGACGTTTAGCGGCGGTTATTCCAGCGGTTGAATAAAACCGCCGCTATCCGTTTAGCCGCGCCCCATCTTCCGGCGTTTCATTAAACCGCCGCAAAATATTTTGCGGCGGTTCAAAACCGCTGCTAAACGGCTCCAGGAACCGCCGCTAAATGACAATTTTGTTGTAGTGAGAGAGTGTATAAATTGACACTGCCTCACCAACTGCTCTTAATAAAACCTGCTTGCCTCCTATTGATAATAAATTTCACTGTCATCTGTGAACCTTCTATCTTACCTTCTCCTTAATTTCACTAAAGGTTTATCTTTTAGACGTGAATAAGAGAAGGAAGTCCCAAATATTTGTCTTGAACTCCAATATGGTGGATATTTAATTTGCCTGTCACATGAGCTCAAATGGAGGGAAGAGTGTTATTACTAAAGAATACTTTTGATTTATCCAAATTGATCTGTTGACCACTAAATCCTTCAGATGAGTTTAGCAAGTTAAAAATATTGTCATAGTTATTCTCTGAAATATTATAGAAAAGAATGGAATCATCCGCAAATAATAAGTGATTTATGGTAGGACACCGCCGATTAACCTAAATACCTGGAACCTGTCTATTTTGTTTTATTTTGTGTAGCAAAAAAAGAGAATTCTTCTGCACAGAATAAGAAAAAATAGGAAAAAAGAGGGTCACCCTGCCGGATACCTCTTTCTGGCTTAAAATAGCCAAAGGGTTACCCTTCCACAATAACAAAATAAGAAACAGTTGATACAAGTTCACGAAACCAATCAATCCACCTTGTTTCAAAACCAAGTTTACCCATAACGAACCACAAAAACCTCCATTTAACTCTGTCATATGCTTTACTCATGTCTAATTTGATAGCCATTTCAGACTCAAAACCAGTCCTCTTAGTTTTTAGATAGTGCATACATTCATGTGCTATAAGAATATTGTCAGAAATTAAACGCCCTTTAATAAAAGCACTTTGATTAGGACTCACTAAGAAATGCATATACTTTTGTAGTCTATGGACCAGAACTTTTGAGATAATCTTATACATAATTGTAGATAGGCTAATCGGCCTTACCTGACTCATGTAGCTAGCATCAGTGGTCTTGGAGATCAGACAAATTTGAGTGTGATTAAACCTCTTCAGAATTCTTCCTCCTCCAAAAAAACAACGAATAGCCCTATAAATATCCGCCCCCAACGATGTCCCAATACCTCTGAAAAAATCTGGCCGTCATACCATCATCTTCCGGAGCACTCTGAGGGTGAATATTGAAGGTGGCACGTTTCACCTCTTCAATAGATACAGGTCTTTGAAACCTTCGGTTCATGAGAGCTGTAACCTTAGACTCAGAGTCCTCAAAATAAGGTTCTACGTCTGCTTGGTTTAAAGAAGTGAAAATTCCTCGAAAATATTCCTCTGTAATGGTTTTTATTCCTTGATGAGTGGAAGCTGTCTCTCCATTCGGGCCAATTAATCTCTATATCTTATTTCTTCTGGTTCGGCATTTGAATTTCCGGTGAAAAAAGGTGGTATTTCTATCGCCTTCCTTGAGCCATTAATCATGGCTTTTTCTTTCCAGTAGCATTCTTAATTAAGCACGGCTTCCTCTAACTTCTGTTCTAGCTCAAGCAAATCAGTACCTCCCTAAATACCTTCCTACTCGAAGCTCTTCTAAGGTAGTAGTTAGTTGGTCAATGGCTTTTTTAGAATTGGAATTGCTGCTTTGTTGCCATTGGACAAGCTTGTGCCGACATAATTTGATTTTTTCAGCCACTACATACATAGCCAAACCCTCAAAAGAAGTCTTCCAAGCATATTAAGTGTCTAACTTCCTCCAAATCACACCACCGATCTTAAAATTTAAATTTGCATTTTGATCTCTCAGTCTGAGGATAAGAGTCCAGTAGTAAAGGAGCATGATCTGATCCCGTTTTTGAGAGTCGAAGTACTATTGGATTTGTATATTGCTGCATCCATTCTTCCGATGCTGGGATCTATCTAATCTCTCCTGGATTAGCTCCTCCCCCTCCTCTGATTACTCCAAGTGTACCTTCTACCAACCATTTCAAGATCTACCAGCATATTTCCTCCAACAAAATAATTAAAATTTGTAATAGATGTTGGGAATTTTTCACCTCCTCTTTCCTTTTCATTAGGACTAGTTATTGCATTGAAGTCTCTAGCAACGACAACTTTCCCACAATGTTGTTAGATCATTGCTGAAATAGTATCGTATGGTACGCTTCTAAGTTGATCATTGTGGCTCAAATGCACACCAATGAATAACTAGCTCTCTCTCATGCAATTATCTTTGATTCTTGCTGCTATATATAGAATTCCTCTGCCTCTACAATATCAACATCAATCCCTTTCTTCCATGCTAAAATCAAGCCACCAGTCCTTCCATTTGGATCCACTATACGCCACTTTGTTAAATTATAGTCTCTCATCTTTGACTCTACTTGTCGAGATTGATTTTTGCTTTCACTTAAAAAATAATCTCAGGGGAGTGGGATTTATTAATCTCTTTAAGGTTATGAATTGTCAGGGGTCTCTCCAAACTCTGACAATTTCATATTAGTAGTCTCATGGCTCTTTGGATGCCATTTGATGGCTGGCATCCTCCATCTTAGTGACATTCAGTTGATTCATCTCCACACAAATTCTCCTTGGATTAGCATCATTTTCTTTATCATCATTGGCACGTTTTGCACCAATGATTTGAGCGTATTCATCAACTTTTCTTCTCGCCATTTTTCAAGTTTTGCTTAGTGTTAGGACACCCTGGCTGCACTTCCTCCCTACTTCTATTCATCTCCATGTTTATTGGTATGGTTATGTTAGTGAGAACCGTTTAAGAATCTGCTACCTCAATTATTGGATCGACTCCCCCTGCATTATCCTCCATCCTCATGCTCTCTGTTTTTTCTGGCTGGTTATTTCCATATTTTACTTGCTCTCCCTTATTTCTATTTTCACTCACTGAGAGATTTGAGAAGCAATTGACTAGCCAAGCTGGCTCTGGCTTTTTTCTATTTGAGTTTTTGGCATTGTTGGTTGAGTCTGCTGTATGATTTTGATCTTCTTCTATGTTAACTACCCTCTTGCCGACTTGATCCTCTCTCGCCCATTCTCCAACACAGTCCTATTTTTCATTACCCTCTTTAGAATCACCCATTAGCACTTGACAATGTTTCGCATTATGTCCCATCCTTTCATAATAAGTGTAGAATATTCCTAAGGTTCATACCTAAGTCCCACTTCAACATTTTGCTGATTTAGCCCCATTATTTTGAGGCGTCTCTAATCCTTTTGTCAACCTCTATTTCTATTTTTACTTTTAATATTCTCGACTTTCCCTTTACCTCAAAAAATCCAGCATCAATCACCCTTTCAACACTTCCTCCAAGTTTCCTCCCCGCCTCTATAGTTTTAAAGCTCTTAGGTAAGCCCCAAAATTACATCTATATTGGGAACCTGCAAATCAGAGTCTCTTCTATCTGATCAGCCTCTTTTCACTATTTAACATGAAGGATGTAATCCTTGAATAACCAAAGTGATTTTTTTTCTATTCTCAGTATATCCAATTCATTGTTGAAGAAAAATTAGAATTAATTCCTTCCTTTTTTAGCAACCCTAAACCCCTCTGACCTCCCTCAAATAGCATTCAAGGTATTAGTCAAAGTTCCTAAAAAAAAGTCAGCAATAATTCTTTCTATCTGACTTTTAGAACATGTCTTTACGCATTTTTCAATGTCTGCCTCTTCTAAAACCACTACCTCCACTGCTTCTTCATCACTATCCATTCTGTTTTGATTGTTTCCTCATTTCAATTGCTTCTTATCTTAATTTATATTGCGTGTTACACACAAATTTTTATCCGAATTTGGATTCAATTTGTTTGTGACTCAATAAGCTTTAGTTTGTCTTAGTAGAGTATTTGAAGACACTTAGGTTATTCAATTGTAAAAAAATAATTCTATTTGCACTCTAAACAATTAGAATTATTGATATATATATATATATATATATATATATGTCAGTTCAAATTTTAATGTATTTATGCGTAATAAATATTTAAAATAATTCTTTGACAAATTCATTCAAAATGGATAAATATTTTTGTTGAAAATATGTTTTTTTTTGGGTAATTTTTGAATAATTTATTGTACATAATAAAGACAATTAGATATAAGTATAACGAATGGATTTCTTTGTTTTTTCATAAATAATCTTATCAATAATTTTGTTATGATAAGAAAAAAAGTGGATGTCCATTGAATGGTTCAACATTTTCCATGATAAAATGATCATGTTACCAAGAGAATCTCATTAAATGAAGGTTGAAAAATAAACCCTTCATACATGTATAAATAGGACATGATCTGAAGCTATATACACAAGTAATAAACAACTCTCTCTTTTTATGTTGCAATACTTCTTTCTCTCTCTTTATATTTTTATTCTTGTTACCTCTTCCTTATTTATTTAGTTATTTTATAACACGTTATCAGCACGAAGCTCTAACGATATTTTAGGAAGACTTCAGGTAACAAATTTTTATTATGTCGAAACTCTTTCATCTTGAATATAATGCTTTTGATATATCTGGAAACAATTATTTATCATGAATACTATATGTTAAAATCTATCTTGATTCAATGGATCTTGGAGATATCATTAAGGCTGAAAACAATACATCGCAGAAGGATAAAGCCAAAGCTATGATTTTCCTTCATCGTCATCTTGACGTATGATTGAAAAATGAATATCCCACATTAAAAGATCCTGCAGATCTGTGGAAAGACCTTGAAGAAAGGTACAATCATCAAAAGACGGTGATACCTCCTCAAGCCCGATATGTTAGAGAAAACTTTCTCGACCTTCCATGCCTCAAATGTGCTCCTGCAGTAGCAATCGAGAAAAAGGATTTAAAAATATTCTGAGCTAATTTCTTGCTTTCTTGTTGTTGAACGCAACAATGAGTTGCTCTTAAGAAATCATGAAGCGTGCCCAGCTGGCGCCACCCCATTTCCTGAAACAAATGCGGCAACTTATAATCCCACAAGAGGTAAATGACAAGATTTTGATAACAAGAAAAATTATGGAAGGAAAAAAATTATGTTCACAAGAAAGGATCTCACTAGAAGTGGGATAAAGAAAGAAACAATGGGCAAAGTAAATCAATTGAGGATAAATGCTTCCGTTGTGGTGGAAAAGGCCATTGGTCACGTATCTGTCATACCCCAAGGCACCTAGTTGATCTTTATCAAGCATCCTTGAAAAGGGATGACAAAGGAAAGGAAACAAATTTTGTTTCAAATAATAAAAATTCCACCACTCATTATGATGTATCTAATTTCTTTAAGGATTCTGAAGAAAATATTGGCTATTTGATCAATGAAGGAATAGTTTGATATGTGTATGTGTTTGTTAAGTATTCATGTGAATAATTTTACTGTACATGTACTTCTACTCATTTTATTATTATCATTTGTCTTTGAAGAAAAATGGCAATGACATATTCTGAAGATATTTACCTTGCGGATAATGCAAGTTCGCACACTATTCTTAAAAGTGATATATATTTTACCCATCTTGTGCCAAAAGAAGAATATGTTAATACTATTATTGGCTTAGGCAATGTGATAGAAGACTCCGGAAGAGCTATAATTTTGTTTCCTGGAGGAACACAATTTATAATAAATAATGCACTATTATCTACCAAGTCTCTGAGGAACTTGTTGAGTTTCAAAGATATTCACCGAAATGGATATCATATTAAAACAATAAATGAGGGAAATCATGAGTATGTATGTATCACAACTCATGATTTAAATAAAAAGGTTATATTAAAAAAGTTACCCTCACTTTCATCTGGGTTGTATTATACCAAGATTAGTGCAATTGAATCACATGCCACTGTAAACCAGAAGTTTACTAGCCCAAATGAATTCATAACTTGGCACGACCGATTGGGTCATCCGGGAACAACTATGATGCGGAGAATTATTGAAAACTCCCGTGGACATTCACTAAAGAACCAGAAGATTCTTAAAATTAGTGAATTTTGTTGTGCTGCATGTTCTCAGGGAAAGTTAATTTTAAGGCCATCACCAGTAAAGATTGGATTTGAGTTCCCTGAATTTTTAGAAAAGATTCAAGGTGATATATGTGGACCTATTCATCCATCGTGTGAATTTTTTAGATATTTTATGGTCCTAATAGACGCATCTTCGAGATGGTCATATGTGTGCTTATTATCTTCTCGCAACCTGACGTTTGTGAGATTACTGGCTCAAATTATTTAATTAAAAGCACAATTTCTGAAAAATCCAATCAAAGCAATTCGTCTTGATAATGCTAGTGAATTTACTTCCCAAGCTTTTGATGCTTATTGTATGGCTAATGGAATAAGTGTTGAACATCCAATAGCTTATGTTCACACATAAAATGGGTTAGCAAAATCACTTATTAAATGCCTCCAATTAATTGCTAGACCCTTACTTATGAGAACAAATCTCCCAACCTCGGTTTGGGGCATGTTATTTTACATGCCGCAGCACTTATTCGTTTGAGGCCAACGAGTTACCATCAGTTCCCTCCTATGCAATTAGCTTTTGGCCAGCAGCCAAATGTTTCCCATTTGAGAATATTTGGGTGTGCGATATATGTTCTCATTGCACCACCTAATCGCACCAAAATGGGACCCCAAAAAAATTGGGGATATATGTTGGATATGATTCTCCCTCTATAGTGAGGTATCTTGAGATACAAACTGGAGATATATTTAAAGCCCGGTTTGCGGATTGTCATTTTGATGAATCAAAATTTTTTCAACATTAGGGGGAGAGAATAAGCTCCCTGAAAAGGAACTTAATTGGAATGCATCATCGTTGATGCATTTAGATCCTCGATCAGGGCAATGTGAACTAGAAGTTCAAAAGATTATACATTTGCAAAGAATAGCAAATGAATTGCCTGATGCATTTTCCGATACAAAGAGGATAACCAAGTCGTATATACCAATGAAAAATGCCCCAATCCGAATTGATGTCCCAGTTGGACAAATTGCCACCGAAGCAAATACACGCCAGAAGCGTGGCAGGCCTATCGGTTCCAAAGATAAAAATCCTCGAAAGAGAAAAGAAGTAAATACTATTCCTGTTGAAAAAGACATAGTAAAGACACCTGCGGTTGTCCAAAATTCTGATATAACGCCAGAAGACGTTCAGGTATTTGAAAATTGTGAAAATGACAAGATCTCGATAAATTATGTCTTTACAGGAGAGAAATGGGACCGAAATAAGACAATTGTCAATGAAATATTTGCATATAATGTGGCATTAAATATCATGCATGAAAGTAAGGATCTTGAGCCAAGATCAGTCGAAGAATGTCGACAAATGAATGATTGGCCAAAATGGGAAGAAGCCATGAAGGCTGAATTAGACTCACTTGCAAAACGTGAAGTCTTTGGACCTGTAGTCCGTACACCAGAAGATGTAAAACCTGTTGGATACCGGTGGGTATTTGTGAGAAAACGAAATGAGAAAAATGAAGTTGTGCGCTACAAAGCCTGACTTGTGGCACAAGGTTTTTCACAAAGACCCGGTATAGATTATGAAGAAACGTTTTCCCTGTAGTGGATGCGATAACATTGCGTTATTTAGTCAGTTTATCCGCATATCATGAACTGCATATGCATTTAATGGATGTGGTAACAGCCTATTTATACGGCTTATTAGATTAGGATATCTATATGAAAGTCCCAGAAGGACTAAAGATATCTAAACCATCCAATGAATATTCGCAAGGGTTATACTCAGTCAAATTGCAATGATCTTTATATAGTCTGAAGCAATCTGGACGAATGTGGTATAATCGTCTTACTGAGTATCTGGCCAAAAATGGATTCAAGAATGATGATATCTGTCCATGTGTTTTCATAAAGAAATCTGCATCTGGATTCATTATAATTGCTGTGTACGTTGATGATTTAAATATTATTGGGACTCCTGAAGAGATTCCAACAATTATAAAAACTCTAAAAGAAGAGTTTGAGATGAAAGATCTTGGAAGGACTAAATTTTGTCTCGGCCTGCAGATCGAGCATACAAAAAATGGGATCTTTGTTCATCAAACAACATACACAGAAAAGATCTTGAAGAGATTTTATATGGATAAGTCGCATCCATTAAGTACTCCAATGATTGTAAGATCTTTAGATGTGGAAAAGGATCAATTCCGTCCTAAAGAAGAGAATGAAGATATCCTTGGTCCTGAAGTACCATATCTTAGTACCATTGGAGCGCTAATGTATCTTGCTAATAATACGCGACCTGACATATCATTCGCGGTGAATTTACTAGCAAGATATAGTTCCTCTCCAACCAGAAGACATTGGAGTGGAGTCAAACAAATCTTTCGATATCTTCATGGAACGGTTGATATGGGATTATTTTATCCCTATGGATCCAAGTCACAACTAGTTGGCTATGCAGATGTCGGATACTTGTCTGATCCACATAAAGGGAGATCTCAAACAGGATACATGTTCACATATGGTGGTACAGCTATATCATGGAGGTCCACGAAACAGACGATAGCAGCAACCTCCTCTAATCATGCTGAAATACTAGCAATTCATGAAGCTAGTTGCGAGTGTTTTTGGCTGAGGAGCCTGGTTCAATATATTCTGTCATCATGTGGATTGATTGACCATAACATAGCTCCAACTGTCCTGTTTGAAGATAATACAGCATGTATTGCTCAACTTAAAGGCGGATATATCAAAGGTGATAGAACAAAGCATATTTCTCCCAAATTTTTCTTCACTCATGATCTTCAAAATCAAGGGACAATTGATGTCCAACAGATCCCCTCAAGTGACAATCTGACAGATTTGTTTACAAAGTCACTCCCAAAATCTTTCTTTGAAAGATTGGTACATAAGATTGAGATGCGCCAATTTCGAGACATTAACTGATGTCGACAAGAGGGGGAGACTGTACTCTTTTTTTCTTGGTCAGATTTTTTCCCATTAGATTTTTCTTGACAAGGTTTTTAATGAGGCAGTCCCCATCACCAAAGGATATTGTACTCTTTTTCCTTCATTAAGATTTTTTTCACTGGATTTTTCTTTAGTAAGGTTTTAACGAGACAATAATGCTAAATGGACATCCAAGGGGGAGTGTTATGATAAGAACAAAAGTGGATGTCCATTGAACGGTTCAACATTTTTCATGATAAAATAATCATGTTACCAAGAGAATTTCATTAAATGAAGGCTGAAAAATAAATCCTTCATCTATAAATAGGACATGATCTGAAGCTATATACACAAGCAATAAACAACTCTCTCTTTTTTTATGTTGCAATACTTCTTTTTCTCTTTTTATATTTTTATTCTTGTTACCTCTTCCTTATTTATTTAGTTATTTTATAACAAATTTTAATATTTTACTCAATGTTAATAATCTTGTCAAGTTGAATTAGTATTCCTCTAAGTATCTTCTAACTAACCCCAATGCCTTTCAGAAATTAAAATTAAATAATGAAGCACGTTTATATTAAAAATAGTATTTATATATTAAATTTATTATATATTTATGTATAAATAATTTAACTTATTTTAAAAATATATTTTATATTTTATGTATATTCTATTTTAACAATTAATTTTAATAACTAATTTTTGTTACTATAATTTAATGATATTATTATTTTCATTTATGTTAAATGGATAAAAGATCCAACAATATCACTTTTGAAATTGATATTTTTATGACGGCGTTTGTTTATAAATATATAATATAGAGATACAAAATTATATTTGATAGAAAAGATATAAATACAAAAATTATCTCTAAAAATATTAAATTAGTATATTTTATATTTTTTTATATGAAAGATACAAAGATATTAATAAAAAATATAACATATTTTTTTTATTTTTATTTTATTATTTCTATCAATTTATTATTATAATTAGATTTTTTATCCTTATATTTTTTTCTAAAGATTTTTTCTGAAAAAAATATAGTAAATTAGAGTTTTATCATTTATTTTTTTATATTTAGTTTATCATTAAATAAAGTATAAAAATACTAACTTTTATATTTTTGTTCTTTAGAACACCTCTAACAGGCCGCCAAAAATTAAAGTCCTTCTTCTGATAAATGCAGGGACCAATTATTAGAGAAGAAGAAACAAGAGTCTATGCACACTATTCAAGAGGAGAGAGGCATGAGTGAATGCCTCTGAGTAGGAACTTTCTCTCTCTAATAAGACCATCTCTAGCAGAGAACTCATCTCAATCCTTATTTATGGCCCACTTATCATAAAAAAATAACTTTACATCAACTTTTGCATCATAACAAGTAAATAGGAACTCAAAGCATCTCTCTCTTCTCTGAAGAACTAACTTTAGTCCTTGTTGTGATCTCACTTAATTAATTAATTAAAATAATAAAAATTAATGTAGTTACTATTTTTTAATAATATTATTTAAATTTATAAATTCAAAAATAATTCACTATTAAAATATATTAATATTAAAAAAATTCACATATAACAATAATACACAATAATTTATTAATTCGGGATTACACTCATTTATAAAATTACTTAATACAAAGAAAAATATAGTTAAACTCTATAGTTGATAACAAGCATTGTGAAATTGCCATATGTGTTCAATCAAGTCCTCTTTTAACTGTCTATACTACTGACTATTTTGAAGTTGAGCATTTTAAATTTTATAAATAAAAATAACCAATCCAACCAAAAATTATTTTGTAAGGTGTAAAAATTAAATTTATTTTTTTATATAAATAAATTTAATTAATTATAATTTAATATAATAATATAAATAATATTCAATATTAATTATGATAAAAATAATTAATATAAATATTTAATTAAATAAAAATTTAATTATTTAATATAATTTATTATTATAATTATTAATAAATTAATTATAATTTAATTATTTAATTAATTATTATTTAAATAATTCATATAAATTATTAATTTAATAGAGATATAATTATTTAATATAATTAATTATTATAATTATTACTAAATTAATTATTATTTAATTATTGAATATAATTATTTGATTCATTAATTAATAGAGATATAATTATTTAATTCATTAAGATTTTATATAATTATTTATTTTAATAATAACTTGCCGATGACAAGTTATTATTGGCCAATTCAAATCTCCATTCAGAGGGACTATTTCTTCTTGAGACTCGTGCAGAAACTTCTTCTCTCTTCTCCTTTCCATTGGTTAGTTCCTCCAATTGTCAGAAAAAGTTAAATAAGAACAGATCCGTTGGAGGTGCTCTAAGACCATCTCCAGTAGAGAACTTATCCCAGTTCCTGTTTATGGACCACCTGTCATAAAAAGTAACTCCACATCAGCTTCTACGTCATAAACAGTAAATAAGAACTCAAAGCATCTCTCTCTTCTCCATTAGGAGAAACTAACTTTAGTCCCTATTGTGGTCCCACTTAATTAATTAATTAAAATACTTGAAATTAATGTAATTAATTTTTTCAACAATGTAATTTAAATATTTAAATTTAAAAATAATTCACTATTAAAAGATATTAATATTAACTAAATTCATATATAACAATAATACACAATATATAATTCGGGGTTACACTAATTTGTAAAATTACTTAATACAAAGAAAAACACAATTAAACTCTATAGTTGACGACAAGCATTGTGAAATTGCCATATGTGTTCAATCAAGTCCTCTTTCAATTGTCTGTGCTGCTGCCTATTTCGAACTTGGGCATTTCTTTGGAGAAATTGATGGTATGGTGCAAAATCTTCTTCTCCCACCTGAGGTTGTGATAAGCCATTTTCAACATCATCATACTCTAAGCCTTGAGCAAAATTTTCTGCATAAGTGTCTCTTTCATCCTCAACAATCATATTATGCAATATAGTAGAAGCTCTCATTATGTTGGCAAGCTTCTTCTTTTTCCAAAAACGAGCTGGACCACGTATAATTGCAAAGCATGCTTGCAACACTCTGAATGCTCGTTCCACATCTTTTCTTTGCCCTTCTTGGTATTGTGCAAATAACTTGCATTTCTCCCCTTGTGGCTTTGAGATTAATTTGACAAATGTGGCCCATTCAGGATAAATATCATCTACTAAATAGTATCCCATTGTATAATTATTACCATTAATAGTATAATTTACCTCCGGAGCACGGTCATTTAGAATATCATCAAACACTGGAGAACAATCTAACACGTTGATATCGTTATTTGAACCAGAAACTCCAAAGAACGCATGCCATATCCAAAGGTCTGAAGATGCTACAACCTCAAGTACTATGGTTGCAACCCCACGATAACCACTCATGTACATACCTTTCCACGCATTTGGACAATTTTTCCATTGCCAATGCATGCAGTCGATGCTACCCAACATGCCAGGGAAGCCACGACCCTCCGCCATTTGTAGTAGGCATTGTACGTCATTTGGATTGGGTTTTTGCAAGTATTCATCCTCGAACACCAAAATGACACCTTCAACAAAATTTTCCAAGCATTCAATTGTAGTGCTCTCGCCTATGCGCACATAATCATCAACAACATCAGCTGCTACACCATATGCTAACATCCGTATCGCAGCGGTACATTTCTGGAGTGGCGACAAGCCTCTTCTTCCAGTTGCATCAACCCTCTGTTGGAAATACGGATAGACGTTTGAGAGAGCGTCTACTATCCGAAGGAACACATGTCTTCTCATTCGAAATCTCCGTCGAAAAATGTCAGCATTATACACCAGTTCATCTGCAAAGTAATCTTGGAAAAGGCGATCATGTCCTGCTTCTCGATCTCTGTTGATCCATCTACGAGAAATTGGGATAGAGCTTCTATTGATATCTTCTTCTTCTGAATCTTCGAGTAAATACTCATCGATCCAATTATCTATGAGTGTGTTATCTTGCCGTCTTCTTTTGCCATACAAAGCCTCATTAAACATATCATCAAAATTTCTAGCCATATCTAGAAATGTAATTTTTAGTTCTCTTTCGAGGTAAGAAACAAGAGTTGAAGTGGAGTTGCGGAGTCATTGCTAGTTGATATTTATAAGTGTGTCTGCAATAAGTACCTTAACGGCTAGTTTTGTAACGGCTAGTTTTGCAACGGCTAGTTTTGCAATAGTCACTTTCATGAACAATAAGGGCACAATAATATTGACTAATTTAAAACTTACATCAGAAATAAATAAAACAAACTACATCACATACTAGTAATACGCAATAAAAATAAGAACATACTACATAATTCTACGAATACAAGGAACCATTAAGTAAACCACTTGGCGATTATTTTCTCACATGCAATCTCATGAAGAGCTCGTCATTTTTCACTCATTGTAGACGTGTCAGCATTAAGTATTTGCATATCCATCTCCCTTTCCCTTTCCTTGGCCATCCTTTCCATCTCCCTTTCTTTTGCTTTTATCTCCATTTTTTTAATATACCTCTAAGTTTGTAATTCTTGTTCTTTCATTGCCGCTTGAATTTGTAACTTCTTCTCTTTGATCGCCATAATCTTTGCTCTATGTTCCTTCTCCTCTTCTCTTTCTTTTTCCTATCCATTAGTTCCCTTTCTCTAACATTCTTAAAATCTTCCATGAGAGATGATTTTTTGACAACCGATGATTTTCTTTCGCTAAAATCTTCAGACATTTGTGCTTTTCCCTTACCTTTTCGCTTGCTCTTCTTTGATCCTTGTGGGCGAACAGGAGAGTCCACACCGGGTTCATCAGCCAACGGTGTTTTTGGGTTTGATGAGGATGAGTATACTCCAGTTGCACTAATCTTGGTTCTCTTTGAGCCGCCACTCTGTGTAGGTAGTTGGCTTCTCCATTTTTTCTCCAACCGAAGCATGTTCCAATGTCTCTCAAAAGTGAATTTTTGACCATAATTTGTGGAATAAATTTTATAAGCCAACTCCTTTATATCATCAGCGTTTGAACCACTCCTTATGTTTCGACTAGCTTGATCGTAGCAACCAGCAAATTGTGCAATAGCCTTGTTGATCTTATACCATCATTTCTTACATGTAACTACCCCCCTTGTCATGTCAGAGCAAAATTCTACACAGTAACTATGAATTCGACTCCAAAATATTTTCCCCTTTTGATCGGTACCAACTATAGGGTCAGTTGAAACATTTAGCCATGCACTGATCAGCATCTCATCCTCTTTCCAATGCCAGTGTTGAATACTATCTTGCCTCCGATCTTCAATATCATCATAATTGAGGTCGATAGCATCTAATCCACAAGGGTTGGCAAAATTTGAATATTGCGAATTTGGACTAGATTGTATAGGAGTCTGAGAGGATGGGTTAGAAGAGCCACCAACACCAGATAAGTTATGTCTTGATGCACTAAATTGAGTTGGAAACGGCAAGAAAGTTGGAGTAACATTTCCGATAGAGGGGTTAAATATGGATGAAAATGGAAAATGGGGGTGTTTGTGAATTTTGATTTTGCGGTTGGAATATAAGAAATTGATTATTATAAGGAGCTTGAAAATTGAAATTAGAAAGATTTTGTGGATTTGGATTTTGAAATGTATTTGGTAGTATGAAGTTTTGATTTGGAACTTGAGAGTTTGAGGTTTGAGATTGTTGGGTATTTGGAATTTGAGAAAAGTTTTGTAAGTAATTGAAGAAATAGTTGAGTTGGTTTGGATCCATTTTTTCGAACAAAAAATAATAGTAGCAGAATTTTGATTTCGTAAACTTGGAAGAAGATGAAGAAGAGTAGTAGAGAGTATGAGAATAGAAGTGTATCTAAGTGGTATATATAGAGTAACAATATTAATTTATTAATAATAACGGTAACATAATAACGGCTAGTTTCTAACGGCTATTTTTACAACGACTAGTTTTGCAACGGTTAAATTAATATAATAATATAAATATAAATAATATTTAATATTAATTATAATATAAATAATTAATATAAATTATTAATTAAATAAAAATTTAATTATTTAATCTATTTAATTATTATAATTATTAATAAATTAATTATAATTTAATTACTTAATTAATTATTAGTTAAATAATTAATATAAATTATTAATTAAATAAAAATATCAATATTTAATATAATTAGTCATTATAATTATTATTGAATTAATTATTATTTAATTATATAATATAATTATTTAATTAATTAACATAATTATTTAATTAATTAATATTTTATATAATTATTTATTTTTTATTTAACTTGCCATTTGGCAAGTGTAGATTGGCTAATGGGAGTCCCCATTTAGAGGGATTCCCTCGTCTTGAAATGCGTGAAAAAACTAAAGTGAGTTTCACTCCAACGCCCCAACTCTCTCCTCTCTTTGACAAATCAGTAGCAAGGCTCCAAAATTTAGCCCGTTGGAGATGCTCTAATAACTTGCCACGTGACAAGTTATTATAAAAATAAATATTTATATAAAATTATAATTAATTAAATAATTTAATTATCTATTGAAAAAATTAAATAAGTTAATCATGTTTAATTTATTAATAATTATAATAATTAATTATATTGAATAGTTATATCTTTATTTAATTAATAATTTATATTAATTATTTAAATAATAATTAATATAAATAATTATATTAAATATTATTTATATTGTTATATTAAATTATAATTAATTAAATTAGTTTACATAAAAAATAAATTTAATTTTTATACCTTACAAAATAATTTAATTATATTTTTTATATTAAATAATTTTATAAATTAGTGTAATCTTGAATTACATATTGTGTATTATTTTTATATATGATTTTTTAAATATTAATATTTTTAACAGTGAATTATTTTTGAATTTATAAATTTAAAAAATATTATTATAAAATAATAGTAATTATATTAATTTTAATTATTTTAATTAATTAATTAATTAAATGGGACCATAATAGAGACTAAAGTTAGTTCCTCTTAATGAAAAAGAGAGATTTTTTGAGTTCCTATTTACTGTTTATAACATAAAAACTGATATGAAGTTACTTTTTATAATAAGTGGACCATAAATAGAGAATGGGATGAATTTTCTATTGAAAATGGTCTAAGACCTTATTTTTAATCATATCTTATCTTATTCTCATAATTAAACAAAGCCTATTTATTCTTTCAATTATAAATTTAGTTTAGTTATTATATGTTAGTTTTTATTTTGTGTTTAAATATATAAGTCTTTATAATTTAAAAATTTATAATTAACTTAAGGGACGAATGTACATATAATGTTACAGGATAAATATTTATTAGAATTAAAAAATTTGTGAGTGATACAGAATAATGATATTTATTTATTTGTCATTATATTAAATTATTATTAAAATTATTTTATTATCATATTATATATATTTTTTTTATTTTCGTTGTCAACATTTTTTAGATTTATTACCAATTAGGATGTTATAGTATATAACTATTAGTTATTTTTCGAAAAAAATATAATAATTTTAATTTTATTACAAAAATAATATCACAAAAAAAATTTATGTAATACAAAAATTTAATTTTAAACGTTTAAAATATAAGAAATTAATTAAAAATTTAGTGAAAGTGTAAATACCTATAAGGCTATAATAAACCTATGAAGCTTTATTAGATGATAATACTAGTTAAGGCAGCGTTAAACACTTTGACTAACTGTTTACAATTATTTTCTCACACATTAAATGTTGTTTAATGTTTGTTCACCTAAAAAACAATGTTGTTTAATGCTCTCTTTTAGATTTTGGACATTTTTATAGTCATAGTCATACAATACTTAAAATTGACACTATTGAAAGAGTATTTCAAGTAATTATTTAAGAAATATTAAGTACTTACATTTTAAGATTATTTCAACTGCAGGAGATATAGCTAAGATTGGTGTAATATTTTATTAAAATGGTAAGAAAAGATTCTAACTCAAAAAAAAAAAAAAAAAAATCATTAGAAGTTACTATAAATCACATCACAATAATTCAGGAGAAATGTTAGAAGGTCAGAATTTGTTATTTTTTTTGTCATTACTTTAGTCTCCTGTATAAGAAAGATTTTACCTTCAATTTGGGTAAAAAATTTAATTAAGTTATTTTTAAAGAAATAATTTGAACAATAAATGTTTATATTAAAAGTAGCTTATAAATAAATTATTTTGTGTTTGATTTTTTAGTTCTAAAAGTACTTATTTTAAGAGAAAAGTGATAAAAAAAAATTTATTATGAGAGAAGTTATTTTTTTTAACTTCTCCTTAAGTACCAAAATAACTTTTTAGAAAGTTGCAATTTTATTTTGAAAATTGTACCAAATATTAATACTACACCTTTTCATAAATTAAAAGTAAAAAAAAAAATCACTTATGAACATATCCAAATGAGCATGTCTCCTAGTCCTAGGAATAAGTTAATTAATGAATGTAAAAAAAAAAGTTATTCAATGCGAATATTTTTTTTAAAAAGAATTAGATAAATAAATTATTTTTATAATCAAATTTAATTAAATAATTTTTTAATGTGTTTTTTGTTCTTTTTAAACTAGTTTTTATTTGTCAATATATTATTAGACTAACTTAATTGAATTTAACTTTCAAATAAATTTTTTATATAGTACTGCCGATATTTTTTAAAGATCCTCTGAAAAAATAATTTTATAAATTCCATAAAGTTTTAAGACTTAGGATTCGATAGTCCTAGAACGTTTGGACTATTAAATGGTCCCATAACAAAATATATTTTTTAAGTTTTTTTAATAACTGCTAAATAATCTTTTTTTTAATTTTAATTACAAATTAATCTCATATATTTTATTTAATTATAAAAATTATTTTTTATTTTATAAATTATTATTTTATTATTCATCTATCATGTTTATTAACAATCAAAAACAAAAACAATAACGAATTAGATCTTCCATTGATCGTAATAAACCTCTTGGGCATTCCAATCGATCAAAAGTTTATATTTAATCTATGACGTTCGTGATGAACTATAAAATCGTGTTTCCTTGAAAATCAATCGATTGGATTACAGTTTATCACAAAACAATCAATTGAAAATTGCAAGGCAACATGGTTTTCGCATAAATCAATCGATTGGTCATATTACCCAATCCATTGAATGCTTCAAAACAACTTGAGGTCTCATCAAAACAATCGATTACTTTTGTTACTCAATCGATTGCTTTTGGCAAAACAATATGGATTTTATGCGTGGTGCACTCAGAGCAACATGGTAAGAAACCACTCTCGAACGATGACGCTTTCAACAGTTTCATTAAACGTGGTAAGAATAAATTGAGGAGCATGGCGACGGTTGGACACCGTAGCGAGGAAACTAGCCACACTTCGGCTGACGTGGCTAATAATGGTGTTTCAGTTGTCAAGAACCGTGCTAACAATAAAGATGATCAGAAAGACAACTTTTCAGATTTTATCAAGCATACTAAGAAGAAGTTCAGAACTACAACAATTGTTGGAAGGAATAGCTAAGTAAAAAGTGGGTAAGAAAGTGCATGTGTTGCGTGGATTAATTGGTGTTTGGGTTTGTGACATGACGCATGTGAAGTGCATCGTAATAATAATTCTTATTGTTTTGTCAAAAGCAATCGATTGAGTAACAAAAGCAATCGATTATTTTGGTAAGATCTCAGGTTGTTTTAGAGCATTTAATCGATTGGAAAATATAAACAATCGATTGAATTATAAAAAATCCATATTTTATTCATCGTTCAATCGATTGGGTAATATAACCAATCGATTGATTTATGCGAAAACCATGTTACCTTACAATTTTCAATCGATTGTTTTGTGATAAACTGTAATCTAATCGATTGGTTTTCAAGAAAACACGATTTTATGGTTCATCACGAATGTCGCGGATCAAATATAAACTTTTAATCGATTGGAATGTCCAAGAGGTTTATTAAGATCAATGAAAGATCTAATTCGTTATTGTTTTTGTTTTTTATTGTTAATAAACATGATAGATGAATAATAAAATAATAATTTATAAAATAAAAAATAATTTTTATAATTAAATAAAATATATGGGATTAATTTGTAATTAAAATTAAAAAAAGACTATTTAGTAGTTATTAAAAAAATTTAAAAAATATTTTTTGTTATAGGACCATTTAATGGTCCAAACGTTCTGGACCATCAAATCCGGTGCCAAGTTTCAAAGACAAAGTTTCTTTTCCATTTTATGATTTGGTCAACAAAATGTTTTTGTTCTTTGTATCAATTGTATTCGTTATTATACCATGAGTCTTTCCAGTTTCATAGAAATCTTGCGGTTAGTTTCAATTCCTAGTGCTGCTTCACTGTGTCTCGTGTGTTTCAGAGTGCTCTTTATTTTTTGTATTTATATTTAAAATATATTTTTAAAATAAATTTATTATAAATATATTTAACTTATATAAAATAATTTTATATTTTTTATCATTTATATGAATACTAAACATTAAAATAAAAGAAATAATAATAATAATAATATCGTTTTGGTAGTAGTTAGAAATTAATAATATATTATTAAAAATAATAATAAATAATTCTTTAATCATTAAGATAAATTTAATAAACAAGAATAAAAAATATATCAAGACAATAATATATTGTATACAAATATTTATGAATTATATTGATTGTACTTTTCATGTTACAATTATTTCCCAAATACTTGACCTTAAAAACACATATTACCCAATTAATGATACAATAATTTGATTTTTTTTAATTAAAAAAAAACTATGTATAACTATAATATCATTATATTATTCTACATTAAGTATTCTAGCACTAAAATACTGAGATGGCATATTCTGATGCCAGTATACATATATCTTTCTCCTCAATTTATTTTAAAAAAAGTATTTTTTTATAATTATTCAAAAATTAGTATTTAACAAATAATTATATTAATGACTAATCATACATAATTAGCATTTATATCATATTTATTAATAATATTTTTTTCTTTTCAACTTATTTTAAAAAAGTATCTTATTTATAATTATATAAAAATTATTTAATGAATAATTATATTAATTGTCAATCATTTTAATTATCAATTATTCTAATTGTCAACAATTATAATATAATTGTCAATCATACATAATTAGTATTTATATTAGAAGAGTGCTAGGAAGCCAGCAATTTTTGTGATTTGTAGCCATCAAGTAACCATCAATTATGATTTTAATGGTGTGAGATTTCATCCAATGACTAGAGATTACTCATTTTTCTTTCGCTGGTTACATGCTGGCCAGAATTTAATAAAATTGCTGCCCTCTAGACTTTTCCTTATATATTGACGATAATAGTTTTACTATGCATGTGTATTAATAACACATAAATTGATCTACTAAAAGTTATATATAGTGTCACATATAAGGTTCACGAATCTAAGTAGAGTCAAATTATTTTGTTTAATTTTTTTAATTTGTTATTTTTTTACTATTTAATATAATAATAAAAATGTATTCTTCGTTTTTTCATTGAAATTGATTCTTTTAAGGTACAGGTTACAATTTTTACGATATTTTATTGATGTGCCTATTCTATTATTCTTTTGATAATTTGATTATTGTTCTTACTCAAGTTTATTTTTTTCATATAACCTTACAGTGTGATTGTCCTTTGTTCGCAATCATTTACAATGCACCACGCACATCCGTCAAATATTACCTCATAATATATTCACTAATTCGATTATATGGATGTAAGAGTTCAACAAATAAGTAATAAATTCTATTTTATTGAAAAATAGTTGGATCTACTCATATATTATAACCAATCCAACAGAATGTGAATAAAGTTAGTTTTCTTAGGAAGAGCTTGATTTTTGATTGAGCAATTGCTTGCAAGAAATTTTATAGAACAAATTCAAGTTTTATTCCCTCCATATTTTTTACGTGTGTCATCAAATTTTCAAAGTAGAGATGCAATTTCAAAAATCGGTAATATGTTTAAATTTTCTTCTTTTATATTTTTTATAATCAAAATATTTAATTTTTATAACATATTGTGTTTTTTTTCAAAAATTATCATCATTCTGGTGCGCCAATGCAATGCTATTGATAGAAATAAAGGTCAATCTTTTTTTGGTGTGCCTATTCTATACCTTGTCGTATTATATAAATAGAGAATGATGAAACTTATTTAATAAGAGGATGATCTGAATTTTTACGAATTCTAAATGTTCAAACTGATGACATTATTTTAATTGATTATTATTACGAAAATGTCTCTGATCTATAAGTGTCTAAAGTCTAAATAATTTATATATTATTTAAATAATTTAGTTCAAATATTAGCATTGGATTAAATTAGTTTTAGAGAAATTTAAATTATTATTTTAATTTAAATATTACAACTATTATTTTTAAATATATTATTTTCAATTTATAAATTTATTTTTATTGGCTCCTAGCATAACTAAGAAAAAATCCAATAGTTAAGTTTAAAAATATTACTAAAGTAAATTATTTTTTAAATTATTAATTTAACAAAAATTAAATCCTAAAAAAATTATAAATTGTACTAAAAAAGTTTATTGATGTTGTAATAAAATATCTATACAGAATAATTTAAGATATAATAAATATTTTAATTAATTATGTAAAATTATTGTAAATAAATAATAAATAGTGACTTTTTTATGTAAAATTTTAAATTATCAATACACAAAAATAATTCAATAAAATATTAATAGTTGCACTGAAAGATTTATAAACGTATAAGGAAATAATCATCGGGTTAAAATTTAATTGTCCACAAATATATATTTATATATAAAAAAAACAGATATAAAATATATTAAGTTAATAACTATAATTAATGATTATAATAAATATATAATTATATTAATTGTTAATTATTATTAATAAAAGAAAATTTCTACATACAAGTATTTTGCGTTTATAAGCTTTACAAGTTTGAAGAGAACGAAACCCACTAAACGCGCTGCTTATATTACGTGCCTCTTTAACAGACTTTTAAATCAATTCAAATCAATTAACGCGCAAATATATAACTTCCATTTTTTAAAAGATTTCGTTTCTTTTTTCGAGTTTCTTACCAAATTTGTTGGATCTCCTTCATGCGTTCTCTCTTTGCTTTGTTTTTTTTTTCCGATTTTTATGGTTTCTGAAATCAAGTTTTGAAATCGTTTTGAAGATAATGAAACTTCAGAAATACACCCAAACGATTACATAAATACACCCAAACGGTTATAGAAATACACCCAAAGGATTTAAGAAATACACCCAAAACAGGAGGAGACAGTATATTTCTTCTTGAAATCTTTTAATGTTTTGCTGGTTAAGGATAAGGCACATGGCAGAGATAATCTAGAAGAAAAATCTAGAAAAATAGTAAAACAGTACCTTGAATAATGTTTCTTCGTTTTTTCTGGTGATTTTTGATGGAGATTTGTATCTTTTCTTCTTGATTTCTTCTACTCTTCGTGAGGAATTGGAACGTTTCTGCAGAATTGTAGTTTGTTTCGAATGTTTCTTGAATTTTGACGGTTTGCGTTTTGATTGAGGAAGAAGAGGAAGAATGAACGTGTTGTGGAAGGGCGATTAAGGCGCGTGCGTTAGACGCTTGATTCTAAAAGAGTGGTGCGCGTGTTTTTTTCTTGGACTTGGAGCAACTTGTATAGCTTGTAAGCCAAAAAGGCTTGTATGTGTAGCAGGCCTATATTAATTTACCATTAATTAAAATTTTTTTAATTTAAAGCAGATCAAACATATATATCATTATTACTGTGTATAGGGAAATTCTGATATGAGTTGAGGCCCGTCCTTCCCTATGTTTGGTTGGAAGAAAAGAAATAGAAAAGAAAGAAATAGAAAGGAAAGAAATTGAGTGGATTTTTATTTTCATTAGGTGTGTTTGGATGAAAGGAAAATAAAAAAGAAAGAAATGTTATAAAAAGATAATTTTACCCTTATAATATAAAATATATTGAAAAAAATGAAGGGGTAATATTGGAAGTAATAAGAGAAAATAAGTTTTCCCTCCCTTTTCTTTCCAACATTAGAGAGAAAAAAAATTGGTAAGTCCCACTAGTTTTTTTTCTCCATTTTATTTTCTCTCCAATTTCTCTTTACAACCAAACAATAGAAAATAATAATTTTTCTGAGGAGTGCTAGGGGGCCAGCAATTTTTGTATTTTGTAACCATCAATTGGCCATCAATAGTGTTTTTAATGGTGTGTGATTAAATTCAATAGTGTGGGATCATTCAATTTTCTTTTAATGGTTAAATAGTGGCCAACTTTTTAAAAAGTTACTGCCCCTAAACTTTCTCAATTTTTCTTCCTCTTTTCTTTTTTCCCTTTCTTTTTCTTTCATTTTCTCTTCAAACAAACATAGCCTTGAGAATTTGTACAAGAACTCAGCTTCGACAGAATATTGTGTTGTAGGTCAATAAAAGAAATAGCAGAATTAAAAAAAGAGAAATATTAAAAGACTATCAAAATTTATTATTTTTTATTATTACTTAAATATCAATGTATTATAGTTAAATGATGAATAAAAATATTAAATTGTGATGACCTATATTATTTCTCTTTTAAAAATTTCAACTCGATTCTTGCTGCTAAAAGTTGGTCCATTAATAATTTTGTAATTTCACTACAATAATGAACAATAACAAAATACCCCATTGCAATTTATTAGTTTTAAAAATGGTAGTTGTCTTTTAACTTTTAACTTTTAATTAATTTTTTTAAAGATTTATATATTATTATTTAATTAATTTAAATATTTATTTTTATATATTAGTTGGTAAAAAAATTATTTATTTTTTATTTTCTCTCTCTTCTAAAGACTGAATAAAAGACCATATCTAAAGAATATCTAATTACATTGTATTTATTTTATGAAATATATTAAATTTCGACAACCTAATTAATACGATTTACTTGTAATAATTATTTAATTAAAAGGTAAACGCTAAAAAAAATACAAATATGAATAGTGTTGGATTAGAGTATAGAGATAATAATTAACTAATTTTAAAAAATAATATTTATATACTAAATATTCTTGACATTCAAATAAAAATACAGTTGTTACAAATTAATCGTATTTTAAATTATTTTTAATTAACGAAACAAAAAAACTCGTGTATGACTGTTAAAAAACTATTGGTGTTAAAATAGTGTTTATTATAAAGAATATATATGTAGCCATATTGGTTAATTTTTTTTTTATTTTAAATCAATAAAAAACCCTAATTCATCTCGGCTAGCAATATATCGAATTTGTGCTCACCTCAAAAACAATACTTATGAATTTCACATTCCATTAGATTGCACAATAATATTGACATATGTAAGGGTAAAATTCCATTTCCATTTCATCAAAGGACAATCGCTCTTTTACTATTAAAAAATAACAATTTATCTTTTAATCATTATTTTTATTAGATAATTATTTTTTTTTTTATCAAATTTGTCATGATTTTCTAACGATAAAATTCAGAGTGTCACTTAATTATTGGATTATAACAAATAACCGTTTCATCAAAATTTTTAATTGGGACAATAACATTTCACAAAGACAACATCATTTTTTTTAATTCTTTTTCTTCTTTCTCTTTTTTCCTTTTCTCATTCTCTTCTTCTCCTTTGACAAAAACAGAAAAAGCAAAAATAATTTCTTCTTCTTTGGATCACTCCATCTCGAGTGTGGTAGAAGAAAAAGAAAAATTAACAATTCTACATCTATCAAGAGTGTCATCTACAACTGTCACACTGCAAAAAAATTTCTCATCTCTTCCACTTCTAGATTTCATCCGCACTTTCCATAGAAGCTTTAAATTATTTATTTTGACCGATTTCTCAATTTTATGAATAACTATCTTATTCAATCTTTCCCTTTATTACAAGGCTACATGTAGTAAGATAATTAGTGAACATATTTCTTCATAGACTTCCTAATTAAGTAAATTGTTAATAGTATATTATTGCATTAACATGTAAGGAAGAGGAAGTGTATAGCTCTCGCTTTGTTGTTAATTTTTATATATCCTTTTGTGATGGATAAATAAGAGAGCAACGATACACTTCGTCAATCTTAATCAACATATATAATGGCACTTTGGATTATTTCTGCCATGAATCAATAATGTTGATACACATTTTTGTTTAACATATGGGAAAAATCAATCATGGACGTTAGACTCTTCATGATGTTAATTACGTATGATTAGAAAACGTTAGGTTCCAATGTAAAGGTTAAAGAAAATACAATCTCAAGAAAAATATCATCGGATATATATATATATATATATATATATATATATATATATATATATATATATATATATATATAATATATATATATATGCATTCTTGTAAGTAGCAATGTTAACAATATCAATAATAAATAATACATATAAAAAAAGGATGTATGGGAATGATACCTGAAACTAAAACTAAAATTAAAATTAAAATGAAAAATGGTCTTAATCTCATTTTCATTGCATTGCATGTTACGAAGAATAGAATAGAATAGAACAGTAATCAGTTGGCAAATGGTTTCATTCACAAAGGAAGAAGAATCAAAAGGGAACGAATAAAAAAAAATGATGTTTCTTTCGTAAGGGGCTATTGCCCCGATTGAAAATTTTAGTGAGCGAACTATTTATTTCAATCGAATGATTGAGTGATACGTCAATATTTAACGTGTCATATAAGATTCTGCCGTTAAAAAATTACGAGGAAATTGACAAAGAGATTTGGTTGTTTAACAAAAATAATAGTTAAAATTTGAATTGTTATTTTCTAATGGCTCGTATCTTCATAAACAATTCAACTAGATATCTTTTAAAAATAATACAATATTCAATTTTTTATTACAATAATTTAAAAAAAATACATCTAAAAATTGTAAATAAATTTATTGTCTTTTTAAAATTAAATACATATTTAAAATACAAACTAAATAAAACTGAAATTTAAATTTTATATTTTAAATTTCTGTTTCAGATTTAATATATTTAATTATTAATATATTATAATTTAAATACACATCTAAAAATCAAATTATTCAAAATTCAAAATCCAGGGCTCACATTCAAAACTCAACGGCGTACTTTGAAAACCCAGAGAAGTCATCCTCCGCCGCTGTTCGTCCGCGCCACCGTCCTCCTCGGACCTCATCCTCGACGCTGCCTTCCTCCACCTCGGCGCTCATCCACAACGTCGCATTCCTCTCCTTCCAAGCTCATCTTCGTCGCCGGTCTCTGCCCGCACTCTCCTCCTCCCGCGTTGGTCTCCTCCCCCTGCGCAGCTCTCGCACATCGCGCTCCTCCCCCTGTGCAGCTCCGTCACGCCACGCTACTCCCTCTGCGCAGCTCTGTCGTGCCGCCTTCCTCCTCCATGTTACTCCCTCCGCGCCGGAAACACTCATTGGGTATTTGGATGTGGCTGTGTTGATAATTTTTGTTCACTATTCTGCATAATTTGTAGTGCTTTCTCTCCCCTATCTTATCTTTTTTTCTGTTAATAAACGTGTTTATGCTGTTCTTGCTGGCTTTTTTTTCTCGATTAATGAAAGGCATCATAATTTTGGATGTATTTATATTGTTCTTGTTTTTTTTTCTGATTAATTAAAGTATAATTTTGGATGTGTTTATGTTGTTATTTTTTTAATTTGGTTAATGAAAGGCTGTATAATTTTAAATGTGTTTTATGTGTTTTAGATGTGTTTATATTGTTTATGTGTTTAATTGGAGCCAGCTAAGCTTGTAATCAATCTGTCGTGAAAGAATAATGACATTCTAGTTTTGGATGTGTAGATAATTTTTGTTCACTATTATGTATTATTTATAGTGGTTTGTCTCCTCTTTCTCTTTTTTTTTTTATTTTTTTTCGATTAATGAAAGACAATATAATTTTAGATGTGTTTATATTACTTTTTATTTTTCTCTCGATTAATGAAAGGTAACATAATTTTGGATGTGTTTATGTTGTTTTTGTTTTGTTTTTTTTTCTGAATAATCAAAGGTAACATAATTTTGAATGTGTTTGTGTTTAATTGGACCAGCTGAGTTTATCATAATATTCTAGTTTTGAATGTGTAGATAAAATATTTACATGAATTTTTTTATTTGAAGTAGAGAACTTTGCTATATGAGAGAATAATATCATCTCTACTAAAGAGAGAGAGTGTGTGAACGAGAGATTGGTGATGATAACGTTATGAGAGAGAGAAAAAATAAAAAAATATTTTATTATAGTGATAAAAAGTTAGAGATTCTTTAGTTGATAAAGTTTAAAATAAGAATGGTTTTTTAAAAATAAGAAATATGATTAATTAAAAAATTAAAATAATAAAATATTAAATTTAAAGGTTGAATAAAGGTTGATTTGGTTATACAAATAACATTTTCCTCAAACAAAATAGACAGGCGCCAAAGTGGGATTTTATTCTATTTGTAAAATTTATGATACGTGTTTCAAATGTTCGTGATATGAAGAGTTCAAGAGTTATTTAGAAGATATTTTAGTTTACATTTTTAGAATATTTTATTTAATGTATTTTGATTTTGTTTATTTAATTACTAGATTGGGCCTTATGTTTATGGGCTTTAGGGTTTTCTTTGTTTTAACCTAATAAGAGGTTATAAATACCTCCTTAGCTATTGTAGTCGTAGCATAGAATGATTTAGAGGTTTTAAACCTTTTTTGGTTTCGTGATGAAACCATGGTGTGGACAATTGAGGTTGAGGAGTCCCTCTCTTGTTGCATCGGAGAATTGGTTAGAAGGTTGAGGAGTCCCTTCGAATCAATTTCCAAACCATGGCGTTGACAAGTTAGGTTGAGGAGTCCCTTTCTTGTTGGGTCAAGAAATTGGGTAGAAGTAGAGTGATTCTCTTTGTATTCAATTTCAATCTATCATTTTTGTTTCTATTTCAATTTCAATGTATCTTTTTTATTCAAATTCAATTCTTGTCTTGTTTATCTTTTTATTTCTTTATCATTTGGTATTAGAGCTCAGGTATTAGATTAATTCTTATTAATCTATATTTGTTCTTCTTTTATCATTAAAAAACAAGAGTCCAGTGTATGTTGCGTCTTTCTTTAAGTTATTGTGTTCTTGTTTTCGTTTGCGTTTCATTATTGTTTAAAAAAAAAAGCATAAAGTGCAAAAAAAAAGGAAAAAAAAAGAAAGAAATTATCTTCCTTGTAATTATTGTCCTTTTCATATATTATTTTTTCCACCTACAAGATTCGAGGACGAATCTTTTTTGAAGAGGAGGAGAATGATACGTGCTTCAAATGTTCGAGATATGAAGAGTTCAAGTATTATTTAGAAGATATTAATTTACATTTTTAGAATATTTTAATTTAATGTATTTTGATTTTGTTTATTTAATTACTAGATTGGGTCTTATGTTTATGGGCTTTAGGATTTTTATTTGTTTTAACCTAATAAGAGGTTATAAATACCTCCTTAGCTATTGTAGTCGTAGCAGAGAATTTTTAGAGGTTTGAAAACCCCTTTTTGGTTTCGTGATGAAACCATGGTGTGGACAATTGAGGTTGAGGAGTCCCTCTCTTGTTACATCGGGGAATTGAATAGAAGGTTGAGGAGTTGATACGGATTTAAAAGGATAAACAAGACAAGAATTGAAATTGAATAAAAAAGATAAGTTGAAATTGAATACAAAGAGAATCACTCTACTTTATACCCAATTTCTTGACGCAACAAGAAAGGGACTCCTCAACCTAACTTGTCAACGCCATAGTTTGGAAATTGAATCGAAGGGACTCCTGATACATGCTTCAAATGTTCGTGATATGAAGAGTTCGAGTGTTATTTAGAAGATTTTATTAGTTTACATTTTTAGAATGTTTTAATTTAATTTGATGTATTTTGATTTTATTTATTTAATTATTAGATTAGGCCTTATGTTTATGGGCTTTAGGGTTTTCTTTGTTTTAACCTAATAAGAGGTTATAAATACCTCCTTAGCTATTTTAATCGTAGCATAGAATTTTTAGAGGTTTCAAAACCCCTTTTTGGTTTCGTGATGAAACCATGGTGTGGACAATTGAGGTTGAGGAGTCCCTCTCTTGTTGCATCGGAGAATTGGGTAGAAGGTTGAGGAGTCCCTTCGATTCAATTCCCAAACTATGGCGTTGACAAGTTAGGTTGAAGAGTCCCTTTCTTGTTGCGTCAGGAAATTGGGTAGAAAGTAGAGTGATTCTCTTTGTACTCAATTTCAATTTATCCTACTCAATTTCAATTTATCCTTTTTGTTTCTATTTCAATTATAATTTATCTTTTTTTTATTCAATTTCAATTCTTGTTTTGTTTATCTTTTTATTTCTTTATCATTTGGTATCAGAGCTCAGGTATTAGATTAATTCTTATTAATCTATATTTGTTCTTCTTTTATAAAAAAAAAAGTCTAGTGTCTGTTGTGTCTTTTTTTAAGTTCTTGTGTTCTTGTTTTCCGTTTGCGTTTTATTATTGTTGATTTTATTGTTTAAAAAAAAACAAAAAAAGCATACAGTGCAAAAAAAAAATATACAAGAGAGAAAAGAAAAAAAAAATTATCTTCTTTATAATTATTGTCCTTTTCATATACAATTTTACCTACAAGATTCGAGGACGAATCTTTTTTGAAGAGGAGGAGAATGATACGTGCTTCAAATGTTCGTGATATGAAGAGTTCGAGTGTTATTTAGAAGATTTTATTAGTTTACATTTTTAGAATGTTTTAATTTAATTTGATGTATTTTGATTTTATTTATTTAATTATTAGATTAGGCCTTATGTTTATGGGCTTTAGGGTATTTTAGAGAATTTTTAGAGGTTTGAAAACCCCTTTTTGGTTTCATGATGAAACCATGGTGTGGACAATTGAGGTTGAGGAGTCCCTCTCTTGTTACATCGGGGAATTGAATAGAAGGTTGAGGAGTCCCTTCGATTCAATTTCCAAACTATGGCGTTGACAAGTTAGGTTGAGGAGTCCCTTTCTTGTTGCGTCAAGAAATTGGGTATAAAGTAGAGTGATTCTCTTTGTACTCAATTTCAATTTATCCTACTCAATTTCAATTTATCCTTTTTGTTTCTATTTCAATTATAATTTATCTTTTTTATTCAATTTCAATTCTTGTCTTGTTTATCCTTTTAAATCCGTATCATTTGGTATCAGAGCTCAGGTATTAGATTAATTCTTATTAATCTATATTTGTTCTTCTTTTATCATAAAAAAAAAGATTCCAGTGTTTGTCGCGTCTTTCATTTTGTTCTTGTGTTCTTGTTTTCGTTTGCGTTTCATTATTTAAAAAAAAAGAAGAAGAAGAATAAAGTGAAAAAAAAAAAACAAAAAAAAGAAGAAGAAAAAAAAATTATCTTCCTTATAATTATTGTCCTTTTCATATATTATTTTTTTTTCACCTACAAGATTCGAGGACGAATCTTTTTTGAAGAGGAGGAGAATGATACGTGCTTCAAATGTTCGTGATATGAAGAGTTCAAGAGTTATTTAGAAGATATTTTAGTTTACATTTTTAGAATATTTTATTTAATGTATTTTGATTTTGTTTATTTAATTACTAGATTGGGCCTTATGTTTATGGGCTTTAGGGTTTTCTTTGTTTTAACCTAATAAGATGTTATAAATACCTCCTTAGCTATTGTAGTCGTAGCATAAAATTTTTAGAGGTTTTGAAAATCCCTTTTTGGTTTCGTGATAAAACCATGGTGTGGACAATTGAGGTTGAGGAGTCCCTCTCTTGTTACATCGGGGAATTGAGTAGAAGGTTGAGGAGTCCCTTCGAATCAATTTCCAAACTATGGCGTTGACAAGTTAGGTTGAGGAGTCCCTTTTTGTTGCGTCAAGAAATTGGGTAGAAAGTAGAGTGATTCTCTTTGTACTCAATTTCAATCTATCCTTTTTATTATTATTTTTATTTCAATGTATCTTTTTATTCAGTTTGAATTCTTGTCTTTATATTTATCTATTATTTCCGTATCAATTTAGATGCACCTTATTCCTTTATCAAATTGTGTTGATATGACACACCAAAAAAAAAAAAAATTCTGTATTGATATGAATAGTATAATGATATTATCGAATGTGCCTTTTACATTATTCCTCAGGGTAGCACAAATTCGAAGAGACACGGGTTAAGATTCTTGCGGCGGCTATTAACATGTGATTTTCAATTCAAAATTTCAAAGCTGTTAATCGATACTACATACCACATAAATAGAAAAAGGGAGCTACTCAAATGAAGATGCAAAAAACATCTTTTTATGAAGATGTTTTGTATAAAAGTGTGATTTATTGATTTGGCCACACTTCAAATAAAAACAACACTTTTATAACATATCAAAATCTAACCCTACACTCCATCATCTAAGGGTCAAAAAAAAAAATCATCACATGAAGACAATTATAATATCTTCATGGGAGTACCCACCATAGAAAAAACGGGGCAATTATTTTTCTTATCTTCAAGTGGCATAAACAATAGGTAGATTTTGGAACAACCACGAAGATTTGCATGGAGAACTTGTCGACCTTAGTCAAGAGAGAAATTTAACAAGAATATGATACTCTTCTTTAATTAATGGATTAATTCCACATAGTTCAAAAGCTCCTTGATAACTTGAAACAGTTCATTAATATAATGTATGAGTTTGACAACTCATTTTTCAGCGCTTTGTGCTTGACTGCTTACACATATATTCAGATTCAGCATAGCAAAACATTATCATTATACTTATTTGTTCAGCTATTTTTTTATTAAATTTAAAAAATTATTTTATATTTTTATTTTTATAATTATAAATTTAATATCAATAATTAAAAAATTATTCATTAATCAAAATCAAAATTTGCTAATATTATTTACATATTAGTTATTTATAAATGTTATTAAATTTATTTATTTTTTCAATCTTATTTAATTAAAAACAAATTTAAAAATTTATATTCGAAACACCATTTATCTCCATACATAATTTTAATAGATAAAAAAATATATTTTTCAATCTTATATTGAACATATTTAATTATCTTTAGTTTTATTATTCTTTTAAAATTATTAATTTTTATTTTGATTAGATCATCTCATCATACAATATCCTTTTTTCTTATCATTCTTTATACACGTATAACTATTACTGTTTCTCTGTCATTATTATGTTAGTTACTTTGTTTTATTTTCCTTTCTTGTTTTCTTCTTCTATTCATGCCAACCACAATTAATTACCACTATGTACTATTATTATCGCAACTCTCATTTTTGTTTATCACTTTGATCATTAGCTATCCATTGTGTTAACTTTTGAGTAGTTAAGTATTTGCTAAATAAAAGATTTTTTTTCTTGCTTAATTTGGATATCAAGATGTATAGTTATTATAGAGATACTTATTTTTCTTAATTTTTGAATGCATTATGCTTTAATTTTAATTGATATCAAATTTACAACTAATGTTCATTTTTGTTCCTTATGATGAGTCTTTTAGTTACTAGAATTTAAAGTTAACTTTCTTTAAGAAATTCTTAATTAAAGTCGTAAAACATTATTCATAAAATTATTTAATCTCTAATTCTTTTCACTAATATTATGTCACATTAGGGGACACTAATTAATCTCTGATTCTTTTCATTAATATATACATTAGGATGAGAAAATAATGCTACCATGCTGATTAATATGACATATAAATGATGAAAAAATATTGTGATGATTAAAGATGACATTATAACATATTAAGTTGATTCATATATAGTTTAAAATGTGAAAATACAAATGACTAAATTACAACTTGAATTTTTTTAAGATAAAAGAATGAAGAAGAAAATTAAAAAATATAATTTTTTTAAAATAAAAAATTTATCACTTGTTCGTTTCAGAAGCAGTTCACTCTTTTTTTGGAAATTTGGATCTTATATTTATAAGAAGAGAATATTAAAGATCTCCTATTATGTCTTTGTCTCAATAATCTTCAAAAAGAAATTGAATGTCAAAATATATTTTGTATTTTGTCTTTGATTTTAGACTTTTTCAAGTTCAAAATCACCTAATTGCTCATATTATTTAAAGAAAGTATACTCAATACATTTCACATTTGAGCAAATATTTGATAACACTTTAATGAAATTATTAAATTATATTTGAGCTTGTTAATAATCAAAATACATTTTGAGATATCATTGAGTTCACACAAGAGATTTGTCGAGTACAAGAATCCACGATATGTGCATGAGAAGAGTTTGCAAACTTAACAACTTTATATCAAAATCCTATCCTATTTATGAGATATTGGTTTAAGATGATTTTTAAGATATACAAAATATTCTAATTAAGTTTATGTGAATATAATCTACATACAGATATACAGCAAAGATCTAGATTACAAACTATGATCTTTTACTTTCCATAAGTTTAGTTCCTATGGAGTAAAAGACATGGAGAAGAGGTTCTAAGAGTAAATACTTTTATATCTTGATCTTATCAAATCTTCATCAATTTAAATAGTTTTGGAGTTACAAATAACCGTTGAAAACCCTTTATAGCAATTGTCCTTATAGTTTCTTAATGATAAATGAAGGATGATGTGCTTTTACTTGTGTCAGTATCTTTTATCATATATGGTAGTGTACTTGATTACTTGCTATAAATAAGAGCGGAAGCTTTTCTAAATAGTAATGAACATTTTATATGGATGTCTTTTTGAGATTAGTATTTTCGCACATTCACCAGTTTTGCATGTAGATACGCCACTTTTTAATTTAGATATGGAAAGAAGAATGGTGTAGCACGCAGTTATAGAGTGTATAGGTATTTTACGCAACTGTGGTGTCAGGAACAAAAATCGGACGGTCTGATTTTTTGGCATAAAAATCGGACCTTTCGATTTGTATTTAAATAATTAAAAAAAATTAGAATACACAAATCGGACGGTCTGATTAGCTTAGCCAAAGTTCAAATTCTCCCTCTCACACAACTCGGAATGTCCAATTAGAGGACAAATTTTTTTTAACAAAGAAATCGGATAATCCGATTTCTTTCCCCATTGTTTCAGAACAAACTGTCCCACATCCATGTCTAGCACTCATGTTCTCCACATCCACGCACAACACACACTCTCCTGCCATATCGAAAAAAATGAACCTAGATATGCGACAATGAATTTTTGAGATATGCTAGGTAATTCTGAGGAAGCTTGAGTACTTTTAAGATGGTTTGTCACTATAAGAAAATTGTCGAATATCTGCAGATTTACCAAAAAAATCTAACAATAATATATTTATTATTGGATTTAACAGCAGAATAAATTCAACGGTATAAACTCCGTCGATAATTATTTATCGATAGATTTTTTTTGTCCGTCGCTAATTTTGGTGAATATATATTTTCACTTGGAAAAATTCTTGATTTTGTTATCATTGGATTAATTCCTCGATAAATCCGACAGTAAACTTAAATTTTAAATTTTTTTAGAAAAATTTGAATAGTAATACTTCCTTAGACGGTAACATTTTTTTTTACAATCTTAATACCCAAACAACATCACTAAATCACACTTGTATTCTAATAAAAAGAAAAGAAAAGAAAGAACTTTCATTTTATTTATCTCCAACTAAACAAAGCTTCATTTCTCTCATTAGCTCACTTTCTATTAAGTAATAGTATGAACTATATGCAGGAGGGTTAAAATAAAGCATCGTGAATATATATTTTTATTTTGATTTAATTCTTTGTTTTATATCTAATTTATTAATTTTGTGATATTATATTATTATTCATAGACAATTGCTTTTCTACAAATGAAGGAGTTACTAATCAAGTAGTGTTGCAAGATCCAACAGTGACCACATGCAAATATGAAATAAATTGATACTCAATATTAATCACTATAACAACAATATTAACTTATGTCATTTAAAAGAAAAAGAAAGAAAAGCAGCAAGCTCATATTTGTTAATTCATTCAATTTATTTGTCAAAATTAGGTGAATTTTCATTTCTTAAATTTCAAACTAAAATAACTTGAACTTTTTCTAAAACAATATGAATAAAAATAAATTATCAATAATTTATTTAACTCCGCTAGTAAAATAATATCAATTTAACTTTTTTCACACAAATGACATAATTCAATAGCAACAAGAAACTATTCACATATCTTTCCATATCTAAAATTTCAATTATCAATTGAACTAAAAAAAACTAACATATTTAATATTATTACATACCGTTTACCTGAACATATCACAACTCACTAGTATCCTCATCTTTAACATATGGTTCAATATTCAATTCAATAATACCTATACGACATTTAGAAACAGACCCAATGAACTTAACACAAAACTAAATTAAAATAATTTAATAAGCAAATAGTTAAAAAAAATGACAAGAAATTATCTTGTCTAAACAACTCAACAGCAACATTAATATTAGGATGATGAGTTGACTAAAAAACTACAGCACACAAACAACTTACTTAGAATAATTTCATATCAATGAATACGAATACTAAAATAAAATTTATTATGATAATAATAAAGAAAAAACATAAACATTCATTAATAAATCAGAGCCAACTGAAGAAAGTAAAAATGGGGTTAGAATTCAAAAAGGGGTTATGGTTTTTTTATTTAAAATGAAGTAAAAACGAGGATGGAATAGGAAGAGGGATGAGGACAACCTACCTGGAGGAGAGAGGAGAGACGCAACTCCGGCGACAGAAGGTGCAGCAGCGGCAGCGGCACCAATGGCGGCGGAGATAGAGGGAGAAGCTCCGTTTCAGACAACAAACCAGGATTAAGGTGAGTCCATGAAGTCTTTAGAGAAGAATGCACAAGGTTGTCAAACTCACGAGTCTAGGTAAACTCGTGGAGCTAACCTAGACTCGACTCGTAGACTCGACTTGTAGGCTCGTATGAGTTTACTTGTTATACATTTTTTATAATATATATATATATATATATATATATATATATATATATATATATATATATATATATATATATATACTCAGATATAAGCATTCAAACTTAACAATTTCAACATCAAAATACATAATAAATTAACATAATACTACAATTACAAGTTACAACAAGTACTCTAGATCGTACATTTAAATCCTTCACAAGTATGTATCTAGTTCAACATAAAACACACAATCACACAATCAAAATTTCATATAACACAACCAAAAAATAAAAGAAAACAACAAAGCAACAATTAAATGTTCTAATAAAGTCTAAAACTGAAATCCTCTAATATCTTCATCTTCCATGGCATCAACATCATCATCTTCACCATCTTCATCATAAACTTCATTTCTTTCAGGCTCAGGTTCAACACGGCCAACAAAATCATCATCATCATTCACATGTTCATCTTCTTCCTCTATTAAATTTTGTTGTGGATCCCCAATAAACTCATTCTCACCTCCCTCACCCATGTTGAATTCATTACTATTCATACTTGGAATAGCAAATTCATTACTATTTGGATCATCATTAGTATTGTCATTCGTTGGCAAGTGATAATGCTCAACACTTTCAGCAAGATTCTCATTAACATCTTTAGTTATCCACTCATCATCAGAATGCACTGCATCAAATTCAAGTTTTGGAGTTTTTCTAATTTGCTTGCCCTTTAACTTCAAATTATACATCACATATACTAAATTATTCATTTTCTTTTGATGCAACCGATTTCTTCTCTTTGTATGAACCTACAAACATATATACCAATAATTAATAAATATACAAAAATTAAAATGAAAATAAATAAAGAATAGTTCTTAGGATTAAGGAATCACCATTTCAAATGCACTCCAATTACGCTCACAATCAGATGAACTACAAGTTAAGCTTAGAACTCGGATAGCAAACTTCTTTAGTTTTGGACAACTATCTCCATAGAAGTCCCACCACTCAGCAGGTAGTATGATCTTCCTACTACTCTTTGCAGTTTCATTACCAAAGAGGCCTCTAGCATAATGAAAGTCAAGAAGTTGTAGACCAATATTTTTCCTTTCTTCCTGGTTAGGAACCAATTTTTTCAAACAACTATATAGACCAATCTTAATGTCAGCATCATCAACCATGAAATTAGGTTCATAGTGATAATGAGGATTAAGATAATACGCAGTAACATGCAATGGTCTATGTAGTTGGCTTTTCCACCTTCCATCAATAATTTCCCATATAGGTTTATAACTAAAAATAACAATGCAAATGAATAAAAATAAAAAAATTAAATAAATAACTGAATATAATAAGAAAAACATGGTAACATGATATATTGATAATCAAATATTAAAGCTTTCATTAGTCAAGACTCAAGATTACCTCTTTTTAACACAACCAAAGTTAGTCTTGATTGTTTCTTTGGCTTTTCTCATGCCTTCAAAGATGAAACCCATGGCTGATTTTTTATCTAAATCTACCAAGCGAAGGACTGTAATGAGAGGAGCAACAGCCTTGAGGCATATGCCAATATTCTTCCATAGCCTACTATCCAAGGCCATATTTTGGACTCTTATTCCTTCAGGCGTTGATGCAGCCTTAGTTGTCTTCCAAGCATCAGAAGTAAACATAGTCATCAACGGTCCTTTATTATCATGAAGACAAGTGAGAGTCAAATAGGCAGTGGCGAATCTTGTGGCACCTGGCCGAACTAAGTCCTTTCCTTTTGTAAAATTCCTCAACATGCTAATGAGCATACTCCGAGAGTAGATAAAAGTGGTGATTTTTATTCCTTTTTTTATGGTTGTTTCATGCACCTTTAACTTTTTTTCAAAATCCTCCAATATCAAATCAATGCAGTGTGCAGCACATGGTATCCAGTACAAACTTTTTCTAGTCTCCATCAATTTTTTTCCAGCAGCCTTATAATTAGCAGCATTATCTGTAACAATTTGGACTACATTCTCTTCGCCAATAAATTCTATAGCATCTTCTAGCATTTTGATAACTTTATCCGTTATTTTTGATATGTCAGAAGTGTCCAACGAATAAAGAAAAACTACTCCTTTAGGGCTGTTCACCAAGAAATTATAAATACTACGTCTTTTTTTATCAGTCCATTTATCCGACATGATTGAACAACCAGTTCTCTTCCACTCTGCCTTAAACTCGGTAAGCATTTCATCAACATTGGTCACTGCTTTCTTCAATTGGGTTTCTCTTAACTCATGGTAAGAAGGGGGTTTGTTGCCAATTTCATATCTCCCAACCATCTCACAAAACTTTAAAAACTCGGGATTCTTAATAACATTGAAAGGAATAGCACTTGTATAGAAAAATATAGCATATTGTTGATCACATTGTTCCTTTAGATCCTTTTTTATCATTTGATTTATTGTTGATTGAACTTGAGCCCCTTTTCCTTTTGTGACAAAGTTGCGAATATCTTTACCCTTTTGTTGAGAATTATCCTTCTCCTTTTCTGTTTCTTTAGGATAATTTTCATCATCACCAAATCTTCTCTTTTTCAATGATGCTTCTTTAGCCTCCACACAGACTTTCAACATCACAGCCTTAACTTCTTCAGGTACTGAAGCACAAGACTCTGAATCCTCTTTAGTACCGGCAAGATGATGCTTGATTCTATAAATCCCTCCGCTTATAGTCTTTGAGCAATAATTACACTTCACTTTTTTACCATTGCCTTGAACATTAATCCCATGTTTCCATCCTATATCACTTCTATTTTCAGTTGCATTTTTTCTCCTAGAAACAGCAGGTGTAAGTCTATGAATACTAGGAAGAAAAGACCCTATCCCTGAACCAACATTCTTACACATTTTGTATTTTTATCCCTAAAAATCAACAACCCAAATAACAAATTCAGATTCAGATTATCCACTAACTAAATTCAGATTTCAGATTTCAATTGCCAAGTGATCCATTATCAAAGTTGAATTATTTATAACTAACACTAACTAAACTAACACTAACATTTCAGAGTTTCAGTCAGATATTCAGATTCATTAACAAAAAAACCACACATTTTAGTTTTTTTGATACATTACTAACTTATTAAAGCATGAAGCAGCATCAGTTTAATTTTTTTCATCATATCAAATCTCATTAACCAATTCTGTGTATGATTTAAAATAAACTAAAAAATTTTTAAAAAGTTAATATCAGAAGTTCAGAACCAAAATGGCAGAATTCATACCAAATTTGTTTAAAAAAATTACCTTGGAGAACAGGGGCAGAATTGAAGCAGATCGGCAGTGCAGAATAGGGGCGACGAACAGGGGAGACGAACGTAGTGAAGCAGAAGTAGAAGTGGAAGTAGATCGCAGAACAGGGGCGACAGCCGATGAACATAGAACATGGGCGATGAACAGCGTGCCGTGAATCGTCGAATTCTCCAACGTGGGTGGTGGGCTGGTGTCGGCGATGTAGCACGACTCCATGAGGAAAACTAGTTAGGCGAGGAAACAGACGAGGGATCCGTCCAGCCTCTGGCGTGGCGGCGCAGACAACGGTGGATGGTGGCGATGCGGCGAACGTTGGAGAAGAGAGTGAGGGCTTGGTGGAGAGTGAGGGATTGGAGTTTGAGTGTGCGCCGTTTCGAATTAGGGTTAGTTGGTTAGCTGTAGTTGCTCTTTTCTTTTTTTTTTGGGCCCAAAATGACGCCGTTTTGGCGAAAATGGACACCTAATTCAAACTCGCTGACTCGCTCTCAAACTCGCGAGTTTGAGTAATTCTGTCCGAGTCTAGCCGAGTCTACGCAGAAACGAGTTTGTGTCCGAGTTAACTCGATTCCACTACCTAACCTCGTATTTACGAGTTAACTCGCGAGTTTAACAACAATGAGAATGCAGGTAGCCGACGCTAGCAGAGGGTGGCCGGAGGTAGAGAGAGAAGAGAGAAAGAGAGAGGAGAAGGTTAGAGAGAGAGAGAGATAGTGTGTGTTTCGAAAATGAGGGGGGAGGTTTGCATTTTGAATTTAGGACAAGTTTATTATCGGATATACCGGCGAATAAATTCGACGGTAATGTATTGCGTGTCACCAAAACGCAGCGTTCCACTGATTCGGTTTACTGTCAGAAAATTCCGCCAGTAAATCCCACGCTAAATTTTGCGCCTATTTTTTCCGTTTTTTCTCCAATTATTACTGGCAAATTTATCGTCGGAAAAGAAAACCGCCGGTAATAATTTGACCTGACGAATTTGACACCTAAACTGTGAGTAAATCCATCAATAAACCCAACGCTAATGTGTGACGCCAAATCCAACAATAAATTCGACATTATTCAATATTTTTCTTGTAATGTGTTTAATTATTTAGACTTAATTTTTGATATTATATATTTTAATATTTATATATTATTTAAGAATAATGCTTTTAATGGCTGCATTGTACACTTTCAGTAAATATTAGAGAGCATATTAATAAAATTATTAAATTATATTTAAATTTATTAATTATCAACTTTTAATCTAACATATAGTAGAATATAATTAACATAAGTCTCTTAAAAAAATACCAAGTAAACTCCCAAAAAATTACAATGCTAGACTTACAGATTTCTCATGGAGTGAGAATAAAATTAACGAAAGGATGAAACGTGTCTAGTAGATACAACGAGTAAAAGTGAAAAATAAAATTACACAAAGAGAAAAGGATATTAGGTTAGATTAGCGGTATATTCTATGCAAATCACCATAAAATTAGAATTATACAGTTGTTTTTTTTTTAAACGGCAGCTCTAACCGCCGTAAAATAAAAAGATAATGGCCATTATTAATACGACTGCTAATAATTTATTACTATCTTTCGCTTTTGTTGCAGTGATACTATAATTTTTCATGGACCTGTAAATCCAATTTTGTAACATACTTATTTTTCTTCTCTCTCAAACACCTATAATGAGTCCATTACAAAAAATTTTAAAAAAAATTATTTGAATTTTTTAAGAAACTTTTCTTGATTTTTTTAAGAAGTAATTAAGAGCATATAAGTTAACCACAAAAGTTTGGGTTAATTGTCAAATTGGTCTCCAAAAGATCGCGCGATCGTCATTTTCATTCTCAAATGATTTTTTTAATCAAATTAGTCCCCAAAAAATTTAACATAAGTCGCGTTTGTCCTTCCGTTAACTGTTTAACCTACTTTGTTAACGTTATTTCACGTGTACCGTTAAGTGAAACGATGCCGTTTGTGTTAATAGTGGCTTATGCTTAAAACGACGTCGTTTCTTACTTCCTCAGCCCCCATTACTCTTCACTCAAAACAAATGAAACAAACACAGAGAAGAGGAAGAATCGACGATCGTATGAACGGCGGAGGCACCCCTTCATCGGTGATGTTTCACCGACTGCGACTGCACTTGGGCGGCTCGGTCTCTAGGCCACCGTTGCTTGGGAGTCTCGGGCTCGGTCTTCTCCTCCCAGTCAAGAGAAACAAGAGAGAGAAGACGAAGAATCGACGATCATTGAAAGGGTCAGGGGCGGAGCTAGATGAAATATTAGAGGGGGGCCAAAAATATTTACATAATAAAATAAGATTAAAATAAAATTTTAAGGGGGGCTAAACTGAAATTTACATATAATTTACATGTAAAAAATTAAAATTAGGGGGGCGATTGCCCCCCTTTCTTTATAGGTAGCTCCGCCCCTGGAAAGGGTAGAGGTGTTGTCATCGACTAAAATCATGTTTCTTGATAAGTTAGTATTACCCACATGCATTGTTTATGATAATTGATTTGTTTCCCTAGTCTTGTACAAAAGCTTTATACCTGATGAGCATAGCCAAATTGGTCAAATTACTCTGCATATATCCATGGATTAAAATTAATGAGCATAGCCAATTAATTATGGGTAATATTATTTCTTTGGTCATCGCAATCTATCATCACTTAGATTTAAAAAAAAATACCGAATAACAAAGCACAAAAAATAGAAAATAGAGCACACAAATTTTAATCAACTAGTAACAAATTAATCAAATAACAAAGAGAATCAATCAAAATCCTAACATTACCACCAGATACCAGCAAAAAAACCCAACCTGAAACCCATTGAAGGAAACATTGATTATCTTTCTCGCATATGACAATGCTTTTCACGACGGTGTAATGGTAGCCTCTCACGCACAACGAATGCAATCGCACTACTCACTGCGTCGCCGATGATAGCACCGTCTTCTTTTTTTTGACCAGAGTTTCGTCGCCTTCTTTTTTCATTCTTTGAGTGATTAAAGAATAGAGAGTGACTGAGTGAAGCTGTAAATGGAAGGAGATGAAGCTCCACTAAATACTAAACGACGTCGTGTTTGAACCAAAGACTTATAATAATTAAAACGGCATCGTTTTAATGTCACTGTTAGTAATTTAACGATCCACGTGGCCAAATGTTAATGGAATATGTTAATCCATTGAAAGAAGGACCAACCCGATTGATTTTAAATTATTCAGAGACTAATTTGATTAAAAAAATTATTCAAAAATAATTTTAAAAAATAACTTATCTTTCAGAAACCAATTTGACTATTAATCCACAAAGTTTCGAAGAACCCATTTATCTTTTTACTAAAAGATATATAGAATGTTTTCCCCTTCTATATAATAGAAACTTCGAGTATTATTAACATGAAAGTCACACCTCCGTCCAAGTACAAATTAAACTATATGTCGCTTGTAAGCAATAAAACACTACTCATTCATTTAGAAAAGATTGAATACACATATCTTTATGTAATTTCACAAACACAAAAGTAAAAGAAGGGTGAGTTAATAAAATTGAAATTTAATTAAGGAATTTATTTATATAATTTAAAAGAATTGAATCACGTTACCTAACATACATGCCAAGTATGCAGGACAGATGGCTAATATTATTAAAATTATGCACGTAAACTAATTTCATGGCAACTATCCTTCCACATTTTTGAAGAGTAGAGTACTAAGAAGCCTCGAGATGTTTTAATTTTTAAAGATACCCCTCTCTATCTTTCTCTCTCTCTCTCTCAAAATCCACAAGCAATTTGTGATGAAAGCTACGTGTGAGTGTGATGGAACCACACAGCTATCTACAAGCCCTTATTAGTAGCGTGGTTTTTTAATTTGTTTGTCTCAATCATTTGTTATCTAGTGCCACATGATTTTGGAGAAGAATTCTCTTTTAATTTGCACTAATTTTTTTTTTTAAATATTGAGTGGATTTATTCTCCTCTAGTTGGATAAATGCTATTTAATAAATTTCATAATTTATTTATTAGAAAAATGCTCATACGGATAAAAGAAAAAATAAACTAGAGCAATATTATTCTAAAATACATTTCAAATATTTATCATGTGTCAATCTTCGCTAGCCTATCATAAGTGATAAAACAGTAAGTTATATATAAAGTGTATACAAAGAAATTTGAATTTATATATAAAAAATATATAGGAAATATATTAGTTAATTTTAAGTTAATTAATATTAGTTAATTTTTTTTATTTTTTAAGGATTTAAAATTTATAAATCATAATTTAGTATTTAAGTTTAAGAGTTTATAATTTAAAATCTAAAATTTAAAATCAATAAAATTATTTTTTTAAAAAATATTGATATTAGCCGGAAAAAAAGTTTTCTTCCCTTAGTCTTATATATATATATATATATATATATATATATATATATATATATATATATATATATATATATATATATATCACAATTCAATTTAAAATTTGAAATGTACTTGACCTAGGGGTCCCATATGGAATCCTCTTTATACAATTCTTATGTTGGATTAGAATACAATTTTGTTGTGTATTTTGAGCACGTCATGAAACCTATCATCTCAAATTCTCAATCATAAACAAAACATTTTGAAAAGAGAAAAAAAAAAATTAGGAACCCCACCACCACTATCTACCAACTCCAATTAAATAAATAGCCATAATCCCATTTTAGTTGTTGCCTTCCTTTTTGTTCACCTTTCAACATTATTACAATATACGAAAGCTAAGGGAGTTAATTACTCATATAAATATTTATAATTAGAAAAGAAATAATTATAAGCGACTTTGGAGATGAGATAAGAAAAGTAGCAAGAGTGAGGAGGCAATTATCAATGATGTACATGTACTATATATTATTATAAAGTGCTAGATAAGTGAAAGTGACACAAGCTTAAGGAAATTAAAAGAGCATTAATTCACGCTTATCTAAGGAGGGTGTAACTTGTGATTGTGGAATGAAATGGGGGGACAGGTGGCTAATTTCTTGAGAAATGCCAAATGAGTTTTTGTTCAAATTACAATTGTGTCCTCATCACGACATCACCATTATGCATGGCTCTGCTTTTTTCCTTTGGTTTCTAGCTTGGTGAATGGTGACCACTTTCCCTTTGAATAGCCATGGTCCTATCAAGTTTTTGGAATATCTTTGCTCATCAACTTGCTCGCTCATCATCACTTACCTCTCCCTCCTATCAAATCCAAATTGTCATCAAGCTTTAAAAGGAGCAATAAAACCCATCACCTTTTCATTTTCTTGGCTTTTTGTTCCATGCATAAATCTTATCCTTTTCTTACCATTCTTTTCAATTTCATCTGTTTTCTATATTATATGTTTTATACATGAAAAAAAGGAAATAATAGACTAATAATCAAATCAGAGTTTTTGTATTATTTAATTTGAATTTGATTCCTAAAGTGACACAATTTGTGATTAATTGTCAAATATGTCTACCAAGTTTTGAATTTAAATATCGGTAAGATACAACCATCTTTCCACTGAATTAAAATAATGTTAGTATCTGATCCTATTATTTCACCTTTTCTAATGCCTTAAATTTGGTGCAAGAAAGAAAGTTTAAGGAGAAAACGGAAAAGAAAATTGGTCAAAAGACTAAAGAGTTTAACAAGCTAAGAGAAGTCAAAATGGGTAAATATTTTGGCTACAAATGGAGAATTGATCTCTATGCATTAAAAAAAAAACTTGCACACGTTTATATTACATTTAATATGCACTTTAAAAATAATTACTCTAAAAAAAATTATCTCAATGAATATTATAAAGTATAACCTCACGCTATGAAAACTTTGTTAAAGTAACTATACAGAAAAATATATAAAAAATGATTCTATATAATATAAAATCATTTTTTATACGAAATCAATCAAGATGCTGATTAGGAATCTTTATTAATGTTTCAAGGATGATGCATGCATTATTATCTCAAATTAATTAAGACTATAGATGTATTATTATACAATCAATGGAAATAAGCTGAGTAAGCCAATTGACGCTGTTGGTGTTCACATATCACAAGAGATCAAGAGAGTCCTGACAATCCGGGTTTATTATGTCACTTCCATCTTTGTGGGCTTGTGGCCATATACATATATATGGAAAGTCAGACTCCAATACCCTAAATTATTTGTTTTATTCTTTTTAATAAAATCTTGTTTCCTATAATTTTTAATATTTAATTTTGATACGAGTTCAATATATATATATATATATATATATATATATATATTTGGTTATATTTTTGTTTTTTAATTTTAAAATAGAAATAGTATAATACAACATTATTAGAGTGTTACATGTTTAACGTCGTTGTGGAGCAGCTAGATCATAAAATCGGATGATTCGTTTTGTGGGGGTTGAAGGAACCCAATATCGAAAACAACACAAATATTCAACACAAGAACAATATGAAAGCACTCACAACATAATATGTTAGCAACTATGAACAAGCAAATATAGCAAGTAAAGCAATAACAAGAACACATCGAAATTTTAACGTGAAAAACCCCTTCAATGTGAGAGGTAAAAATCACGAGTCATCCAGACCAATAAAATAGCTCCACTATAATCAAATGAAGTACAAGAGAGTCTCAAACAAAGCACAAAAACGTGCATATAACCAGCCAAAACATCAAAGCATCAAAGCTTACAAACGAGAAGCAAGAAGATGAAAAATACCCAAAAATAGAGCTGTTGTTCGAAGCCTATTTCTCCCTTTGCAAACCTCCAATCGAAATCTCCACCGTCCATAATGAAGAAAAAGATGAGAGGAACATGTAGTTTAAATTTTACGCTGATCCAACGGTGAACAAATGAGAAACTACTAGTTGAAATTTACTGCTTTGCATAAAAACGAGAATTCTATTTTTCCCTCTTCTATCTCACTTTGATGGCTACACTCTCTACCTCTCAATGATCCCAAAAATCTGATTAGGATTGTGACATAATCGGGTGCAAAAGAGACACCCCAAAAATTGGGCTTAGGCTTCACAAAAGAGAGAAAAAAGCCCAACAAATCTCCCCCTTCTTAACTAGGTGGAGGCCCTCGCCATTCCGGCGATCAAACAACATGTTTTAAGCTTATCACTTGGCAATGCTTTTGTCATCATATCAGCACCATTATCATCAGTGTGAACTTTCTCAAGTTCCAACAACTTGGAATCTAACACATCCCTTATCCAATGATACCTAACATCAATATGTTTAGATCTTGGATGAAAAGTAGAAATCTTGGCAAGATGAATATCACTTTGACTATCACACAACAATACAAAACGGTCTTGCTTGAAGCCAAGCGCTACAATAAACTTTTTCATCCACAACAACTCTTTACATGTTTCAGTTGCTGCAATAAACTCTGCCTCTGTGGTAGAAAGTGCAACACACTTCTATAACCTTGATTGCAATGAAATAACTCCCCCTGCAAACTTGACCAAATAACCTGGAGTAGACTTTCGAGAATCAATATCTCGTACCATGTTTGCATCAGTAAAGCCAACTAGCAAAGGTTTCTCACCACCAAAACTCAAACTCAAATTAGTTGTACCTTTGAGATATCTCATAATCTATTTAACAGTATTCCAATGTTCTTTACCTGGATTAGAGAGAAAACGACTCACAGTACCAACCGCATGAGCAATGTCTGATCTAGTACACACTATAGCATACATCAAGCTTCCAATAGCTGAGGCATAAGGAATTTCATCCATTACTTGTTTCTCCTCATCAGTGGTTGGACACTGCTTGGTGCTCAACTTAAAATGAGGAGCAAAAGAACTATCAACACATTTGGCATCATTCATGCTAAACCTTTGAAGCACCTTCTTTATGTACTTCTCCTGTGACAAATAAAGCTTCTTAGAATCTCTATAACGAGTAATAGTCATACCCAAAATCTGTTTGGTAGGACCCAAGTCCTTCATAGCAAAGAACTTGCTCAACTGTTTCTTCAACTCATTAATCCTCAAAGCATTCTTGCCCACAATCAAAATATCATCCACATAAAGCAAAAGAATGATAACATCACCATCAAAAAATTTTTGCATAAATACACAATGACCTGAAGTTGTTTTACGGTAACCATGCTCCCCCATAACAGATTCAAACTTCTTGTACCACTGTCTTAGAACTTGCTTTAACCCATAAAGACTCTTCTTAAACTTTCACACAAAATCTTCATTTCCTTTAACAACAAAGCCCTCCGGTTGTTCCATGTAGATTTTCTTGTCCAAATCACCATGAAGAAAAGTTGTCTTCACATCTATTTGCTCAATCTCTAGATCAAGAGACACTGCTAATCCAAGCACAACACGAATAGATGACATCTTCACAACAGGAGAAAAGATCTCCTCATAATCAACACCTTTTCTTTGGCTAAAGCCTCTAACAACCAATCTAGCTTTATAACGAGGCTTAGAATTGTGTTCTTCATTCTTGATTCTGAATACCCATTTGTTCTTCAAAACTCGCATATCCTTTGGTAGCTTCACCAACTCATAGGTATCATTCTCAAGCAAGGACTTCATTTCTTCTTGCATAGCTTCAAGCCATTGAGCTTTGCTTTCATCTTCAACAGCATCTTCAAAGCATTCAGGTTCTCCTCCATCAGTCAACAAAATAAACTCATATGGAGAATACCTTGACAAAGGTTTCCTCTCTCTTGTAGACCTTCTGAGTGCATTTGCAAAGATTTTCAAAGCTGGTTGTTCATCTGGATCATCATCACCAACTTTATCAAGTATCGAATCAACTGTTCCATCTTTACTTGCACCTGTATCATGCTCATTATTTTGAGCTTCAACTCTACCATGTTCTACCACAGGCATAGAGGGAGTAATATCCAAGACAGAAAAATCATCACTAGGCTGAACCATTGGCTTCTCCGCATTATCAACATCCTTCAATGTTTGGTCTTCAACAAAGACGACATCTCTACACCGAATCATCTTCTTGCTAACATGATCATAAAACCTGTAACCAAACTCATCCATGCCATAGCCAATAAAAATACACTGCCTTGTCTTTACATCAAGTTTGGATCTATCATCTTTGGGAATATAAACAAAGGCTTTACATCCAAAGACTCTTAAATGATCATAAGAAACATCTTTACCTGACCATACCTTCTCTGACACTTTAAATTGCAAGGAAACACATGGTATCTGGTTCAAGACATGAACAACAGTGCTCAAAGCTTCACCCCAAAAAGATTTTTCCAATCCAAACTGTGACAATAAGTACCTAACTCTTTCAACCAATGTTCTATTCATCTTTTCAGCCAAGCCATTCAACTGAGGAGTCTTCGGAGGAGTCTTCTGATGTTTTATACCATGCTCTTTACAATAAGAATCAAATAGACCTGAGTACTCACCACCATTGTCAGTACGAATACATTTCAACTTCTTCCCAGTTTCTCTTTCAACATAAGCTTGAAATTGCTTGAACACATTCAAAACTTGATCTTTGGTCTTCAAAGTGTAAACATATAATTTTCTAGAATGGTCATCAATAAAGGTTACAAAATAGATAGACCCTCCAAGTGTTTTTATCTTCATCGGCCCACATACATCAGAATGCACCAAGTCAAGTATTTCTGGCTTCCTTAAATGTGGATGGCTCTTAAAAGAAATCCTGTTTTATTTTCCAGCAAAGCAATGGTTGCACTTTTACAAAGCAACCTTGCAACAAGATAAAAAATTCCTCTTGGATAACATATTCATGCCTTTGTCACTCATATGACATAATCTCTTATGCCATAAATCGGTTTTATCAACAAACTCAGCAGCATTAACATCTTTCACAATCTTCGCTTGAGTTAAATAAAGAGTAGAGTGTCGTGTACCTCTAGCAACAACTATGAAACTCTTGGTGAGCTTCCAACTATCACGAGAGAATGAACTATCTAAGTTTTCATCACATAATTTACCAACAGAAAGTAAGTTCAACCGAATATCTGGAACATGCTTCACACGCTTCAAAGTCAACTTGGTACCATTGGAGGTTTCTAAGCAAATCTGTCCAACACCGACATATTTTGAAACACCTTGAAGAGCCATTTTCACATCACCAAAATCACCAGGAGTATAAGATGTAAACAAATTTCTCCTAGATGTAACATGAATAGAAGCACCATTATCAATCACCCAACTAATGCTATTATCAATAAGGTTAACAGATTCAAACTCCTCACAGATTTAAACTCCTCAACAAGAATAAAATCATCATGAGTTACATTAACCTTGTCTTTATTGCTACCATCATCTTTATTTTTGCTCTTGTCTTTACTTGTCTTGACTTTCTCCTTCTTTGGCTGCCAACAAAATTTTTTCACATGTCCTTTTTGACCACAATGATGACACTCAATATTTTTATACTTTTTCTCGAGACTTGCTTCTGCTTTGATCTCTACTTTTAGGATCTCGACTTTTGTTTCTTCCCCTAGACTCAGAAACAAGAATATCTGAATGTGTAGTCAATGTACCTTGTGACTTTCTTCTCATTTCTTCATTGAAAACACTGCTCTTGGCAAGATCCATAGAGATTACACCATCAGGAGCAGAATTGGACAATGACATTCTAAGAATTTTCCACGAGTCTGGTAAGGAGCCAAGAAGTAACAATCCTTGAACCTCTTCATCAAGCTTGATACCCATGGAAGATACTAATTCATTATTTCTTGGAAGTTATTCAAGTGATCTATTATTGATGTCCCATCTGTATATTTCAAAGCCAACAACTGCTTGATAAAAAATATCTTGTTATTCTCAGTTTTTCGAGCATACAACTGTTCAAGTTTAATCCAAAGGGTCTGAACATGCGTCTCTCCAATAATATGGTTCAACACATTATTGTTAACCCACTGCCTAATATATCCACAAACTTGTCTATAAAATAAAGTCCAATCATCATCAGATTTATCATTAGGCTTTTCTATACCAAAAACTGGTTGATGAAAATTTTGACATAAAGCAAATCTTCTATTTTGGACTTTCACAAATCATAATTAGAACCATTAAGAGTGATCATCCTACTAGTATTAGTATTAGCTTCCATTATTCACAATCACAAGCCCAGAAAAATACCAACAAGCTCTGATGCTAGTATGAAATAATCCAGCAGTAGAAACAACACAAATATTCAACGCAAGAACAATATGGAAGCACTTACAATACAATATGACAGCATCTATGAACAAGCAAATATAGCAAGTAAAGCAATAACAAGAACACACCGAGATTTTAACGTGGAAAACCCCCTCAATATGAGAGATAAAAACCACGAGTAGTCCAGACCAATGAAATAACTCTATTATAATAAAATGAGGTACAAAAGAGTCTCAAATAAAGCACAAAAATGTGTATATAACCATTCAAAACATCAAAGCACCAAAGCTTACAAATGAGAAGCAAGAAGATGAAAAGTACCCAAAAATAAAGCTGCTGTTTGAAGCCTATTTCTCCCTCTGCAAACCTCCAATTAAAATCTCCACCATCCATAATGAAGAACAAGATGAGAGGAATACGCAGTTTAAATTTCACGCTGATCCAACGGTGAACGAATGAGAAACTGCTATTTAAAATTTACTGCTTTGCATAAAACAAAAATTCTATTTTTTTCTCTTCTATCTCACTTTGATGGCTACACTCTCTACCTCTCAATGATCCCAAAAATCTTATTAGAGTTGTGACACAATAGGTGCAAAATAGACACTACAAAAATTGGGCTTAAGCCTCACAAAAGAGAGAAAAAAGTCCAACAGGAACAAAACAGACGGTCCAATTGGGATACACAAATCGGACGGTCTAATTTATATACCAACGCCACCTGTTGTGCATGCAACCACCAAGCTACCTCTCACTCTCTCCTGACTCTTTTATTCGCTGATTCACTCTTTTACTCACCACACTTTACTTTTTCCTTCACACATTCGCAATAATAAAAAAAATTCTCTCTCCCTCCATTAACTCCTTCCTAGTGAAGCTCCAGCACTTGTAAAACAAAGAAGAATAATAGCAAAAAGATCCAAAAAAATAGATGTTGATCGTCCTAAACTTTATATTATTAATTATCTTGGTCATCCTAATTATGTAAGTAATTATTTTTTAGTTTTATGAATTAAAAGAAATTAATAGTAATAATGTTATAGATTTAGATATTGTTGACATAAATTTAGATATTAAAAAATATATTATTTAGTGTATTTAATAATTATTATTAACATATTAGTTTGGATATATTTAAATTGTATTAATTATGGTTAGAAACTAAATAAATACAATTATGAGATTTTTAAAAAATAAATTTAACATATATTTAAATTGTATTACTTGTTGTTAGAAACTAAATATAATTATGAGATATTTTTAAATTTAATTAATTAATTAATTATTGTTATATTATACAATTAACGCCGGTTATTATAATTAAGTTTTTAAATTTATGGATATGATAATTATAATTATAATAATAAATATATAATAATTAGTTAAGTAAATAACCAATTAGTCGTACTGTTAATGAATGTTAGTGTTAATTTAATAAATTAATTGTTATTATTATTAGTGAATTAGTGTTATTTATTATTATAATAATAATATTAGTATTAATGAAATTAAAAATCTTTTAATATTTTTGGATATAAAATTAATTATTTAAGTCATCAATTATTATTATAACAATAATACTATTAGCCTTGTATGTGTGTGCGAAGAGATGTCAATAGAATAAAAATATTTTGGGATATATCTTTGTTATTTTTAATAATAATATTAGTGTTATTATTTTATTTTATTTTTTGGATAAATAATGGTAGTTTGTTAATTATAATTAAATTATCTTAATGATAATAAATAATTCTATTTTTAAGGTTATGGATTGTGATAAAATAATTAAATATACATTGATTAATAAAATTTTAATTATTTAGTGTTTATAGATGACTCTATTTGATGTATTGTTTGACTATGTTTTGTAGGATTTACGAATGTTGACGTATAACCACCTATTGTTGCCAGATTTGTACAATTCTATTGTGGAAGAGAATTTACGATTTATCATGTTTTTCAGATTAGAGTAATCCAATATCAGTAGATTGGAGTAATCCAATGTTAGTCAGCGATAGTAACTGATCGAGAGATGGCACCTGGACATACCTATGTTTCACCTTCTATTTCGTGAGTGTGTTGTAACATTGGAAGATGTGGCTGTAATTCTTAGTCTTCTGACAAATAGTCTGCCGATGACAAGAGTGACCATGAGTATTTACGATGCCTTAGAGGCTGAATACTTCTACCAGTTTGGGGTTGCACCTAGAAAGACAGATTGTAGAGAAAACTTCATAAAGTTGACATGGTTTCGAAATCTAAAAGATCGTTTAGTTTGGCATTCTTAGTGGGCTTAGAGAGTTGCAACATAACTTGTGGAGGCTGGGCCAGGGGTGTGCAAAACGCCACTCCATGGCGTGCAAAACGCCACTTGCTTTCTTCCTTGGGAGGTGCCATAATTGGCATTTGGAACGCCCTTTAGGTGTCGTGTGAAATGCCACACCCTGGATGTCTCTGGAGCTCCCTCTTATTGGCATGTGACACACCCTTGTTGCGACGTATGGCATGCCCAATATAACACCCCAATTCTCCACAGAATTATTCTCGGAAATTCTGTGATGAGAAATTCGATAAATATCTGAGAATCATCTCATCATAAAATCGTGGTTAACAAAATACTGGATCAACGATGCCAAAAATTTGATACAGATTTTTCAAACCACAAACTACTGGCAAGTGCACCGGATCGTATCAAGTAATACCACGGGAGTAGATTATCGTTCCCATGAGAATTAACGGATTTAGCAAACAATGGTCAATCGATTATTGTAGTCAGACAGTCAAAATTAAGGGTTTCCAAAAACAATTTCATAAAAATACAGTAAATTGAATAAAAGCAAGTTGTAAGTGATTGAGAGATAAATATGATTCAAAAGAGTTAATGTTTTAGAGATGTTGAAACTTCCAAAAAAATATTTTTTTTTTACTCTCCACCTTGATCAAGCAATGATGTTTTTATGGCAAATCATAAGTAATTAAACTCCAATTCTTCGGTAATTCAATTTCTCTAATCTTAATCCGTTATTAATTCCTTGATTAACTAATTATGACAAGAGCTTCAGAATGTCCACTGATTTAAAAATCACACAATTCTCAAGAACCAAACTTAGTTGATTTGATGACACTTACCAAGTCCAAATTCAAAACTTAAGAACCATGAGAAGAAGTCTTCAAGCTTAATTCAATTTATTAACTTTTTCAAGATATTAACAGAACTCAAGTAAGAAGAGAATTATTTTCCAACACATTCAAATCCTTGGTATGAAGAACAAAAACTTATTCTTAAGAAAACATCAATGCATTAATTTAGATAGAAAAGCTATAATATTAATCTATAGGAAACAGAACTCCTAACCTTAACCTAGGAGATTAGTGACTCATGCTTTAAAAACAAAAACAAGGAATCAAAAAGGGCAAAAGGAATAACGGTCCTTTTTAGAGTGTTTCTAAGAACTTTATATACTAAACCTCAAAGCAAAACTTAATCATTAAATTCAAACTTAAATTAAAAAACAAAAACAAATCAAATCTAATCTTCCGCATTAAGTCTTCAGCTTTATGTCTTCTCTTTAAGGCTTTAGTGGTCCCAAGTTTGGCATTCTTAGTGGGGCTAGAGAGTTGCAACATGACTTGTGGAGGCTGGGCCAGGGGCGTGATGGCGTGCAAAACACCACTTCCTTTCTTCCTTAATCATTCATCAAAACCACGGCATATTAACTTCATTCATTAACCACTTCCCTTTCACACTTTTCATCACATTTACCTCTTTCTTCACTTCCAAGTTACCTTAAATTCCTAAATTCTGCTATCTACCAAACTAACTAGTAGAATCTAAGATTAACAAGACAAAAATAGGAGGTTTAGGGTTCATAATTATGTTTAAAACAGAAAAACATAAGTGCTGAAAAACAGGGCGTGTGCATACGCACACACCTATGCGTGCGCACAACTCAACAAGAAAGCAGAACGTGTGCGTACGCACGAATGCGTGCGTGCGCACAAATCACTTAGTGTGCATGCGCCTCATCTGTGCTAGCGCCACCAATAGAAGACTCATCCTAGCATGCGCACAGGGGCGTGCGTACGCACACTTTATGAAAAATGCTAGGTGTGCGTGCGCATAGAAGCGTGCGTACGCACAATTTAAATTTTGCCTTTGTTGGGTGCGTGCGCACAGACCGGTGCGTGGGCACACACCAGAAAAACTGGTTCTGCTGCAACATTTAAAATTTCAGTTTTTTACCCCAAATTTCTGGCATCCATAATTTTCTCTACAAAATTCGGTTTTTCGCAAACTTTATACCGATTTCAAGCTTATCAAACACCCTTTAATTTTAAACAAACCTCATTTGCATTCAAAATTTGAGGAGCAAGTTATGGACTTTCAAAGTTCATTAAAATTCACTTTTTACCAAATAACACCCCAAATCTTATTTTTGCCAAAACCATATTTTTCCCTCCAAGAACTCATTTCCAGCCAACCTAATATACCACAAACCAACATATTACTATACATACTCATATCATCAAATCATTACCAACAAGTCCCAAAACATACCATGTTTCTACTTTGCCATAATCATGATTCCTTCATCCATCATCATCATACTAATATACATATACATACATATTCAATCAACAACCAAATCTCAAAAAGCATCACCTACTAACCATATTCTTCAACTTAAATTCATATCCCCTTATCCATTAACCTCATAAAACTCATCATTTAAAACATGTAACCATTTCAACTTATCCTATAATGCTCTAGCCTAAGTTTTCACAAAACCTTATATGTTAAATGCGCAAAACCTAAATCATACCTTGGCCGCTTTTCATATATTATCCAAAGCCAAATACAGCCCCAAAAGTCCAAGAATTACCAAAGCATTGACAACAATCCTCCACCAAGCCTCAATTGTCCAAAATCAAGTTCCAATATGTGCATAAACACCTAAGTTCACATATCCATACACTAATTTAATACCCAATACCCAAATTCAAGAAATTAAATAGGATTCTTGAATCTTCACCTTATCCAAGCGTCACACAAGCAAGGGCGGATGTTTTCCTCAAGTTAATTTGAGCCTAAACATCAAAATTGAATAATTTTCAACATTATAGCTCATGAATTTTGAAACTGAGAATGAAGGAATTGAGGAAGAAAATATGACTTCCTCACCTTAAATGTTCTGGGTTTTGTAGAGCTCGACGACGCGAATACGTGATCGCAAACGGATCGTCAATCGGAGCTCCGGATCAAAAGTTACGTGGATTTGAGTATATGAGTGAGGGTTTGGAGCTTTCAAGGTTCTTCCCCCTTTCCTAGAGGTTTCTAGCTTGAAAATAAGGATGAAGGGAGAAGGGGGCTGTGTTTTTTCATGTATGGCTTGGTTGGATTGGGCTTTGGGCCTATTTTGGGCCCAGTTCGTCTGGTTCGGCCCGTTTGGCCCAATCTTGGACCAAATTCTTTGAAATTAGTGTCAAAATTTTTATTTTAATTGGCTCTATCCTATTTTACTATCAAATTTGCATTTCTAATTTTCTTTATTAAAATTTAATTTATTGACTAATTATTCGCTAATTTAACGGGGTTTACATCCTACCCACCTAATTAGGAATTTTTCCCCCAAAATTCAAGTTCAGTAACCTAAAATAGGCGCATTGATCATTTTTCTTCTCGGGTTCAAGTTCTCGGGTGTGTTCTCCCATTCCAATTCGTAGTTCGTATTAATATCATAAACAGTTTAATACATCTTGGTTTTAATCCTTTAATCTTACTTGCGCACCGATCTTTATTTTGTTAAAGCAACATTTAAGAATGCGTAACTAGTTTCTCTTGAGGAGGTTCAAAAACTGTTTCTGTTCTCAAGTGTCTAAACTGTAATGCTCTTTAAGGTATGGAAGAATATTAAAGGACCGACATTCTTAACGGTTATGATTAGGGGTTATACGTGATGCTAACTCTAGCTTGAAAAGATAATAAGCCCAGAAGTGATTGAGTTACTGGAAAGGTGTTGCTGTAAAATAAAGGGATACTCTATATGGTGGGTACAGTAAGTTCTAAAGATTAACAAGATATACAAGAAGGAGTTAAGGTGCATTCTCAGAGAAGAATTGAAATTCAAGTTGGTTGAGGAGAAGATATAGCGCACCAAATTAAACAAACCTTAGCTGATGTCAACGGATTACCAGTTTACAAAAGAGAGCAATTCCACTCGTGGCGAGTTTCTAAGATTCATGGATTTACATTATCATGACAAGACAAAGTTGGATTCATTTGGAAGGAGCAAGGTTCGTGCAAGTTAGGGATAGGATTAGGAGCTGATCCATTCATTATTTAAGAAGAAGTTTGGGTTAGAATTCTATTGTAAGCTATAAAAAGGAGGTTAAATCGACTCAGAAGGATTCATTAACGTGCTCTCCAGTCCAATTGGTATCTCATATTGGGAATACTTGATTGAACGGGTCTCATCCTCTATTTTATAATCCTTCAAGCTTCTGAGTAGTTCCATCAATTCTGGTATTTCATTCACACGGTGTACCTCATTGCATCTATTTAGTCACGAACGATACGATCGGCGAGGATTAAGGCTTTAAATTCCCTAGTAATGTCACAAGTTCGTTTCGCGTCCAAAGGTCTTGCTCTGAGAAATCTACGTCTCTCTGGTTACAGGTAGGATTCATACACTAATATAGGCTCGAGTTGGTTTTCAAAGAGATATTAAATTTGAAAGATGAATGAATAGTATGAATAGTGTTCATGAGAAATCAGAAAGAGTTTTATATAAGGTTGATCAGAGTTGTATCAAAATAATAGAATGCTCAAGAAGGGAAATCCAGGTGCATCTCAAGAAAGGAATCTGGACAAAAAATATTTGATAGTATGGATAGGGCATACTGAATCAAGTAATTTTCAGTTGAGCTTGAGAGTTACAAAGTTATGAAGAGAGCACCCAACCTTCAGCAATTTCCAAGGCTCAAGATCATTTGTCTATACCAAAATAAGCTCAGACTCACCTCTGGATGGACAAATTCAAATACAAATATGTGCACGTAAGGGGGTTAGAATTTTAGGGGATAAACCATTTGTTGTTCGAGGGAAAAAGGAATCCAAAACAAAATTCCATTACAGGTTATACAAGAAAAGCTAGATCGAGTCACGAAGATTTGCCGGTACCATCCTTCTCGCATACAGTCTACTACTATGTTCTTCCCTTTCTACTAACAAAATGGGTGTTCTCCATAAGGTAGCACTCGGTCAAACAGATTTTTCTTTCATTACTCCCTTTAACCAAGTCCTAAGTTCAACACTAAGCTTGTCACTTCTAATCTTACATCCTCATCCCTGTCGCCAGCTGTAAATAAATGCAGTGTTTCAAGATCACATATTACAATTTAAATTTCTAGTTATCAATTTTTTTCAATTACCTCCATCTTGCTAATTCGGTCGTCCCCCATTTTGAGTTTTTCCCTGCGGACAGTTCCTAGATACGTGCCCTGGTAGACCACACTTGTAACATACGCCCAAGCCAATACGGCACGGATTATTCGGATGATAACGGCCACACTTTTGACATGTCAGCTTCTCCGAAGTATCCCTTGTTTGTTTTCTTCCACCATCCCCATGGTGATCATCATCCATTCCAACCAGGTTCCGACCATGAGGAAATGGTTGAGCATATCCTCTTTGCTTGAATCCTCGACCCCTTGGTACCAAATTCTGGTGGTGGTTTCTTCGGTGGAATTCCTGGTTATCGTTCTTCGCCACGGCTACGTTTCTCACACATTCTTCAGCTATTCGGCTCTTGTTCACAAGTTTGGAAAATACCCTGATCTCCATACGTGCAACGAAGCTTAGAATATCACTCCGAAGGCCTCCCTCATATTTGATACACTTCCACTCAGCAAAGTCCTCAAGAGCTCCCTGACAAATGCGTGAAAAACGGCACAATTCTTCAAATTTGCTTGTGTACTCAGTAATGGTCATCTGGCCCTGTTTCAGCTGAAGCAGTTCAAGTTCCTTACCATTCCTGACTGAGCTGGGAAAGTACTTCTTGTAAAATTTGATTCGGAATAACTCCCCAGAGATTACAACCCCATCAGGCTGTAGAATACGCCTCATGCCCTGCCACCAATGCTGAGCCTCACCTTGCAGCTGGTAGGTTCCAAACTCAACCCACCGTTCATCAGGAACCTGCTAAGCATGTAATGCTTGCTCAATAGCTTGTATCTAGTTATCCGCATCGGTAGGGTTTGAAGTTCCTCTGAAGGTCAGAGGATGAACCTTTAGAAAGGAGAAAAGTATCATAGAACCATTATCGCCGTTATTGCCATTATTTCCATTATTTATTTGGTTTCCCAGGGCTTCGGCTGTCGCTTGCATCGCCGCGGCCATATTCCCTAGAGCGGCCATGAAGTCTACAGGGTTAGGAGGATTGTTCCCTGTTGCTTCAGGCATAGCATTGCCTATTCTGCCTCTACCTCGCCCGCGTCCGCGTCCGTGAGTCAACATTTGGTCCCTATACACACCAAACAAGTGATATCAAGTTGATCAGTCTTAATATCACAAGTCTAGTGTTTTAAGTTCCCAATGCATGCTCATGAACGTTTATGCCACATATATAAGTTAGATATCCTAATAGCACATAGACACATATACAGAGAATGCACAGAAGCATAATCAATCCGTCCTCATGCTCTATAGGAACGAACTGCTATGATACCATAATGTAACACCCTACCATACTTAATCTTATGCTTAAGTCATAAGACTGAGATAGTAAGGCATTACGACCTCTAAAAATAAGTATATATATATATATATATATATATATAATAATAATAATAATAGAGAAAGAGATACTTAACTAGGAGCCTTGAAAAACAGGTAAAACAAACTCGCAAAATTCAAAAGCGCAACCCTCAGAAAACGTAGTTACTTGCGTGAGAAGAAAACTAAAGTTCAATAACATATATACAGATGATACGAGTAGAGGGCCAAGAACACAGCATAACTAGCTCCTGACTCAGCCTGCGAAGCCAAAGTATTCTTACATATAAGAGGAGAAACTATGCATATATATTGGTGCACGAAATTGTGATCTCAACAGCGCCAAAAAAACTTGGTACGCACGATTGTAATCTCAACTCCTTTTCATAACTCTGCACAACTAACCAGCAAGTGCACTGGGTCGTCCAAGTAATAAACCTTACGTGAGTAAGGGTCGATCCCACGGAGATTGTCGGCTTGAAGCAAGCTATGGTCATCCTTATAAATCTCAGTCAGGCGGATTCAAATGGCTATGAGATTTTGATAATTAAAATGTAATTAAAACAGAAAATAAGATAGAGATACTTATGTAATTCATTGGTGAGAATTTCAGATAAGCGTATGGAGATGCTTTGCTCCTTCTGAATCTCTGCTTTCCTACTGCCTTCATTCAATCATTCATACTCCTTTCTATGGCAAACTGTATGTTGGGGGATCACCGTTGTCAATGGCTACCGTCTGTCCTCTCAGTGAAAATGGTCCAAATGCGCTGTTACCGCACGGCTAATCATCTGTCGGTTCTCACTCATGTTGGAATAGGATCCATTGATCCTTTTGCGTCTGTCACTACGCCCAACACTCACGAGTTTGAAGCTCGTCACAGTCATCCCATCCCAGATCCTACTCGGAATACCACAGACAAGGTTTAGACTTTCCGGATCTCAAGAATGCTGCCAATTGATTCTAGCCTATACCACGAAGACTCTGATCTCACGGAATGGAGGGCTCTGTTGTTAGGAGAGGAAACCATGCGTCATGAACCAGGAGGCCAAGAGATACACACTCAAGCTTTTGCAAATAGAACGGAGGTGGTTGTCAGGCACGCGTTCATAGGTGAGAATGATGATGAGTGTCACGGATCATCACATTCATCAGGTTGAAGTACGAATGAATATCTTAGAATAAGAAGTAGGTGTGAATTGAATAGAAGAACAATAGTAATTGCATTAATTCATGAAGAACAGCAAAGCTCTACACCTTAATCTATGAGGTGTAGAAACTCCACCATTGAAAATACATAAGAATAAGGTCTAGGCATGGCCGAATGGCCAGCCTCCAAACATGTACAATATGATCTATGATAGCATGAAACTGATCAAGGATATAAAATAAATCACTAAAAGTAGTTTTTATACTAAACTAGTAGCTAGGGTTATAGAAAATAAGTAACTAAGTGCAGGTAGTGCAAAAATCCACTTCCGGGACCCACTTGGTGTGTGCTTGGGCTGAGCATTGAAGCTTTCATGTGTAGAGACTCTTCTTGGAGTTAAACGCTAGCTTTGGTGCCAGTTTGGGCGTTTAACTCCAGCTTTTATGCCAGTTCTGGTGTTTAACGCCAAAATAGGGTAGAAAGTTAGCGTTTAAATGCCAGTTTGCGTTATCAAAACGGGGGCAAAGTATAGACTATTATATATTTCTGGAAAGCCCAGAATGTCTACTTTCCAACGCAATTGAGAGCGTGCCAATTGGATTTCTGTAGCTGCAGAAAATCTATTTCAAGTGCAGGGAGGTCAGAATCCAACAACATCTGCAGTCCTTTTTCAGCCTCTGAATCAGATTTTTGCTCAGGTCCCTCAATTCCAGCCAGAAAATACCTAAAATCACAGAAAAACACACAAACTCATAGTAAAGTCCAAAAATATTATTTTTATTTAAAAACTAATAAAAATATAATAAAAATTAACTAAAACATACTAAAAACTACCTAAAAACAATGCCAAAAAAGTGTATAAATTATCCGCTCATCACAACACCAAACTTAAATTGTTGCTTGTCCCCAAGCAACTAAAAATAAAGTAGAATAAAAAGAAGAGAATATACAATAAATTCCGAAAACATCTATGAAGATCAGTCTTAATTAGATGAGCGGGGCTTTTAACTTTTTGCTTCTGAACACTTTTGGCATCTCACTTTATCCTTTGAAGTTCAGAATAATTGGCATCTATAGGAACTCAGAATTCAGATAGTGTTATTGATTCTCTTAGTTCAGTATGTTGATTCTTGAACACATCTACTTTATGAGTATTGGCCGTGGCCCTAAGTATTTTGTTTTCCAGTATTACCACCGGATACATAAATGCCACAGAGACATAACTGGGTGAACCTTTTCAGATTGTGACTCAGTTTTGCTAGAGTCCCCAATTAGAGGTGTCCAGAGCTCTTAAGCACACTCTTTTTTGCTTTGGAGCACGAATTTAACCGCTCAGTCTCAAGCTTTTCATTTGACACCTTCACGCCACAAGCACATGGTTAGGGACAACTTGGTTTAGCTGCTTAGGCCAAGATTTTATTCCTTTGGGCCCTCCTATCTATTAATGCTCAAAGCCTTGGATCCTTTTTACCATTGCCTTTTGGTTTAAAGGGTTATTGGCTTTTTGCTCTTGTTTTTTCTTTTTCTTTCTCTTTTTTTTTGCCATTTTTTTCTTTTTTTTTCGCAAGCTTCTGTTCTTCACTACTTTTTCTTGCTTCAAGAATCAATTTTATGATTTTTCAGATTATCAATAACATTTCTCTTTTTCCATTATTCTTTCAAGAGCCAACAATTTTAACATTCATAAACAACAAATTCAAAAATATGCACTGTTCAAGTATTCATTCAGAAAACAAAAAGTATTGCCACCACATCAAAATAATTAAACTAATTTCAAGATATAATTCGAAATCATGCATTTCTAGTTCTTTTGCAATTAAATTTTTTTTTTATTTAAGAAAGGTGAAGGATTCATAGGACATTCATAGCTTTAAGACATAGACACTAGACACTAATGATCATGTAAATAAAGACACAAATATAAACAAATATAAAGCATAGAGAACGAAAAACAGGAAAATAAAAAACAAGAAAATTAAAGAACGGGTCCATCTTAGTGATGGTGGCGTCTTCTTCCTCTTGAAGAACCAATGGTGCTCTTGAGCTCCTCTATGTCTCTTCCTTGCCTTTGTTGCTCCTCCCTCATGACTCTTTGGTCTTCTCTAATTTCATGGAGGAGGATGGAATGCTCTTGGTGCTCCACGTTTAGTTGTCCCATGTTGGAACTTAATTCTCTTAGGGAGGTGTTAATTTGCTCCCAATAGTTTTGTGGAGGAAAGTACATCCCTTGAGGCATCTCAGGGATTTCATAATGAGGAATTTCCTCATGCTCTTGTTGAGGTCCATGAGTGGGCTCTCTTGTTTGCTCCATCCTCTTCTTCTAATCTCATGTCGGATGACGATCGGGATTTCCTGTCGGTGAAGAATTTTCACAAATATAATCGCGTTGTAAGTATAGCATCTAAACCAACAGAAAATCCTTTCGTACAAAAGTTTTGGTTGTCACAAGTAACAAACTCCTAAATAAATTGATAACCGAAGTATTTAAACCTCGGGTCGGCTTCTCAAAGAATTGCAGGGAGGTATGATTTATTATTAGTTATGGAAAAGATAGAATTTTGGGTTTTTAAAATAAGGAACAGGTAATTTAAATAACAAGAAAAATAAGTTAATAATTATATATAAAAAAGGAAAAGAACTCTTGGCAAGGTATGAGAATTTGGAAGTCCTATCCTAGTTATCCTTATCGATGGTGATGAGAATTGAGTTCTAATCCCACTTAGTTAACCTTTACTAAATCAAAGGAAAGTCAAGTAGACTAATTAGTTTGATCCTCAGGTCCTAGCCAATTCCTAAGAAAGGACTAGAGTTATTGGAATTCAATTCAATTAGCAAATATAACAATTATCAATCACGATGAGTTTGATAACTCAAGAGTCTCCAATTAATCAATTAAAGCCAAGAATATAAAAAGCTAAATAAGAATCATAAATCTGAAATACCTCAATTTATATTAAATAAAGAAAATCAATCTAAACATAAAGAGTTCATAAGCCAATTTGGTGACATAAGTCAGATACAAATAAAAGAATTAGAATAAATAAAAATATAAAAGAAATATTGAACCTGATAAAGAGTTGAAATCCTAAATCCTTTAAGAGGAATCCTAATCCTAAAACCTAAGAGAGAGGAGAGAGCCTCTCTCTCTCTAAAACTACATCTAAATTATGAAAAGTGAATTCTGGAATGTATGATCTGTCCTCCTTGAATAGATGCATTCCCTCACTTTATAACCTCTAATCTGTGTTTTCTGGACTCGGATCTGGGCCAAAAGGGTTTCAGAAATCGCTGGGGGCATTTTCTGCAGTTTCTGCACGTGGCATCTCTCACGCGTCCGCGTAGGTCACGCGGTCGCGTCATCTGGAGTTCTGCTCTTCCACGCAGTCGCGTCGGTCGCGCGTACACGTCATTTGTGTTCTGCTCAAGGCACGCTTCCGCGTCAGTCACGCGTTCGCGTCGCTGCCTTTTCGCGCTAGGCATGCGGCCGCGTCGTCCATGCGTTCGCGTCGCTGCCTTTTTCTCCAAAACTTCATTTTTGTGCTTTCCGTCCATTTTTGTATGTTTCCTTTCTGTCCTCTAAGCCATTCCTGGCTTAGGAGATCTGAAAATACTTAACACACAAATCACGGCATCGAATGGTAACAAAGGGTAATAATAAAAATAAATAAATATTTTTAAAGCATAAGAAACATGTTTTTCACATATATCACATAATAAGGAAGGGAAAGTAAAACCATGCAATTTACATGAATAAGTGGGTGAAGGATTGAATAAATCGCTTAAATTGAGCATAAAATACATCATAAAATATGGGTTTATCAACCTCCCCACACTTAAACAATAGCATGTCCTCATGCTAAATCCAAGAGAAAGGGTAAAGTTAGAATGGTGGAATCTCATGCAATGCATTCTATTCTAAATGCAAGCTACCTAAATGAGTCATGCAATTCTAGTTATTATTCACTTGTATATAAAGCTTACATGTAGTTAAATTAATTCATATCCTCAAGGAATCATATATGCATAGCCAAACCCTAGATAATGTTAAAGCACTTTTACAATTGAGATGGGTAAAAGTATTTCACAAACTTGCAAGACAATTAACAATTAAGCAGAGATATATGGTGATGAGCTATTGAACCCTCACTGGATTTTGTGTTTACTCTCTAGTCACTCAGTGTTTATTGGGTTAATCACTCCATTCTTTTTCTATCCTTGCTTTCTCAAACTTTGTTCTTCATCTAACCAATCAACAATTATGGAATACATACATACAGAAATTATGAGGTCTTTTTCAAGGTTGTAATGGGGCCAAGGTAAAGGTAAGGGTATATTTATAAGGCTAAGTGATCTAACAAAGTGAATCCTTGATTAGTCTAAGATCTCACCTAACATACATACTTCATATAATTTAAAGTTCCTCAACCTATTTACCCAAATTTTCCACTTTGTATTACAAGCTCATGCATTAAATTTAATTCTGAAATTTTGTCTCATGTGCATTGATTCTTTTTTATTTTACAATTGGAGAATTTTTGTATCCCCTTATTTAAGTACTGAAAATATAATTTTTTTTATGCACATGGTAATTTAGTTATTTTGATTTCACATGAGCATGCTTTCCAAATTTCTGAAATAACTTATTCATTTTAAATCCCTACTTTGTTTCTATCATCCCATGTTCCCATAAAATTCCCCACACTTAAATTGTACACAATATCTATCTTAAGCTAACCAAGGATTCAACTTGGGATTTTTATTTTGTTTTTCTGCTTAAGGCTAGTAATGTGGTTATAGAACAAGAGGGGATTAAAAAGCTCAAGGGGGCTAACAAGGATGATGTAAAAGGTAGGCTAAATTGGGATAAGTGAGGAAAAATTCAAATGATGGCCTCAATCATCTCTTGGTATGTATCTATATTCTATATTGGATATATAGATTAAAACAAAAAAAGAACACCAGAATAAAAAAGAAGGGCAAAACACACAGGAATGAAATTTATGGTTTGAATGTAACCATACAATTAAGCTCAAAACTCACAGGCTGTGTGTTCTCTAGCTTAGAAATCATATATCAGTTATGTATGTCATGCAAGTAGAAATCAAGAGTTTCCATTCAACTCAATGTAAATCTTAGGGTGGCCCTTAAAATCTTAGTGTTCCTCCTTGAAGAAATGTTGTTAACTAACTAACATGTAATGCTATATATACAAGGTGTGTGGATGTTTGATTATGTTAAAGTCTCTAGTTTACTTCTTTTTATTTTCAATTAAATCAAACTATTATATGCTAAAAGGGTAAACTATACTAACGAATCCACATATTCTATAACTAATAAGTTTAGAATTGCAAACTAAACTAAATGTCTAAGATATAAACTAAAGTGCAAAATGCGGAAATAAAGTAAAAATACAGCAAAAGAACAATGTGCAAGTACTGAAAAATAAAAATAATAATAAAAATAAAAATACAGAAAAATAAACAAAATAAGATAGAAGAGTCTGTAGTGGTTCACCAAAAAGATAAGCCAGAGATGGCTACCTTCCCACACTTAAAATATAGCATCGTCCTCGATCCTCACTCAAGCTGGGTGTGAAGAAGTGTCATCACCGGAAGGATGTACTGCTGGTGTCTCTGTGGTAGGCTGAATATCCGCAGGCTAGATAAGTGTAGGAAGATCTGTCTGCTGCAGTGGAGGTGCTGACTGTAGAAAAATCTCCGGGTCTGCGACCTGGATCTAGTGTGGCTCCTCATGCTATGGTGCAGCCTACTCTGGTCCTGCCTGCTCACCTCTCTCTGTGCATGTGTCTCCTCCTCATGCTCGTCCGCCTCCTCCTCAGATGTCTCTGATGGTGTGTCAGGCTCAGAGGGAATGTCATGGTGACCAGTGCGGAGCAACAACTTTAAATGCTCATAGCGTCGCTTGTTGCGATGCTCAGATCTCTCATATCGCCGCTGGTTGCGGCGCTCCATCTGATCTAGCTGCTGAAATAGGCGGTGCACGAGGTGGTAAATGGGCTCTAAGGCTGGTGGAGGTACAGTGGTGGTAGCTGGTGCAGCAGTGGATGAAGAAGGGGTAGCTGAAGGTGTGGCTGCCTCATCAGAAGCGGTGAAGAATGGGGGTCTGTAACCTAAATCCTGAAACTTCCTGCTGTGAGGGATAATCTTCTTGTAGTCTGCAGCAGGTGGCTTCTCATCAGCAAGCTCCCAAGGCACGTCACCTCGACGGCCGAGCTAGGTGATCAGATAAGGGAAAGGGAGAGTGCCTCTGACATGGACCCTGGCCATATAATACCGGATGAAACGTGGAAGATACATGTCCTTACCCTCCATCACACACCAAATGAGGGTGATCATAGCAGCGGGCAACTCTGTCTCATGAGTGCTTGGCATCACATAGTTGTTCAGAATCTGGTGCCAGAGCCGAGCCTCATCATTCAGATAAATCAGCTTAATTCCCTTAGGCATCACTGTGTTCTTTCCCATGACCCATGGGACAGTAGGATCAAGGGCTATTCTTTGCTTGACAGCATCCCAGTCAAATCTCATAAATCTCATATCCTCTTCAGCCTTTTGGTAGCCGTCAGGCTGATCTGATTTAGGCTGAAGGTGGAGGATGTCCTCAATAGCTTCCTCAGTAACCAAAATCTGTTTCCCTCTGAGGTGCACTGCATCCAGGAAAGTCATGAAACAGTTACAGTAAAATTCTCTGACCCAGGAAGTATTGACCTCTGTCAAGTTTCGTTCCAAGAAGAATCAGCCTCTATGTTTTATCTGTTCGGAGGTGTACTGCTGTAGTTCGTCTGGAATTTTTAGAGTTCTTTCCAGGTACAGGTTCCTGGAAGTGGCAAACACTGGGTACTTCAGCCCACAATATTTGTTTGCAAATTTTACCGGGTCAGCTACAGGTACCAACTGGTCAGCCTTTTCCTGCGCGGTAAAGTTCTTTTCCCACCAGGAATCATCATGCAAAATGTCGAGGATGGTCATAGAGGATTCGTCTCTTTTCCTTTTGCCAGTGGTTGATTTGCCTTTTCCTTTGCGCTGAGGGTCAGACATCCTGAAAAGCAGAAATTCTAGGATATAATTGAAGAACAAAAGCAGAAAAACAAGTAGGCAAATAGAATAATAGCAATGGAAGCACAGAGTGGCAAAAGAGCAAGAAAAGAATTAAATGAGTTAAAAATGTGCATTTTGGATTGTATTCGAGTGAAAAAGTCTGAAAATAAAAGTACACTCCAAAATATATGATGAGTAAAATTCAAGTAAATTAGGAAAAACAAGGATCATGCCCTGAGTTAGAAAGTTAAAGTAGTCAGGTAAAAAGGGAAGTCAGAAAGTTAAAATGGTTAGTAGGTAAAAAGGAGGTTAGAAAGTGGAAAGCAGTGAGTTAGGAAAAAGAAAGTTAAAGTAAGTGGCATGATAATGGTTTCCTAGTTAACAATAAATTCACAAATTTGAAGAACAGTCAACTCGTATTCAAGCAAGGATATCAGGTTATTGATAATAATTCAGATAGATACGAGAATAGCAAAAATTAAAATGAAATCATCAATAATGCAAGTTACTAGCCAAGGAATCGAAAAGGAAGAAGAATGCTAGACCGTGCATTCATGCATTGGTTGGTTGTAGCCAAGTAGTGCAAAATTCAAAAGTGCCAAAACCAATACATGAATGAGAAAAATGAAACAATTTGCAGAAAATTGGGCAGCATTTCGGCTAAAATTGGATGTTCCCGGGTAATAAACAGCAAGAAAAACAGTTCATATGAGATTAAAAAATGCTGCAAGGATTCACAAACAATAGGAGTAGTAAAGAATAGTCTTAATAGCAGCATGAAACATGAAAGAACAGCATATGAACAGTATTAACATCACAGCCAGATCAAAATTGTAGAATAGGTAAAACAGGTAACAAGAACGGCACAATTATCAGGCCTAAATCCACTAACCACATCCTAGCTATCTAACCACCTAGAATCCACTACTAACATGCATCTCTAACTATCCTAAATTGAACAGAATTTGAAAAATATGCAACTAACTACGGATGATAGAGAAATCGGTGTTCGGCGGAACATGGTATGTGTATGAACAGAGGTGAGGGCAGAGAGATGGTGGTGGTGACGTGGCGGCGCTGAGAGGGAGCACGGCGGCGCGGTGGTGGAGCAGGGGCGGGGTGGAGGCAGGGGTTTAGTTAGGGGTAAAGGGGGTGATGGAAAGAAGGTTGGGGCGAGGGTTGTGGCGGTGGTGGGAGACGGCGGTCTGAGGTTGGCCGGGGGGGGGGGGGACAGTGGCGGAGAGATGGTTAGGAGGGGAGGGAGGAGAAGAGAGAGTGCAGAGGGGGTGGAGGGAAATGGTTGCGCGAGGGGTAGGGTTTCGCGTGGGTTGGGGTTAGTGATTTTGTATCCACGCGAACGCATGGAGCACACGATCGCGTGACTAGGGTGAAATGGGTTTGATGCGGTCACGTGATTGACGCAATCGCGTAGGTTGGGTAAAAGGTGAGTGACGCGGACGCGTGAGGCACGCGAACGCGTTGCTGTGAATTGTGCTAAACGCACGGTTTCAGCGTCGTTTTGGCGCAACTCTCTATTTCCATTTAGGGGGCCAAAATATCCATGCGACGCAGACGCGTCGCTCACGCTTTCGCGTGGGATGTGCGTAATGCTAGTGACGTGGTCGCGTCAGGGACGCAAACGCGTGGACCGTTTTGTGCTAAACACACACTAGCCGCGCGATTCCAGCCCAACTTTCTGGGCGTTGGATCTTTACGCCGATTTTCATTTCATGCCCACGCGTGGCCTGCGCGCTCGCGTGGCGTGAAATTTTTTTTTATGCAATTATGCAGCATGCAATATGCAGTGCTAATGTAGATGCTATGAATACTTCCAGGTTCAATGAAAATAAAATAAAAACAAACAACACGAAATAAAATTGAAAAAAGAAACGATCATACCATGGTGGGTTGTCTCCCACCTAGCACTTTTAGTTAAAGTTCTTAAGTTGGACATTTGATGAGCTTCCTGTTATGGTGGCTTGTGCTTAAATTCATCCAGAAATCTCCACCAATGTTTGGAATGCCAACAGCCTCCGGGGTTCCAAACTAGGCATGTAAAGCTTTTGAGCAGCTTCAAACAGATTCTCAGGCTCCTGAGGTGACAAATGTCAGAATAGATTCCAGGATCCCAAACTTTGCTTTTAAATCCAACTTTGTCTTGATCTATATTCTTCCATCTGGGCGGTTTAGAAATTGTATTCTCACCAAGATGACCAAACGCCTTCTGAGACCCATTCAATTGAACTTGATACCAATCCTTGCACTTTGAATTGAAGCGTGGAACCTTATTAAATCTTGCACACCAGCTCTGAGTACGAGCCATTTCCCTCTTACTCTTAAAGCCGCAGAGAGCTCTAAGCTGGCCATCTGTTTCAAGCAAACCATATTCAAGTGGAAAAGTAAAGATAAAGGTCAAGGATTGTACCCACTTGAAGCTTGTATTAGGTGGTAATGGCCTTGGGGTAGGTGTTTTCAGTAGTTCTGTAAGCTCTACTCCCTTGTATTCTTCTGTGAATTCCTCAACTTCTTTGCGAAATTCTTCAACTACAACTGCGTCTTGATCAAAGTCTTCTATATCTTCCTCGTCACTCAAGTCATAAGTTGGAGGTTGAGAGAAATCTACCTCGACATCATCTTCGTATTCACTTGGATAAGGTTCTTCAGGCTCAAGGAGTTTAGTTGCGGATGCAAGTTCGTGACTAGGAGAGCTTGATTCATGATCATCACTGCCTATGGAATCAACTTCTTGGTCTGTTCTGTCCAATTTTTCACAAGAGATATGCTTTGGAGGTTGTGCACTATCCTCCTTGGCATCAAATTCGAACTTCTCGGCGGAATCCTTCACAGTTCTCGATTCCCATGGAGGTTCAGCATCTCCTAAATCTTCAACCACTTCTTCCTTTACAACTATTATGGCTTCCTCCACTTGTTCTAATACAAAGCCATGCTCCTCATTGTCCACCGAAGTTTCTAGTGTCTCCTTCATGCTTCGCTCTTCTTTTGATTCCCCACATGTAGCCATGGGAGTACTTTGAGTGCTCAGATGTTGGGAAGCTAATTTATTTACTACCTCGGTTAAGGCAGTAGTGAGTTCTCGTACGTCCCTTTACATCTTCACTTGTCCTTGAAGAAGAACACGAAGGGTGTCATCCATTGGAGATTGGGGTGGATATGAGGATTCATTATTTTGGAGGAACGGTTCATCATAAGAATGTAGTGGTTCTTGGGAGTGATTGGATTGGAGTCGGGTTGGATATGGATTAGGGTTGTAGGGAGGTGTTTGGTTGTAGGGAGCTCATGAGTATGGTGGTTCAAAGCGATGTTGAGAGGGTGGTTCAATAGCACAGGATGGGACTTGTTGGTAACTACAAGGAGATCCACCATATCTATTGCCTTAGCATGCATTGTAGAATGGTCGTCGCCTGTGGTACTGTGGAGGGTGTTGTTGCCTAAAGGGTGGATCAAGTCCTCGTGGCTCCATCCATCTTTGACTGTTCCGACCTTGATGCATGTTCCTGCTATAGCTTCCATTCCCTTCAACAATATTAGAACCAAACTCAAAGCGAGAGGGGTGAGAATTCATAGTGAATAATTAAAAATAAAAACAAATAAACAGGTAAAAGAAAATATTTACAATAACCAATAATAAGGCACACGTTTGCAATTCCCCGCGCAACGGCGCCATTTTTGACGATTGGGATTTCCTGTCGGTGAAGAATTTTAACAAATATAATCGCGTTGTAAGTATAGCTTCTAGACCAACAGAAAATCCTTTCGTACAAAAGTTTTGGTTGTCACAAGTAACAAACTCCTAAATAAATTGATAACCGAAGTATTTAAACATCGGGTCGTCTTCTCAAGGAATTGCAGGGAGGTATGATTTATTATTGGTTATGAAAAAGATAGAATTTTGGGTTTTTAAAATAAGGAACAGGTAATTTAAATAACAAGAAAAATAAATTAATAATTATATATAAAAAAAGGAAAAGAACTCTTGGCAAGGTATGAGAATTTGGAAGTCCTATCCTAGTTATCCTTATCGATGGTGATGAGAATTGAGTTCTAATCCCACTTAGGTAACCTTTACTAAAGCAAAGGAAAGTCAAGTAGACTAATTAGTTTGATCCTCAGGTCCTAGCCAATTCCTAAGAAAGGACTAGAGTTATTGGAATTCAATTCAATTAGCAAAAATAACAATTATCAATCACGATGAGTTTGATAACTCAAGAGTCTCCAATTAATCAATTAAAGCCAAGAATATAAAAAGCTAAATAAGAATCATAAATCTGAAATACCTCAATTTATATTATATAAAGAAAATCAATCTAAACATAAAGAGTTCATAAGCCAATTTGGTGACATAAGTCAGATACGAATAAAAGCATTAGAATAAATAAAAATATAAAAGGAATATTGAACCTGATAAAGAGTTGAAATCCTAAATTATTTAAGAGGAATCCTAATCCTAAAACCTAAGAGAGAGGAGAGAGCCTCTCTCTCTCTAAAACTACATCTAAATTATGAAAAGTGAATTCTGGAATGTATGATCTATCCTCCTTGAATGGATGCATTCCCCCACTTTATAACCTCTAATCTGTGTTTTCTGGACTTGGATCTGGGCCAAAAGGGTTTCAGAAATCGCTGGGGGCGTTTTCTGCAGTTTCTGCATGTGGCGTCTGTCACACGTCCGCGTAGGTCACGCGGTCGTGTCATCTGGAGTTCTGCTCTTCCACACGGTCGTGTCGGTCACGCATACGCGTCATTTACGTTCTGCTCAAGGTACGCGTCCGCGTCAGTCACGCGTTCGCGTCGCTGCGTTTTTGCGCTAGGCACGTGGCCGCGTCGTCCATGCGTTCGCGTCGCTGCCTTTTTCTCCAAAACTCCATTTTTGTGCTTTCCTTCCATTTTTGTATGTTTCCTTTCTGTCCTCTAAGCCATTCCTGCCTTAGGAGATCTGAAAATACTTAACACACAAATCACGGCATCGAATGGTAACAAAGGGTAATAATAAAAATAAATAAATATTTTTAAAGCATAAGAAACATGTTTTTCACATATATCACATAATAAGGAAGGGAAAGTAAAACCATGTAATTTACATGAATAAGTGGGTGAAGGATTGAATAAATTGCTTAAATTGAGCACAAAATACATCATAAAATATGGGTTTATCATCGGATCTCTGGATACTCACTCCTTTTGAGCATGAAAGGGACCTTAGGGATCACCTTCTTCTTGGCCACAACTTCATAGAAGTGGTCTTGATGGACCTTTGAGATAAATCTCTCCATCTCCCATGACTCGGAGGTGAAAGCTTTTGCCTTCTCTTTCCTCTTTCTAGAGGTTTCTCCGACCTTAGGTGCCATATATGGTTATGGAAAAACAGAAAAGCAATGCTTTTATCACACCAAACTTAAAAGGTTTGCTCGTCCTCGAGCAAAGAAGAAAGAATGAAGGAGAAGAAGAAGAAAATGAAGGAGATAGAGGGAGAGGGTGAATTCGGCCAAGGGGGTATAAGGTGTTTGTGATGTGTGAATTTGAAGGAGTGATGAGGGGTATATATAGAAGTGGGGGGAGGGTTAGCTTCGTGTATTTGGGGTTGGGTATAGGAGGGGAAGAGAGTTTTGAATTTGAAGGTAGGTGGTGTTTTGGGGAAAAGTGAATGAGGTGATTGGTGAAGGGTATTTGGGAAGAGATATGGAGGTGATTGGTAAAGGGTATTTGGGGAAGAGTGTTATGAAAAGGTGTGAAGAAGAGAAAGTGAGTTGAGGTTGGTGGGGATCCTGTGGGGTCCACAGATCCTGAGGGGTCAAGGACTTAGCATCCCTACTCCATTTAGGCGTGTAAAACACCCTTAGAGTGCAATTCTGGCGTTAAACGCCAGGTTGCTGCTTGTTTCTGGCGTTTAACTCCAGCTTTTCTCCCCTTCTTGGCGTTTAACGCCAACTTGGTGCCCTGTTCTGGCGTTAAACGCCAGTCTGGTGCCTATTTCTGGCGTTAAACGCCCAGAATGGTGCCAGACTGGGCATTTAACGCCCATTCTGCTACTCTTACTGGCGTTTAAACGCCAGTAAGCTCTTCCTCTAGGGTGAGCTATTTTTAATGCTGTTTTTCATTCTATTTTTTTATTTTTCAGTTGTTTTTGTGACTTCACATGATCATCAACCTAAAGAAAACATCAAATGACAATGGAAAATAAATAGATATAATTAAATAACATTGGGCTGCCTCTCAATAAGTGCTTCTTTAATGTCAATAGCTTGACAGTGAGCTCTCATGGAGCCTCACAGATAATCAGAGCAGGGTTGGGGCCTCTCAACACCAAACTTAGAGTTTGGTTGTGGTCTCTCAACACCAAACTTAGAGTTTGGTTGTGGCCTCCCAACACCAAACTTAGAGTTTGAATGTGGGGGTTTTGTTTCACTCTGTATTGAGAGAAGCTTTCCATGCTTCCTCTCCATGGTTACAGAAGGAGAACCTTGAGTTTTGAATACAAGGTAGTCCTTATTCAACTGAAGGACCAACTCTCCTCTGTCAACATCAATCACAGCTTTTGCTGTGGCTAAGAAGGGTCTGACAAGGATGATGGATTCATCCTCATCCTTCCCAGTGTCTAGGATTATGAAATCAACAAGGATGTAAAGGCCTTCAACCTTCACTAGCACGTCCTCTACTAGTCCATAAGCCTGTTTCATTGATTTGTCTGCCATCTCTAGTGAGATTTTTGCAGCTTGTACCTCAAAGATTCCCAGTTTCTCCATTACAGAGAGTGGCATGAGGTTGATCCCTGACCCCAGGTCACACAAAGCCTTCTCACAGGTCATGGTGCCTATGGTACAAGGTATGAAGAATTTTTTGGGATCCGGTTTCTTCTGAGGTAATGTCTGCCTCATTAATGCATTCAGTTCATTGGTGAACAAGGGGGTTCATCCTCCCAAGTCTCATTACCAAATAACTTGGCATTCAGCTTCATGATTGCTCCTAGATACTTAGCAACTTGCTCTTCAGTGATGTCTTCATCATCTTCAGAGGAAGAATATTCATCAGAGCTCATGAATGGCAGAAGGAAGTTCAATGGAATCTCTATGGTCTCTGTATGAGCCTCAGATTCCTTTGGTTGCTCAAAGGAAAACTCCTTTCTGTCCAGAGGACGTCCCCTGAGGCTTTTTTCACTGGGACTCACGTCCTCCTCACTCTCTCCAGGTTCGGCCATGTTGGTCATGGTTATGGCCTTGCACTCTCTCTTAGGATTTTCTTCTATATTGCTTGGGAGAGTACTGAGAGGAGTTTCAGTAATCTTCTTACTCAGCTGACCCACATGTGCCTCCAAATTTCTAATGGAGGACCTTGTTTCATTCATGAAACTTAGTGTGGTCTTGGATAGATCAGCGACTATGGTTGCCATGCCAGAATGGCTCTGTTCAGGATTCTCTGTCTGTTGCTGAGAAGATAATGGAAAAAGCTTGCTATTGCTAAACCTATTTCTTCCACCATTATTGTTGAAGCCTTGTTGAGGCTTCTGTTGGTCCTTCTATGAGAAATTTGGATGATTTCTCCATGAAGAATTATAGGTGTTTCCATAGGGTTCTCCCATGTAATTCACCTCTGCCATTGCAGGGTTCTCAGGATCATAAGCTTCTTCTTCAGAAGATGCTTCTTTAGTACTGTTGGATGCAGCTTGCAATCCATTCAGACTCTGAGAAATCATATTGACTTGCTGAGTCAATATTTTGTTCTGAGCCAATATGACATTCAGAGTATCAATTTTAAGAACTCCCTTCTTCTGAGGCGTCCCATTGTTTACAGGACTCCTCTCAGAGGTGTACATGAACTGGTTATTTGCAACCATTTCAATGAGTTCCTGAGCTTCTGCAGGGGTTTTCAGATGAAGAAATCCTCCTGCAGAATGGTCCAATGACATTTTTTACAACTCAGACAGAGCATCATAGAATATACATATGATGCTCCATTCTGGAAGCATGTCAGAATGACACCTTTTGATCAATTGCTTATATCTTTCCCAAGCTTCATAGAGGGACTCACCTTCCTTCTGTCTGAAGGTTTGGATTTCCACTCTAAGTTTGCTCATCTTTTGAGGTGGAAAGAATTTGGCCAGGAAAGCACTGACCAACTTTTCCCAAGAGTTCAGGCTTTCCTGAGGTTGTGAATCCAACCATGTTCTAGCTTTGTCTCTTACAGCAAAAGGGAAAAGCATAAGCCTGTAGACCTCGGGATCAACTCTATTGGTTTTGACAGTGTCACAGATTTGCAAGAATTCAGTTAAGAACTGATGGGGATCTTCCAATGGAAGTCCATGAAACTTGCAATTCTGTTGCATTAGAGAAACTAATTGAGGCTTAAGCTCAAAGTTGTTTGCTTCAATGGCAGGGATTGAGATGCTTCTTCCATAGAAGTTAGAAGAGGGTGCAATAAAGTCACCAAGCATCTTCCTTGCATCTCCACCATTGTTATTGGGTTCGGCCATGTCTCCTTTTTCAAAAATTTCTGTCAGGTCCTCTCCAGAGGGTTGTGCTTTAGCTTCTCTTAGTTTCCTCTTAAGAGTCCTTTCAGGTTCAGGATCAGCTTCAATAAGAATGTCTTTATCCCTGTTCCTGCTCATATGAAAAAGAAGAGAACAGAAAAGAAGAGGAATCCTCTATGTCACAGTATAGAGATTCCTTTATGTGAGTAGAAGAATGAGAAGAGAAAAAATTCGAACACAGAGAGGGAGAGAGGGTTCGAATTTTTAAGAAGAAGAGAAGTGTTAGTGATTAAATAAATAAATAGAAAGAGATGAGAGAGAGAGAAGAATTCGAATTTAAATTAAAATAAAAGGAAAATATTTTTATTTTTATTTTAATTATTGGTTAGTATTAGAAAATTAAAAAGAGAAATGAAATAAAATTTAAAAACTAAATAAATTACTTAATTAAAAAGATTTTTGAAAAAGTGGTTAGTGATTTTCGAAAATTAGAAAGAGAAAAGTAGTTAGGTGGTTTTGAAAAAGATATGATTGAAATAGAAAACTTTCAAAATCAAACAAAAAGTCAAGTAGTTAATTGAAAAAGATTTGAAAATCAATTTTGAAAAGATAAGAAGTTAGAAAGATTTTGAAATTAAGTTTTGAAAAAGATATGATTGAAATCTATTTTTGAAAAAGATTTGAAAAAAGAAATTTAAAAAGATTTGATTTTTGAAATTAAAGTTAATTACTTGACTAACAAGAAACAAAAAGATATTATTCTAAAATTTAAAGATTGAACATTTCTTACTAGGCAAGTAATAACTTAAAATTTTGAATCAATCACATTAATTGTTAATTGTTAGTAAATATTTTGGAAAATATGAAATAAAAATAAGAAAAATATTTTGAAAATCAATTTTTAAAATTTTCGAAAAAAAATGAAAGAAAAATGAAAAATATTTGATTTTTGAAAAGGTTTTGAAAAGATAGGATTTTTAAATTGAAAATTTGACTTGACTCATAAGAAATAACTAGATTTTAAAATTTTTTTTGACTAAGTCAATCCAAATTTTCGAAATTTATGAGAAGAATAAGGGAAGGATATTTTTTTTATTTTTGAATTTTTAATGAGGAGAGAGAAAAACATCAAAATGACTCAAAACATGAAAATTCAAGATCAAAACACATGATGCATGCAAGAACACTTTGAATGTCAAGATGAACACCAAGAATACTTTGAATGTCAAGATGAATACCAAGAACTTATTTTTGAAAAATTTTTAAGAAAAGACACACATCCAAGACACCAAACTTAGAAATTTTCAATGTTTAGATATTAACAAATTGAAAATGCATATGAAAAATAAGAAAAGACACAAAACATGAAAATGCAAAGATCAAACAAAGAAAATCATCAAGAACAACTTGAAGATTATGAAGGACACATGCATGAAATTTCGAAAATTTTTTTAGGAAATTAAAAAGATGCAATTGACACCAAACTTAAAAATTGACACTGGACTCAAATAAGAAACACAAAATTCTTTTTGGTTTTATGATTTTATAAATTTTTTTTGGGTATTTTTCGAAAATTATTTTGGAAGAAAGAAAATAAATAAATTCAAAATGTTTAATAAGAATTCCAGGAATTATGCAATGTTAGTCTAAAGCTCCGGTCCAGGAATTGGACATGACTTACTAGCCAGCCAAGCTTTCAGTAAAAGTTTCGGTCCAAAACACTAGACATGGCCAATGGCCAGCCAAGCTTTAGCAGATCATTACATTCAACAGCAAGATTGATAGAAATCAACAAGCTCTTGTGATGATAAGTTGAAACCTCGGTTCAAAAAATTAGACATGGCTTCACAGCCAGCCAGACTTCAACAAATCATCATGAAACTCTAGAATTCATTCTTAAGAATTTTGAAGACATAGAATAATTTATTTATTAAATATTTTTTTTGAAAATTTTTCGAAAATAAAAAGCTTTAAAAAATAAAATAAAATTACCTAATCTGAGCAACAAGATGAACCATTAGTTGTCGAAACTCGAACAATCCCCGGCAACGGCGCCAAAAACTTGGTGCACGAAATTGTGATCTCAACGGCGCCAAAAAAACTTGGTACGCACGATTGTAATCTCAAGTCCTTTTCACAACTCCGCACAACTAACCAGCAAGTGCACTAGGTCATCCAGGTAATAAACCTTACGTGAGTAAGGGTCGATCCCACGGAGATTGTCGGCTTGAATCAAGCTATGGTCATCCTTGTAAATCTCAGTCAGGTGGATTCAAATGGATATGAGGTTTTGATAATTAAAATGTAATTAAAACAGAAAATAAGATAGAGATACTTATGTAATTCATTGGTGAGAACTTCAGATAAGCGTATGGAGATGCTTTGCTCCTTCTGAATCTCTGCTTTCCTACTGCCTTCATTCAATCATTCATACTCCTTTCTATGGCAAGCTGTATGTTGGGGGATCACCGTTGTCAATGGCTACCGTCCGTCCTCTCAGTGAAAATGGTCCAAATGCGCTGTCACCGCACGGCTAATCATTTGTCGGTTCTCACTCATGTTGGAATAGGATCCATTGATCCTTTTGCGTTTGTCACTATGCCCAATACTCGCAAGTGTGAAGCTCATCACAATCATCCCATCCCAAATCCTACTCGGAATACCACAGACAAGGTTTAGACTTTTCGGATCTCAAGAATGCTGCCAATTGATTCTAGCCTATACCACGAAGACTCTGATCTCACAGAATGGAGGGCTCTCTTTTTAGGAGAGGCAACCATGCATCGTGAACCAAGAGGCCAAGAGATACACACTCAAGCTTTTGCAGATAGAACGGAGGTGGTTGTCAAGCACGCGTTCATAGGTGAGAATGATGATGAGTGTCACGGATCATCACATTCATCAAGTTGAAGTGCGAATGAATATCTTGGAATAATAAGTAGGCGTGAATTGAATAGAAGAACAATAGTAATTGCATTAATTCATGAAGAACAGCAGAGCTCCACACCTTAATCTATGGGGTGTAGAAACTCCACCGTTGAAAATACATAAGAACAAGGTCTAGGCATGGCCGAATGGCCAGCCTCCAAACGTGTACAATATGATCTATGATAGCATAAAACTGATCAAGGATATAAAATAAATCACTAAAAGTAGTTTTTATACTAAACTAGTAGCTAGGGTTACATAAAATAAGTAACTAAGTGCAGGTAGTGCAGAAATCCACTTCCGGGGCCCACTTGGTGTGTACTTAGGCTGAGCATTGAAGCTTTCATGTGTAGAGACTCTTCTTGGAGTTAAACGCCAGCTTTGGTGCCAGTTTGGGCATTTAACTCCAGCTTTTATGCCAGTTTTGGCGTTTAACTCCTGAATAGGGTATAAAGTTGGCGTTTAAATGCTAGTTTGTGTTATCAAAACGCGGGCAAAGTATAGACTATTATATATTGATGGAAAGCCCAAGATGTCTACTTCCCAACACAATTGAGAGTGCGCCAATTGGGTTTCTATAGCTCCAGAAAATCTATTTCGAGTGTAGGAAGGTCAGAATCCAACAGCATCTGCAGTTCTTTTTCAGCCTCTGAATCAGATTTTTCCTCAGGTCCCTCAATTTCAGCCAGAAAATACCTGAAATCACAGAAAAATACACAAACTCATAGTAAAGTCCAGAAATGTGATTTTTATTTAAAAACTAATAAAAATATAATAAAAATTAACTAAAACATACTAAAAACTACCTAAAAATAATGCCAAAAAGCGTATAAATTATCCGCTCATCATATATACATTAAAATAACAAAAGGAGACCCCAAAGTAAACCACTTCACCGCAGAACCTCCAGACGCCTATCGAGGAGCCGCTCTTCCTGCATCTAAAAACAACAACACAGTATGGGATGAGAACCGGAGGTTCTCAGTATGGTAAAGGTGCCACGCATATAATAAATAAGGTCCTGGGAATGCCAGAGGCAATCCTAGAACTCCATCATACAATTATAAAACTTAATTTCTAAGCAGAAGCCATAAAAGGAAAGGGTAGGTAATCTAAGCCTTCCTAAACTTTTTCACCTTCAAACCTATCATAAACACCAAACCATTCCACCCTTCCTCCGACCCTCCATCATCCATGAATCAACAGAGACAAACAAACAGGTAGTTTTACACACAAGTAGGAAACAGATAATGCAAATAACACATATAGCAGTTAGCAGGGTATATATTCAGTTAGGCAATCCCAAATAATGCATAGCAGACCAAACAAATCAAATGCACATGATGCATGCCTATCCTATGGCTGATGATATCATCTGTCAGTTATATAGCCAACCCGACATGTCCTGGTAGCTAACCATGGACTGAAACACCCATGCGGAGCAAGTGGGTTTGAGCTACAACCCCCCTACTACTACCCGCTTAATCCAGAGCCAGTGGAATAACCACTACTACGGCTACTACCCAGGCGGGTGTTTAAAAGCTCAACCTGGAGCAAGTGGAAGATCCACTACTACTGCTACTACCCAGGCGTCACAAACATATATTTACTCAATTTAAATCAAGCATGATCATTATCAATTCTTAAACATTAACCTGGAGCAAGCGGGACAAACCACCATTCTTGCTACTAGCCAGGTATCTCAAGCATACATTCATTTGTTTCAAATGAGTTCAATCATCCATCAACATATCACTATCACAAGTGTTCATCATTTTCATAATCATTATTTAATCATTCATCAAAACCATGGCATATTAACTTCATTCATTAACCACTTCCCTTTCACACTTTTCATCACATTTACCTCTTTCTTCACTTTCAAGTTAACTTAAATTCCTAACTTATGCTATCTACCAAACTAACTAGTAGAATCTAAGATTAACAAGACAAAAATAGGAGGTTTAAGGTTCATAATCATGTTTAAAACAAAAAAACATAAGTGCTGAAAAATAGGGCGTGTGCGTACGCACACATCACTTAGTGTGCATGCGCCTCATCTGTGCTAGCGCCACCAACAGAAGGCTCATCCTAGCGTATGCGTGCGCACAGGGGCGTGCGTACACACAAGTTAAATTTTGCCTTTGTTGGGTGCGTGCGCACAAACCGGTGCATGGGCACTGATAAACCACTATTTTATGGTTTATATTGTGTTTAATTATGTGGTTTTATCATGATCTTTACCGACTTATTCATTAAATAAGCATGCATTTATAATTCCTTCCTAAAGTTATTGCATGATTGAAAACTTGCTTCCTAGAGACTTTTAATTATGTATTTTATTTCTCCTTTATTCCATTCGATGCCGTGATCTATGTGTTAAGTGTTTCAGGCTTTATAGGGCATGAATGAGTTAGAGATTGGAAAGGAAGCTTGCAAAAAATGGAAGGAACACAAGAAATTGTGGAGATGACCAGCGAGAAGCGACGCGGCCGCATGGATGACGCGGCCGCGCGAATTGGAAACTGCAGAAGTGACG